>NC_085138.1:407879760-408479760 GCF_035046485.1 Aedes albopictus
AAGCTCCCGATACCAACCTGGCGCGGGTTTGCCTGCAGTCGTAAGTGTTCTCTTCATAAATAATGTCTGCAACATCTAATCACTTCCCTGTTATTTTAGCCTGTGGCGTCTGTTCAGCAACCTGGAACCGACCTCTCCTCTGCGGTACCACGTCTACTACCATCTGGTGCAGGTGGCCAAGCGTGCCGATCAAGTCAAAGAGGTCTTCTCCGGAGTGGATCAGCTGAAGGCTCAATTCACCCAGTGCCCGCCGTCGAACGAACAGATGCAGAAGCTGTACCGCCTGTTGCACGACGTCCTGAAGGATACCAACAGCGAGCTGGCCTCGAAGGTGATGATCGAACTGCTGGGTACCTATACGGCCGAAAATGCTTCCTACGCGCGCGAGGATGCCATGAAGTGTATCGTGACGGCGCTGGCTGATCCGAACACGTTCCTGCTGGATCCGCTGCTGTCGCTGAAGCCCGTCCGGTTCCTGGAAGGGGAACTGATTCACGATCTGTTGTCGGTGTTTGTTTCGGAAAAGCTGCCCAGCTATCTGCAGTTTTACAAGAACCACAAAGAATTTGTTAACTCTCAGGGTAAGTAACTGTTGGTTATCTTCTGGTTTGACAAAAATATCTTCAGAGGGCCAGTCACTTTTCGAGGAATTGTTTAGTTCGGTAGAAAATGTAGCTAAAAGTAACCGGATCATGGTAGGGACCGCACTTGGAAGTTCAGGCTGTATCGAACAATCATTTTTTTCGGTTTAAGCACATGATAGTTTTTGTTTTAAATCCGAGGCGAAAACACTCTTGCTGGATGCAGTAGTACTTGTCAGTGTTTAAGTTCAGCTCACCATTTGTTTCACTTTCTCTTCTACCCCAGGACTAAACCACGAGCAGAACATCAAAAAGATGCGCCTGCTGTCGTTCATGCAGCTGGCCGAGAGCAACCCGGAGATGACCTTCCAGCACCTGCAGGACGAGCTGCAAATCGGCGAGAACGAAGTGGAACCCTTCATCATCGAGGTGCTCAAAACGAAGCTGGTCCGCGCCCGGATGGACCAGAAGGCCCGCAAGGTGCACATCTCCAGCACGATGCACCGAACCTTCGGGCGGCCCCAGTGGCAACAGTTGCGCGACCTACTGCACGCGTGGAAAGCCAACCTGACGTTGGTGCAGGAAAACATGAAATCCGTCTCCGATGCGCAAATGGAACTGGCGCACAAGCAGTAAAGAGGGGCCGGTTAGATAGAGATTGTTTGTTGATAAAAAAGAAAATAACAAGTGAAATAGACTCTTACATTAAAATTGAACTAACTATTGGAGCAGCAACAGTGAATTAATTGTTGTGTGAAACGCAAGTGACTACTACTCCCGCCCAGCCAGTACCTCTGCCATTTGCCGTCCGGAACCAATCCGGTGGTGAAGAAGACGAGCTAAAAGTGTAATTTTCCCTAAAACTTTCGGTTCGGGCGGGAGCTTCTTGAGTGCGCGAGTGATAACAAAAAACCTAAACAAAAAAGAGGACACATACTAGCGAAAAAGGGGGCCGGGACACCGACGAATCTGGAGAAGGCCCCCCATTGGGGCCTTGGTCTAGATTTCGAAGGTGTGATCCTGTGACGACCCCCGAGGGGATTCGTGGGGGAAGGAGAGGCGTTTCGTTCATTACATTAACCGGTATCGTATAGCGTAGCAGCAGACGGGGGAAGTTAGCGATAAGCTTGTATCGATTACACAATTTTCATAAGTAATATATACAATTTTAAAGTATGAACGAAACCAATAGAATATCCCGCCGACTGTGGATTGCTGCCCGGACTAGAATGGAAAGAATGCCCTGCCGTTGCAGTACCTCGAGCCGAAAGTAATGAAGAATTGTTTGTAAGATTAACATTTCCAAGGTAAGTGGACTAAGCTTGCATTTTAGGTATTTATTCAATTCAATTTAATTCAACATTTATTTCTATCCTAACAAATACAATTAGTGACTTAAATTCAACAATTGAGATATGGAACTCCTTATAGCAATGACATAGAATAAGTACTTATTTAAAGACAACTAAGCTTAATTCTAATATCACATGTTTAAACGGTCAGCTTCTGTAAAGCGGGATTATCAGATGAGGCGCAGCTCTGCAAAAACAGTGCTTAGTGGTACCTGGGTAGTGACTAGATACCTCACTTCGGGAAATTGGTCATTCCGAGAAAAGTGGCATTCCGGGAAGTGGCATTTCGGGAAATGTGATACCACCCTGCTTCTAGGTATCTTTTTTTATGGAAATTTGCTAAACAGATCGTTCCATCGGCTACCGCCTTAAGTTGTTCACTTTCCCCCGGATCTCGAGTCCTGGCTAGTACTTAGACTAGCCTGGCTAGTACTTAGACTAGGACTCGAGCTCCTGGATGAGGAAGGGGGCCATCTCAACTACCCTCAGTGTACCAGTAGCCGCTCGTGTTCCAATAGCCGCTCACGAGTGTAGAAAACAAAGTTCCCTGCAAAAATACAATCTTTTTTCCACGGATATTTAAAATATACGTGCCGAATTATACACGGATGAAGACAATCATACATATTCCTGCCAATAAACATAATTTTCAAGACCGTGAGCGGCTATTGGAACACGAGCGACTACTGGTACACTGACGGTACCTGTTGTTCGGCTCGCCATTTTCATTGTAGTTCAAATACGATTCGAGAAACTGTGGAAGTAACGGAATCCCACTTATCCTTCCCCGTTCACATCCTTTCAATAATGTTGTCAGGAGTGATATCTCTACTGCATACCTCCTGCATACTCGACCTTTGCTCCACGAAACGTGAGCATTCGAAGAGCACGCTCCGCGGTCTCGTCGTTATCTGCACACTGCTTGCCCGGAATGGGGGAGCCAGCGTGTTCGAATCTTTGCAGAATGCAGATACACTCAAGGGCTAACAGGAATTGTGTCAAATGAAAATTCCCCTCGCCATAGGGCCTGCTCGTCCACTTGGACACGCTGGGTATGAGGCTATGTGTCCAGGTGGACACACCCTTACTGGAGGAATCCCAATCTCCCTTGCATTTCAACATCGACGATGTTCTGGCAATCTATCTCGTGCCTCTTGTACCGCGTCGCTCGAAGCACTCTACGTCCTCTGCCAAAGTTTGGCAGAGCACTCTACGCGAAAGTTTGGCGAAGCACTCTACGCCCGCTGAAAGTTTGAGCCTCAATACGCCGTGATCCATACTACCGGGTCCAGGTTTGACTCTTGAGGTATCCCCGCGGTGATCTTGTAGCTTCTCTCACCTTCTTCAGTGTATAGATTAGCACCCTATTCTGGAAGTAGCTCTCCAGTATCCGGCATTGGCTAACCGTGACTCTTAGGTGGTGTATGGCGCACTTGATGGTGGCCCAGTTGACGCTGTTGAAAGCATTCTTTACGTCCAGCGTGATGACCGCACAATAGCGGATTCCTGTTCGCTTCTTTTGGAGCGCTATCTCGGCCGTTCTGGTTACAGTACAGCTCTAATAGCGTTGACCGTCGATCAACCTTCCGGGAGGCGAACTGGTTATCCGAGAGGCCAGAGTCATCTGGTTTCTGGATAGAGACAATCAGCTATTGCGATAAGTTCGTCATTCGTCTCCGGGGCGACCTCGCTATGGTCGGTAGGGGACGGGGCCCATGGTTTTGTATCGTGGTGCTGGAAAAGCGATTCTACGTTCTTCTGCAGCATCTCAGAGGAGCGTTCTGGGGATGCTGACGCGCCCTTCGTTTTGGCCATGTCTATGTACTCTGCAGGCATCACCGCAAGGAATCGTGTTGGCTGCCTGGTAGAGATTTTCGAACCACGCCCGTTTACGTGCCTTAATTTCTTTGTTCGGTGCCAGTTTAGCCGCCTTGTAGGCCTCACTTCGTTCCATTCTACCCTTATTGGTGCGAGCTCCTTAGGCAGGAATTCAGCGATTTCTGGACACCACCAGTATACCGGTTTGCGTCCATTTCTGGGTAGGGATCACCATGACATTGCGGCTTCACATACAAGGCTTAGGGTTCCGACTAGATCATCGCTGGATAGATGGTCGGTGTTAAGCAATCGCCCCACAAATGCCGGCCGGAGCGAGGTCAGTCATGCCCGATGACGGTCGTTAACCGTCGGCTGTGGCCGCGTTCCTCCATGTTCCAACCTGTATCGAATCGCCAGATGATCACTGTGCATGTATCCATCGTCGACCCTCCGCCCGAACTAGGGTTCAGACCCGGGCACAGAAGATCACATCAATGATGGACCCTGCACTGTTCCTACTGTAGGTTTTTTGTCGCCTACGTTCGCGACATCCATGTTTAGTCTAGCCATAGCTTCGAGTAGAGCCCAGCCTCTCGCGTTAGTCAAGCGGCTACCCCACTCAATTGTCCTGGCGTTGAAGTCTCCACCGATGATCACGGGACTCAATCCCTCTAGTGCGCTTAATAGCAAATCCAGCATAGACAACAACTGGTCTATCAGCCACATGTGAGAGGCATAACATCTGCAGTAGTACACCAAGTTGATCTTCGCTATAGCGAAGCCCTCGTGCGACGTGGACATTATTTCCTGGACCGGAAAACGCCCGGATGCACAGATCGCTGCTAGCCTGGCTTAATCAATACTTGGTTCCCGTTATCGGGAGGGATGCAGTATGGGTTCAATAGTAGGGCTATTTTCGCAGAGTAAAAGAAAACGACCGGTTTGGTTCGTTGACTAAAGACTAATGAAACAAATTTTATTTGAATTCAACCGCCTACTGCGATACGCGCTGCTAGGCGTTGCTATGGTAACTTATATACCTATTAGTACATAGGTTCATTGGTGGTTGCTTACTTCGATCTTCGATGCCTACTACAATTGGTCGGCGTTCAGTCAGAGTGGACTACGCGATTTTTCGGGCAGGTAAAGATAAGCTGAGGAATTCGTTAAACCTGAACTTTTCGACATTATTTTGATGCAGATGTGTCATTACATAAAAGAATAATAGTATTTCTGGAAATAATGCCAGAGATTTGAAATTTCAAGTGCTTGTAGGACTCTTTCATGAAATCATTGAAAAACATTTTTCATTTCATTTTTTCATTTATTTCAAGATAGTATAACACTTGTACTAACATTCAGAGACCCTACTGAAACATGGTCCGATCTGACTTAACGCCGACCAATTTAGTGTAGAATTAGCATAAGTTAAAATACACGTAAATACAAACAAAAAAAAAAAAAAAAAAAAACGCCGACCAATTGCAACAGCTATGTCTGTACTTGATTCCGAGACTGACTGCCACAGCAACTGTTGTGTTTGGCTGTGTAACCTGCATCATCGTCGGTTGGTTCGACCTCCTCGGGTGCCTGGTCATTTAGGCTCGGGCGCCCTCGTTCGTCATGCAAATCATACATTTTGATGTCGAGTTGCACTCCCTGGCGATGTGGCCTTTCACTCCAAACTTCCTGCAGAGTTTGCTCCTGTCGGGGTCTTTAAACGCCCACGACTTGTCTCCTTGCTCGAAGTATTTTAATATCGCCTCGTTCACCTCCCCTATGGGGATTTTGAACGTGACGATCTGCGTGCCTGCCGGACACTTTTGCAGGCAGATCGATGCACTTGGTGCATCTACTTCGCAATGCTGCTAAATTGAATTTGTCGAGAACAAATTAGCCATTTTACCCTCGCGCAAACAGTAGGAGTAGTCATATGCTATTAGCTTCACTGTAGGTGATACAAATAAAACGAGTAGAAATAAGCGATAGTATCAAGTGCGTTGATCACTAGTCGATCACAGTAAGTTTGTTAGAACTTGTAATAAAAGGAAACTAGATCCGGGTTGAACCGAAGCCGATAATTATTGTTGTCAAGTGGCTGAAGAATTGTAAGTGTTTTAAAATGAAAAATGAACAATAAAATGAAACAAACGATTTTAATTTTAGCTGATTCAAGCAATTACCAGTGTGCTCCATCTGCTCAAAAAACTCCAGTAAAGTTCTCCCTCGGCAATACTATGAATCATTGAAACAGGCTAACCTAAAACCAACCAATTCATCAAAGGATAACAACTCTTCTGAACGAGCACGAAAAAGAGTGGAGAATGGAAGACGGTGCAACATGCTTCATTTTCCACGGTAAGTAGCAAAACCTACTAATCTGTGAATAGACCATTGGGCATTCAAGTCTTCTGGTCTGTAACCAAATTCATGGGCGCTCATTGATCAAATTAGGTTCAATTTATCCATCTACAGCTATTTTGCATGAAGCCGACCAATCAGTAAGTCGGCTCCAGAGACATGTTCGACTCATTCGGCGGATCTTCCTCAAAAACTGAATAGTGAATCAGTGAATTTAATCAGTGAAATATACAGCCACTATGGTTTGCAAAAAGTTTGGTATCGCGAAGTTCGGAGATAGTGTCTAAAGTTGCGGGAAATTAGTTCTGGCGTGTGTCAATATATCAACGTTTGTCCTGAAATTCGGTGGCGACCGCAGCATATTCTCTCAATCGAGTATACTTCTCCGAGAAAAAGTGTATTATCATGGTCGTCGGATTGAAAAAATGAAATATTTCGAAGAAAATCAAGTAGAAATAGTGTACGCATCTGACAAATTTCTGATGTCCGATGATACTTCTTGACAGAGAAGAAAATAAGGGCGGGCAGCACCATCTCAGATCGTTTTCGTTTGGATCATTGTTTGACAGTGCGAAGTTCAAATATTCAAATATCTGTGAAACAGAAGAAACTAATTTGTATGTGAAACGAATATATACATTTTCTAAACGCTGGTCAGTGAAATGAACTAACACTCGGTTTGTTGTTGTTCTGAATACGAATGCCCATGTTTATTGCGTTAGGAGTATTTATATGTGATGTTAACAATAGCTGATTGTTTATGTTCAAAAGGTTCTTGACTCATATTGTTGATCAACATTCTGAATAGTTCTGTATCAGTTGAGGTACTACTACTACCTTAGCTATCATCATCAGTAACAATCATTTTGGAATTAGCACTCGGCGGCATTCACTTACTTCATTCCCATCCAGCCTACACCGAACTAAATAGTTGTACTCAACAATATCTTTCCCCTTAATGGAATTTGTTCTTAGACTAATGGTTTAACTTCAAACTGTATTATTATTATTTCAACAATTCATATAATTTTCAAAATTATTAATCACTTGAACACTTTGGTATAAACGAAAGCTGAGTCTGTCTTTTTCTTTTTTGTTCTGCATGATCTTCGTAGAACTGGAATATCATCAGTAGAATGCTGCCTTGGCTGTTGAGATGGTGGCAACGAGCAGGGGTGTAACTCACGACTAGCTGGCAGCGGTTGCTCCGAAGTGATATCGAACCCGTAAAATTCATCATCGCTCTCATCTCGCTCTGTTCGACTTCTCTTTGAGCTTCTTTGTTGCCTCCTGCTCTGTTGATCTTCTTCCATTTCCTCTGGGTTTGTGTTCGTTTTTCGTTCCTCACTGTCTGGCTTCGGGACTTGGAGCGTCGCATTACGCCTTCGTCCAGCCGAATCATTCCGAATTCTCACCTGCCCCTTGAGGGCCGAGACGAGGGTTGACCCGATGGCGATCTGCAATACATTTTGAGAAATTCTTTTAACGAAAGTTGCTTCAATCCATTTTTCAATATCTTTAGGATTGTGGTTCTTATAGTAAACCTTATCACCCAATTTCAATTTAGCATAGGGATCATGCATCGTCTCATCATTACAGTTGTATCTCAAAGCTAATGGCTCGGCCAAATGTCGCTTATATTTACTTTTTGGATTCACTAAATCAAGAACTGTTTTTGGTTTGTAACTTAATACATTTTCAGAAGGATACTTATCTCCGTCAGATAAACAAGTGTTTCTGTAGTTGAAAAGAAAATAATGGATTTTTTCTTGTAAATCTAAATGTTTCAATGTGGGATCCAAAAGGAATTTTTTCAGTACTTCTTTTGATACTCGAACTAACCGTTCAGCTTGACCGTTGCTTTGAGGATGATACGGTGGACTTTTGAAAACTTGTATTCCTTGACGTTCCATAAAGCTGATAAAATGTTTAGAATTAAACGGTGGTCCATTGTCTGTCACCACTACATCCGCCAGACCAAATCGTGCGAAAAACTCAATGAACTGTTTGATAACTTTCTCCGAATCGGTACCGTATTTCATCCAGCTTATTTCCAACCACTTTGAAAAACTATCAACAATCAATAGGAATATGCGTCTTTCGAAATAAAAAAAATCTGCATGAATTCTACTGAATGGCCGGGTAGTAGCAATCCATTCCGAAGTATTCTTTTGTGTTGGAGCAATCAACGTTTTGGAACAAACTTCACAGTTGTTTACGAATGATTCGATGTCGTTATTAATACCGAACCAATAAATACACCTCCTTGCCTGTTGCTTCATTTTGACAATTCCTTTGTGATTAGCGTGTAGAAGTTGTAATACTCTTCTTTGTAATGATACTGGGATTATAATCCTGTCTTGGAAAAGTAAACATCCGTCAATTTCTTCAATATCCTGATGCTGTGAATATATGTTTTTGAAGGAAATATCTATTCGTTCAGGCCAACCATTTTTCATAAAGGCAAGTATTTGTTGTAAATATAAATCAGTTTTTGTCTCTCTGGCCACAGCAGTATAATCTAGAGGCATTTCCTGCGAAACATTCAAACTCTTCACATACTGATTTTCTAAGCTTTTTGGAACTTCCACCTCTAATGGAAAACGAGAACAGAAGTCTGCATTAGCCATTTTGTTTGCTTGTCTATACTCAATTGTGTAATCATAGATTGACAATTCCATGACATAACGCTGAAGTCTTGTTACTGAAATCGAATTCTGCCCTGTTTTTCCAAATATACCTAATAAAGGCTTGTGATCAGTGAAAATAGTAAAATGTTGTCCAAATATGAATTTGTGAAACTTTTTCACCGTTGAAACTACTGCCAAAGCCTCAAGATGTATTATTGGATAACTTTTCTGTGCATGGTTAAGTGAGAATGATGTGAACCAAATAGGCTTCTCAGTTCCATTTATAACATGAGAAATAACTCCGCCTAGTCCATAAGAAGAAGCATCTGTGCTAATTACTATTGGTTGCTTTGGATCGTAAAATGTGAGAACATTAGCGTTAAGTATTTTTTCTTTACACTGCTTGAAAGCTTCGTCACATTTGAAGTCCCATAGAAATCTAACGTCTTTTTTCAGCAAATGATAGAGCGGGTTCAACGTAGTCGATAAATTCTGGAGAAATTTTCCATAATAATTTACTAAACCTAAGAAAGCTTTCAGTTCTGTACTGTTTTTGGGAATTTTTGCTGCGTTAATAGTAGATACCTTTTCCGGGTTTGGCATTAACCCTTTGTCTGATATAATATGCCCTAAGTATGGCAGCTGTGATACAAAAAATTTGCATTTATTGAAGTTAATTTTGACATTTGCTCTAGCAAGTCTCTCTAATACCAAGTTGAGTCGTCTGTAACAATCGTCAAAGTCCTTTCCAGCAATGAGGACATCGTCTAAATAACAGTAAACATATTCAATTCCTTCCAAAATGGATTCCATTATTTGCTGAAATATTGCTGAACTAGAGGAGGCGCCCTGAGGTAGCCGGTTGTACATGAAAAGGCCTTTAATAGTATTTATTACAACTATTCTTCTCGATTTTTCCGACAACTGCAACTGAGTATATGCCGTTGCTAAATCTAAGGAGCAGAAAACCTTACAACCAGATAATGAGGCGAATAAATCCTGAGCCGTTGGTAAAGGATATGTATTCGCAATTAAAACTTTGTTAATAGATGTCTTGCAGTCTATAACCAGCCTAATATCGCCATCTTTTTTTACAATAGCTACGACTGGAGATGCCCATAAACTGGTTTTTACTGGAGTGATAATCTTATCTCTTTCCAACAGGCATAAATGGTCTAAAACTTTGTCTTTCAGTCTATATGGTACTTCATAAGGCTTTCTGAATATTGGCTTATCCTCCTTTAGCACCAATTCTGCCTCGAACCCTACGATTGGTGACGAAAAATCTCTGTTGAAAGAGTCTGAAAAACGCTCTTTAATGATGCTTATGGCCTGTTCTCTATTATCTCCAACACTGTTCACTCCATATATATTTGCCTGTTTAGAGGACTTCGAAAAACTATTTCTCCAACCTTTAAAAAAAACATCCATCCAATCCCTACCGATGAGAGACGTAAAGTAGTGATCTCCATCTAAAACAATTAATTCCAATTCGGCCACAGCATTATCCAAAGAAACCGTAACTAATGCTTTTCCCAAAATCTCCAAATTTGAACCGTTTATTACTATCAGTTTTCTGGCACTATTTTTCAGTTTAACATCACGGAACTTCTTTTTGAATTCTAATTTGCTCATTACAGACACTGCCGAACCACTATCGACTTCCATTTGGCATGATTGACCTTCTATATTGGCCTCGAGTAGACAAGGTTTGCTAATTTTCTTAATAGAGGAAATCATTAGACAGGGATAGTCACCTTCTTCCTCAGTGTCGGAGTCATATTCTACTCGAAGCCGCTTGAAGTAATCATGTACATCGCCTGTACTTTGCTCGTCTTTCTCCGGTTGCACCTCCTTAACAAATTTAACCGAGTTCTTCTGGCTGTCTATGTACCTATAGCAGTTCTTCTGAATATGGCCACGTCTCTTGCAAAAATGACAAACAAAATTAGCATATCTGCCTCGGCTTGAGCTTCTATGATCTGACCTTGAACGACCTTCATAACGCCGATAATTATTTCGCGAATCCCGATTTCTAATATATGCTCTGTCTCTGGATCTACTCCGGGTACGATCGTCTCTATCTACTCTAGGTTGCCTAGCACCGAGCCTATACCTTACAGAGTTAACTTGATTTTCGCCAGATTCCGAATGGAAGTACTGTGTATTACTGTTCGCCATTTCGAATCCCTTAATAATTCTTTCAGCAGAACGAACGTCAAGCCCTTCTTCATTTAGCAATCGTTTTTGTAGTTCCCTGTTATAGACGCCAAACACCAACTGATCGCGAATGGCGGAATCTCTGAAAGCGCCAAATTCACACGATTCAGCCAGAAGTTTCACTGCTAAAATAAAATTTTCTCCACTTTCAGATGGGCTCTGGCGTCTACAACGGAACTTGTAGCGCAACATAATCTCGGAATCAATTTTATCGAAACGTTCTTTTAACTTTTTTGTAATATCGGTATACGATAAGGTTTTTAGATCAGTGGCTGGATACAACAACTTAAGCTCTTCGAAAACTACAAGACCCGCACAACTCAAAAAAATATCTTTCTTACGATCATCCGTAATGTTATTCGACGAAAAGAAATAGTCAATAAGCTCTACATAATTACTGAACTTTGTGCCTGGCACGTACGGATCTATTGTGCCAATCAACGCCATTATACACTGCACCAGAAAGAATTTAAAGAAAACTTCAATAAATACAACACCAAGTTTATAAAAATGAAAAATACAAGGAAGAATCAATCCACGTACCTCTAATCCGCTGTTCAAAATGTCCGCTGTTCTATCTCACCGGCCAAGCTGTCCCACTGCAACGATTCTTGATGAATTCCGGTCCAACTTCCGTCCTGGCTCTTTTACTGCACTCGATTGCACTCGCTTGGTAACCGTTTCCAAACACCGCCGGCGTGATACCGACTCCACACGCCAATCACCTCCAATCAACTCGCCACCCTATCGATCACCACCTTCTATGCACACGTCGGCGTCGCTGTACGACCGGCTGACCACACAAGAAACCTCAATAGCACTTTCTTTGCTTCACAAAATTCGCTCTCTTCGCCCGACAAGATCTTAGCTTGTGCGAATGTTAACAGTCGTCACCTTTCTTCAGTTTTTCACCAGTTTTATTGCCGAAATTTCCACCAACTTGCCACAAAATTCTTCCACTAATTTTTTGTCGATTCCGCGCCCAACAACTTCGTCACCTTTCCAAACCACTTTCACCGACCGATCACCGAAACTGCCAACTATTGGGCTAACGCACGCCGTCGCACTAAACCGTGTTTCCTCGTCGTCAACTGAAATGAACTAACACTCGGTTTGTTGTTGTTCTGAATACGAATGCCCATGTTTATTGCGTTAGGAGTATTTATATGTGATGTTAACAATAGCTGATTGTTTATGTTCAAAAGGTTCTTGACTCATATTGTTGATCAACATTCTGAATAGTTCTGTATCAGTTGAGGTACTACTACTACCTTAGCTATCATCATCAGTAACAATCATTTTGGAATTAGCACTCGGCGGCATTCACTTACTTCATTCCCATCCAGCCTACACCGAACTAAATAGTTGTACTCAACAGTCAGAAGCAGCTTTTTGCTTTGATGGACGTTTGAGTTGATTTCCAGCACTGACGAGAAAAACAAAGAACTAGATGCCAGGACGAACCACGCTGAACGTGTAGCTCAAGACACCCAGCCGATGACTGAACATTGATTCGAAACTGCTACAAGATACCAATTTGGTGAGATCAATCTAATTTTTCCGTTAATTATTTCTGTATTATAGCATTGCACAATTTTCTTTTTTTTTCATTTCGGGGCACACACACGGGGGGGGTAGCCTACGGGGGTTAATTGAACTGATGACCGGACTTAAGTTCGTGGAGTAGCCAGTCTTTTGTCATGAGCTAGCAACTTTATGTTGACTACCGAAGGAATTCAGCGATTTTAACTCACCCTGCTACAACAAACCATCAGGTAGATCATTCCATGCCGGAATGATTCTGCAGCCATAGGTAATCCTTGCGCTGGTGGTGGGTACACTTTAATCATCATCATCATCATCATCATCATCATCCAGAGACATGTTCGACCCAAACGAATGTCTTTGAGATGACAGTCACAATGAACCCGAGTAAAGATAACAAAGCATGTTATCGAAAATAACGTTATCATTAAGTTCAAGTTAATAACTAATTATACTATGCTATAGTTTGTTCAATATTAGGTATACATATACATAGTTATACATAGTTATTAATATAAAATTAGACAGCTGTTTGATACCTAGCTGGTTTTGTTATCAATCAGTAGCCATGCAGTTCTATTTTATCGTAAAAAACAATATTAGTTCAGAATTTTTAGAGTCCAATTGCACCGCCTAGCGGACAAACCTACAATCAACTAGGCTCTAAAAAATCTGAACTTCTGTATCTCGAGAATCAGACTACATAGAAAAATTTCGTCTTCGGCATGGTCGATCAGGACATCAAGAGCTACCCGATAGTGCACTAGTTGGTTCAAGGCTATATGCTAGGTGGTGCTAGTGAGCCCTAAAAATTCTGAGCTTTTGTATCTCGAAAATCAGACTACATAGACAAATTTCGTCTTCGGTAAGGTCGATCAGGACATCACAAGCTATCCGATAATGAGCTAGTTGGTTAAAGATTTATCCGCTAGGTAGCGCTAGTGAGTTTTAGAAATTCTTTGCTGCTGAATCTCGAAAATCAGGATTCATAGAAAAAATTCGTCTTCAGCAAAGTCGATCAGGACATCAAGGGCTAACGGATAGTTACCCAAGAAACAATTATCAGTTTAAGAAATGTTTCTCAAAGCAGCGTTGTTAAGCCGCATGTCGAACTATTTTTGGTTTGGTTGAGAGAAAACTGTTGTTCAACTCTTGTTAGCCCAGAAATGGAGAACTTGTTGAACAACAGTCGTTCTATAAACATTGTGAATGAGATGTTTATTCAATGATCGTGCCATCGTTTTACAGCTGTTGTTCAACGTTCAAACCTTTTACTATTTACAAATACATCAGAAACTTTTCTTCAACGTTTATTAAACCTAGTTGTATGATGTATTTTTGTATAATCGTCTAACAAAGATCGTAGAAACAATTATAGCGCATTAGCTTCTTGGTTCATAATAACAAGTTTTCTACGACAATTATTCCAGCACAATACAATCAAAACATGGTAATCATTTCAATGTTTACATTTGGTTGAACAAATGCTGCCAAAAAGTTTCTTGAACGTTTCTCCAATATAGCTGTATGAATGAAAGCAAAAATTATTTTTCTATTGACATATACACATATTTTTTGATATGTGAATAATTTGAAAGAATTAAATATGACCATATTTACCTACATTAACGCATTTCAATCACATTTTTATGATAGAACTCATATCGATGACAAGACTCGAACTCGGGAACTACTGCTTCACTGCCGTCTGCATCTGCTCTTCTCCAATCAGGACCACATGAATTAGAAGATTTGAAACAGTATTTAAACATTGATCCCAATACGCTGCCGTTCATGCGTTGCTTAAACATTGCTTAAGAGCGATTCCAAGCAACAGCATCAAAATTTAGGACTTTTTTTAATTCATGATTTTCTATTGAGCTGAAACTTTGCACAGTTTTTCAGTTCCATCTAAATCACCATTTTTCGATATCATATCTTCATGTTGAGTCACGACTAACTTTTCAAAAGGGTGTATATGAAAATGGTTGAAAAATATTCAAAAAGCTGCACAGCAAAAACGGTTCGTTCGATTGTTATGATTTTTTCAACAAAGTTAGATAACTAAATGGTGATTACTAAAAAAATATACACTGTAAAAAAAATATTTTTTTTGCATTAAAAAATATAATTTTTGTCACAAAAACTTAAATATCTCAAAACCCTATCTTTTTACCAACGTCATTTTTTTAGGGAAAATGGTCCGTTATATTAGCTATCTACCATAAAAATTTGGTGATGGTAAACTAATAAACAAAAAAGTTATGACATTTCAAACATTTCACAATTTTTTACATTTAGTAGAAAAATTTTTTTTTACCGTGTAAATTATTTCGAGAATCACAGTTTGGTGCTGTTTTTTTTGTTAAGGGTCTTGCGGGAGTTAAACAAGTTGTTTTTACGATATTCAATATTTGTGTATTCATTTGTATTATGTATATTATATGTATAAATATTATATGTATTTATATTATATGTATATACATGTAATATATATACATATAATATATATACATATAATATTTATACATATAAATGAATTCTCAAATTACACAACAATAATCATAGATTTGACACAATAGGGGTAAGAGAGGGCTAAGAGTTTTGGGTTTGGATTTTATTATGGGTTATGAGATCATGAAAACAGTTTTACTTATTTTTTATTTGATTTTATTTAAAAAAGTCGAGTCAAGTACAAGACACTGAAGACGACCTTACAGTTGAGGTCGAAATACGTATCTGTCAAAGGATGCAAATTCTTAGTGGAATTCAAAGGAACCGTACTTAACCCGATTTTCTTTTATTTACAGATATTCCCCTAACAAGCCCAGGTTAATCATCATGATTTTATTTATTTTTTTACAATATCGAACACTTTGGCATTATTGTCAGAACAGTTTGAGTATAGTTTTGCTTTAATTTTATTTTCTGACAATGGAATGAAACAATGGAATTTTTGGGTTCCTTGGATCGTTTTCGCGTTATTATATTGCTCGCTGAGCTCTGAAGCCTTTATTTCGTACTCTTCCGTAGTAGTAAAACAAAATGATAATTTGGTTAAATCTTCTTCTTTTCTACGATTCGCCCATTCAAACAGTTCTTTCGCAGTTTTAATTGGATGCTCACGTTCTTTGGCTAAACTTGCTCTTGTGGCCATGCGCTTTATTGTTCCTCCAATAGCATCACAAGGACCTTTGCCATGTGACGTAGCAAAAAAATGCCATTCTGCATCAATTCCGTACATTGATTTAAATTGACATAGGCTCGAAAAATTCTTACGGTTTTTGTACTGCGACGCTGCTCCATCAGACATAACATATATCTTTTTGACTTCTTTATGTTTATCAACGCGTAAAAAGTTAATCATTTTGGCAATGAACAAGTTTACGGATATTGAATCGTGCCTTAAATCTTCGGAAATTACAATGAAACTAAAGTGTTCAATTTGCGAACTTCCATTAAAATAAATAACGAATGGATGAATTGTAGCTTGTTGCACGTTCCAGTGATGGGACTGAACTTCATCTTGCAATACAAAACTGTAATTTTCAGAAAAATCACAAATGACTAAAAATTCACCATTTTGTAACGTATTTTTCGTATTTTTTAAAAAGCTGGATTGCTCTGTTTTAATAAAATCGTGAGGGATTAAACTTTCTAATTTCAAGCAAAAATATGACACAAACTCATCTACAGGTTTTACAATTGTTTCTAGGTCACACCTATCCGTGGTTACCCATTGCTCAAATGATAACTGATCAATATATTTTTCTTCAAACTCACCGAATAAAGTATTTTCCAATAATGAAGAATCTGGACAATCCGAACAAGATCGTAGATAGCAATTTGATGTTGTATTTTCACACAAAAGACTACCAGTTAACATTTTAATATCCTTTGTTAAATTTATTCTTTTCAAACTATGTAAAATAAGGTTAATATTCTCATGGGTTGTGCACACACAAACATTATGTGTTCCTGAATTGGAAAGAAGCTTGCATTGCCTTGGCCGAAGGCTTGCAAATGAGGAAAAACCTACTTTAATATTATTGTGAATTTCCTTGAAGCGTGTGTAAGCTTCTTTCAATGTCGTCATCATTAATCGTTTTTGGATTGCTTGACGCTTTCCATCTTGTTTTACTGATACATAATCTTTCTGGCCAGGCATAGCTCGACTTACTTCATCATCTTCAAAATATTGAACTACTATTTCTTTTGCCTCGTCTGTTAACGCATTACTAGACCTAGTATTTTTGGTTGAAAGACAGTTATTCTTAAACAGTTTTGCCTCTTTTACTGTATATCTATTGGTTTCGAACTCATCAATGGCATCTTGAATAGACCACGAACTTGGCAGCATCGACAAAATCAATAATTTTTCTTTCCTTGTCGTGGCTGGATTCGAGAACCTTTCCTTCATATTCATAATTACCTCATCGTAGTCTGTATTTTCCACATCCTCAGGTCCTAATTTGAAGAGGTTTCTACGTACAGCTTCGTTTATTTCACGGTATTTTTTCTCTGGATAATAAACGTAGTCCATCTTCGTCCATTTAATCGGAGTCACTTTTATCCCAGCTATGCCCTCGTTAAAGCGTTCGATGTTTACCTTTTGAATACACTCATCTTCCGATTGATTTGTTGAAACAGATGTCGCTGATGGTACGGTGGCAAGGCTCTCTGCACTTGGAACTTCTAGTAATTCCTCAGCTGTTGTCGTTTTCGAACTTCCTGCGCCCTGCTCTTCCGATGATATACAGATTGCTCGTTTGTCAACGTTTAGACGGCAGGACGTGCAAATGCGTAAATTTGTATTCAATGTGGACATTGGAGCATAACCTGTCGCTTTCAGTTTATCTATGGTGCTTTCGGTGAGATTTCGTAACTCTTTTGAGCACTTTTTTTCTGCAAACGGCCTACAACAGTTGAGAAAGCTACTACTCATGTTGTTCGTTAGATTTTAATAAACAAAATCACTTTCAAGTTTTTACTGACTAGTTTGGTGTCGTTTACTTGACTGAAGAAAACTTTTACTTTACAATCCTTAATAACCATAGCGGTAGTAATTTTTTGCTTTTTCGTGAGCATTGTCATGGTACCTATCATGCATTTGTTGGTGTTGCAGTTACTCGCTTTCTCTCCATCATAAAATCTATTATCTAAGAGGTAAGTTTTTTGCAGGTAAACTAGACGCATTCGTCTATATAAAACTTTTGTTTTGCAGCTTTTATCTTAAAAATAATATTACTTATGTTTCTTATTATCAACAGGTTTTAACCCTATTAACAGAATTTTTCGCCAGTCACGTACAATAAAAATAATGACACTATCAATACTTTTGATCACTACACTGGATCGCGTCTAAGTTTCTAATAGATGCTATAATAGTTATGAATAATTAAATAAAAATATCATGAAAATAACTTGTTTAATTCATGCGGTAGCCTTAACAATAAAATCAGCATCATAATGCGATTCTCTGAATAATGTACACGGTAAAAAAAACATATTTTTTTTACTAAATGTAAAAATTGTGAAATGTTTGAAATATCATAACTTTTTTGTTTATTAGTTTACCATCACCAAATTTTTATGGTAGATAGCTAATATAATGGACCGTTTTCCCTGAAAAAATCACGTTGGTAAAAAGATAGGGTTTTGAGATATTTGAGTTTGTGTGACAAAAATGATATTTTTTTAATGCAAAAAAAATTTTTTTTTACAGTGTATATTTTCTTAGCAATCCCCATTAAGTTATCTAACTTTGCTGAAAAAATCATAACAATCGAACGAACCGTTTTTGCTGTGCAGCTTTTTGAATATTTTTCAACCATTTTCACATACACCCTTTTGAAAAGTTAGACGTGACTCTATATGAAGATTTGATATCGAAAAATGACGTTTTAGATGAAATTGAAAAACTGTGCAAAGTTTCAGATATTTTTGAAATGGTCGCTCAGGATCGACTTGCGTGCCTCCGTGGAATCCCTCAAGAAATTGTTGCCAAAAACGGCCCGAATAAAAAATACAGTAGAAAAACCAAATGTGGTATTGTAACAGTACTATTTAGAACCATATTGTTACAATAAACACCACTGTAAAAATAAAAAATACAAAAACAAAAAGATGTAATGTAGACAACTGTATGGTGAATTGTAAATAAGATTTTTACAATATACTATACGGGTTGTTAAGTATCGTAACAATATAAAAAAATATTTTTCTCCATATAGATTTTTTTACAAAACCATACATTTTATTGTAAATGAATTGTTTGAAATACTGATACGTGGGCTTTAATATACCGTACATAGTATGGTACACGTATGGTTTCAAACAATAAAATGTACCGTAAATATATTGTTTTTAATTGTAATTTCACTACAGGTTATAAATTTAATCATGGTTTTGGGAATGGTTCTCTTTTGTTATGTTGTATTGTTTTACATTAGATAAAACATATAATGTTATATTATCTCGTCATGTTCCTTCGATAATGGCAGTTCTAGCCAAACTAACCTAAACTCGTCTAAGTCTGAGTAGCCTCTGATTGCATTAACAGTTGAAGCTTAGGCTCCCATGTCCCACCAGCCAGATAACTGGGTTTTACAAACTAAGCATTATTTGTGGCAACACTTTGAGCGGCATGATGGAACTATGCCTAGCGCGCTAAGTGTTATTAGACCACTAATGTAGTTGCATGAAGTGGGTGACGAGGTACATAAGTATCATTACAGCGTGCTTAACCGTTATTGCAATATTGAGGCTCCAGTTTGACTGAACTATGGAATATGTACATAACAACTCATGAGAAAACTGTCAAGTTCGATTCAACTATAAGTTAGGTTAAAAAGCGAAGACGAACTTATATCAGAAGTCTTTTCAGTGTCCAGTCCTTATGTTAAAAATGTCAAAGATAAATCGCATTTAATTCGGTTGTTGTACAAGGCAATTTCACATGAGAGAAGAAGAGAAAGAATAGTGTTGAACTCATCCACTGATTTACGGTAATCTGGACTGCGTCTTTCCGGGTTGACCTACATTCGTATTCCTCTCATCGCACTCTACATACCTAGCCCACCATATCTCTTGGATATGCATTCCTTAGGACACCTGGTTTACCACTTTATTTAAACATTTTATTGACTTTAAATAGATGTTTCAACTTATTCACTTTTATCTCTTTCATTTCCTTTGCAACAAAAATGTCACGAACATCAACAAAACAAAGCACGGAAAAAATCATAAACTGAATAAATAATTAAAAATGCACGGAAAAAGATTGTTTCGGAATAGTGAATGGTTCAAACGTAAGAAAAACAGTATAATATATTGTTACATAATGATCGGATGTAAATGTATAGTAGCTACCAATGTGCAAAGCTTTTAGCGAACCATTCCATTACAATACACTATATTGTAGCTGGTACACTGTATGGTACAGGAATGGTTTTCACCAAATACCCTATGGTTAGTTTTTATCCGGGGGGTGTTGCCAAAATCGGGAAGGAAATGTTGCCAAAAACGGGTGTTGCCAAAATCGGTAAGAAACTGTATTTCAGATTAAATGCAAATGCAGAAATATATAAAGTAAAATTATTTTTGCCATTTTATTGTTACAATGATATTGAAGAAACGTTTAAGAAACGTTGTTGAGGCAGTTATAAAATCATATCTAATAATAGAAATGAAATCCGTATGAGATACGTGATAACACCAGCATGTTTTGATTGTATTATGGTGGAACAAATTTCGAAGAAAGCTTGTTATTACGCACTTTGCCGCTAATGCACAATAATGGTTTCTTGAGCCATTCTTAAACGATTAAACAAATAGCGTCCAACAACGATGTTTGATAAACGTTGAAGAAAAGTTTATGATATTTGTGTAAATAGCTGATGGTTCAAACGTTGAACAAGAGTTTAACAACCGATGTACGATCATTGAATAAACATTCATTTCATCGTGCTTATAGAACTGCTGATGTCGAATAGATTCTCATTTTTGGGCGAACAAGAGTTGAAGAATAGTTTTACTTCAAAAATATTCAAATATAATATGACTAGCAGCTTAATAATGTTGGTTTAAGAAACATTTCTTCAAGCAAAAATTGTTTCTTGTGTAACTAGTTTATTCCAGGTTTATCTGTTAGGTTACGCTAATGAGCCCTACAAAATCTGAAATTCTGTATCTCGAGAACCAGACTACATAGACAAATTTCGTCGTCGGCAGGGATGGGAACACTCACTTTCAAAGAATTACACTCACTTGCTATTTTCTCTGCTCAGAAGCGTGCAATCAAGAAACAATGTATGGACGACTTTTGCCTTGTGGTTTTGTCTAAAACTTTGCCGAATAGAGTAGGGGTCGCACACGAATCCCAAAGTCGTGACAGAGCTGTGTACGCGACTCTCCACGAGGTGAGTGTAATTTACATTCACCTCGTGGAGAGTTACCTTCGCAGCTCCCTCACGACTTCGGTATGCGTGTGTGACTCCTACTCTATTTGGAAAACTTTCAGACAAAACCACAAGGCAAAAGTCGTCCATACATTGTTTGTTGATTGCACACTTCTGAGCTGAGAAAACTGCAAGTGACTGTAACTTTTTGCAAGTGAGTGTTCCCATCCTTGGTCGTCGGTAAAGTTGATCAATACATCAAGGGCTAACGGATAGTTAACTAGTTCTGGGTTTATCCGTTAGGTGGCGCTATTGAGCTCTAAGAATTTCGACTTTGACAAGGTCGGCTAATCTGATAATGAACTAAAGTCCAGTAATATCTACAAACTTATCCTGCAGCTCTGTTTTAATTTGACTTGATATTGAAGCAATTAAAATGTTAGAAAAAAGTAATTCAAGCTCACAATAACAAGTATGACTCAGTAAGTAGCACAATATTATCAAGATCGTTATGGTATTACAGTGTACGAAAGATTCAATGCTATTTTCAAGCATCTTCAGTCGACTTTCAAGCGGCCTAGTTAGGTGATTTGCGTGAAAAAACAAGTGACAAGTATGTATAGTTAGGTTCTGCGCAGGTGAAGTGACGCGTTTGCACGGATGGTTTTAAAGGACTCTTTGACACGGGTGCATTGCTGTGTAGTGAGTATTGTGAAAATAAATCGTGTTTTTTTTTATTTTACCTTACGATTAATCGATAAAAACGGAATTGTGCTTGTTCTACAATTATCGCGACGCGTATTTCCATATAACCAGTGCCAGTGGTGTGGATCATATCACCTGCTACCATAGGTGACTCCCAGATTCACACCCTACCTTACCCTACTAACAAATACTCCTTCCCGTGACAACTGTGGGGATGCTGTGGATTCCACGGTTTCTAGTAGCAACGGTTGTCGAACTAACATTCCCTCCCTTTCCCAATGACCGTAAGGACGTGGCCAGCGTCGTCATTGACTTTCAAATGTTGAATTCTCGAATTGTGCACATTGAGAATGGTTAGCTAGTCCCAAGCTACCACATCAATCACGGAGTAGCAACTACGATGTGTACGGTTATATTTGCTTTGCTTATTTCTATTGGAAACAATGACAAACGCTTAGGGTGTTCATATTACTCCCAATTTCCTTATATGCATCGATTAATCCAAACTTTCATGCATGCATTGTAGCTTTCCTTTGCTTATCTTGTGTGTTCCTTAAAGTCTATGACACCTATAACTTGTTCCGTTCCGTAATTTGAATTCGATTTCCCTCCCTTGATTGAACGACAATCGAGATGGGATGACGACTGCCAGTCTCCCTCTGTCCATTGATTGTCATGATGAACCATCCGTCTGTCGTCGGGTTTGTCGGCTGGGACCTAAAGAAGACAACTCGACTCGACTCGACTCTCGAGATTGCGAATTGATGATAAGAATCAAGTGGTGGCGAATTATTTGCTGCTTCTGGTTTTCGCACTCCGTTGTTGAATTGTGCCGATGTAGGATATGGATTGGATGGATGGGTCACGCGTGTGAAAATGATGTGTATGGGAAAATATTTTTCCGGTCTTCTTTTGTGAATGCAAATTTCGGGCTGACTACAACAACGGCTGACCGGAATCTAACGGATGTCGTGGGTCTTTTTCATGCATTGAATATTTGGAAAGTCAATGAGTGATCTAGAATGGAGGTAGGGGGAACGAATGTTTGTCCACTGGAGGTTAATCGAATTCAATATTTTGACAGATGATTGTTAAAGAAGATAGGTACATTCACGTGATTTAAAGCTTGTCAGTCTAAAAAAAAGTGGTGTTTATCTTCACAATTGTGTCCCGGAGATTGGTATTTTTTGCATCTTAATATAAATACGTTGGTGCTCTACATCAACTTTTTTGATTTTTTATTTCTACCAAGACGCGAAAGGACAAGGATAATTTGCATTTTAGATTTTGGACGTTTTTGTTTCTTTATTATTCCGGCAAGCATCGAGATAAGCTTGAAAATTAGCGTTCGCTCTGTTCGCTACAAGCAATGAAAAGGACCTGAAGCATCCACCATCATCACATTAGGGTTTGCTTTCCATTATTCGATAAATTCACCGTTCGTTGATTGCTTGGTGAAATAGAACGAAAACTTCTGTTGACACAGTGATCTAAATTTTTGATTATGATGGACTAGCCTCGGATTATATAGAATACCAACAAAACCATTTGTATACTAAAGTTGCACGCAGATTTGATTATTCAAATGTTTCCCAATCAATATCAGCAGTGCTTTCTTTAACAGTTGTTTTTTTTTTTGGTAATGCTTTAGCTTTTCAACTATAGGGACTTGTTTGGACTGGTGTACCTGTTTTGGGCAATTGGCGCCATAACTAAGTCAATTTTAAACCTAATAACTAAATTTTTGGTATACGGTCCTGATACGTACAGTGTCTTACCCTAGACAAAAAATCAAATCAATTGGGTTTTTAAATTTTGAAAAATCTATTAAGGGCAAACGTCTTGAAATCCCGCTTCAACATTCCATCAAAACTTCAGACGCACACATTTCAAGAAGCAAGCTTCAAACAAGAATGCATTATTCTGTTCTTGCTCACTTTTAATTAGCTTAAAATAAAAAGCTCAGGTGCGCTGGTTTTGTTTACAAAGAGAATTGTGCCCTCGAAATCGTGAGTAGGTGCCAAAGTCGGCCATTGTGGCGGCCATTTTGGGATTCTAACAAGTCTGTCCTTAACCCTCTAATACCCAATCCCGCCTATAGACGGCGAATAGTTTGAGCATTTTTGTAATTTTTGTTTCGTGGAAAATCATTTTTTTTATATTTTTGGCTGATATTTAGGACTGTTTTATGTACATATGTCAAAATGGTTTTTGGTGCATTTTAAAGCGTATTTACATTTTTTTAAATCATTAGGGGGATTCACATAACAGTGTAAACTGATTAAATTGATTAAACGTCGCGATCACTAAGGCAATCTTTGATTATTTCATTCGCAAAATCATGAAACATTTCAAATAAGCAGAAAATCATGGCTTACACAGCAATTTAATCTGTTTAGTAAGTACCACTATTGTAAAATTGATGTTTTAGTCACCTTTTAGAAGTCATTGTTTATTTTGTATTGAATCGCTACAATTAACATATTTAAATTTTTTCCCAAATCATTCTATCCTTGTTTAATAGTTTAAGGAAATCAAATACACTTTAAAATCATTTTCCTTAAAATTACACGGAAAATAAAAATTTCTGTGAAAAAAAAATTAAAATAATAATATTTCAACAATAATCATAAAATCTCAAAATGCTTTCATCTCAAAAAATCCGTTCCCCAAATTGGCTTCCAGGAAAAATATAAAAGTGTAGGGATGTTCAAAAATAAAAATTAGAAAAATCAAAAACTGAAATTCACGAAATCGAGAACTGAAAAGAATCATCTTCCAAACCATGTTCAAATCGTTAACATTCATGAAAATTTGGATTTCGGCTCAGTTTGGCATGCAATTTCAGAATATGAAATTATCTCAACACCGCTAAAGAAGCCAATTGATATGAAATTGACTTTAGGGGGATTCACTTAACAGCGTAAACTGATTAAACTGATTAAACGTCGCGATCACCAAGGCAATCTTTGATTATTTCATTCGCAAAATCATGAAACATTTCAAATAAGCAGAAAATCATGGCTTACGCAGCAATTTAATCTGTTTAGTGAGTACCCCTTTTGTTATAGTGGCAAGTGCCCAAATGGATTTTTTCAAATGTCTCTACTTGAATGTCTTGTAGATAGTAAGATATTGTACTTGGGTGAATCTTATATAAACCAATTATATAAATAACAAAATATGTAAACTTGTAAGAATAAACACGAATTTATTACATTACAACATCCGAACATACTATAAGCAAAGCTTTCGGTATGAATAAAAGTTAAGTAGTATTTACTACACGTTTTGGGTAGCAAGTCTTGGAGGTTGCTAGTACCGATAGAATATTGGTAGAATTCCGATAAAAATCCTGGACAAATTAGGGAATCATTATGGAATATTGACTATTTCGTATAAAAACGGGTGATACCATAATAATCTTGGGTTTTCCGATCAATACTATTAAACAATTAAACTTTGGAGATGCCTGTTCTCAAGAACTCTTTCAGTGATTAGGATTTCCTTCAGATGTTTGTGTAGGGATATGCTTGGTAATGTTTATGAAACATGTTCCTAAGTTCTTCTCTAAGATCCTAGAATTATTTCTCTATTTTTTAGAGTTCCTTAAGTTATTTCTCCAGTAGTTCTTCGCGGAGTTCCTCGCGTATCAGCGCTAGTCTCAGGAAGTTCCCGGGGTTGTTTTAAGGTATCGCAGATGGTTTTCAGGGGTTCTCAAGAAAATTCAGGAAGAATTCCAAAGGAGATCATTTTTTTTTTATTTATTTATTTCGTCAACCGTTCTTAGACTACATATATACATAATTATGTCTATTTCACGAGTGATTCTGAGTTTTTAAGGGGCATTTCAGGGAGTCTCAGGAGGATGAAGGGATTATCAGGAGCATTCAGAGGGGTCTCTGGAGTGTTACAGATAGTCTCAGATGGATTTAGGGGCGTTTCAGGGGGTTTCTGGGGGATCGCCGGTGTATTTAGGATGGTTTGGAGGGTTTCAGGGGTGCTGGATTTCAGGTCCGGTCCTGGAAGTCTCTAAATCGCTCTAAAACGCATCCTAGACATCTAAAAAATGCTTCGGAAAGGGCTTTAAACTTTATAAAACAAATCTCAAGCCCCTGAAAGCTACCTGGAATGCCTCTTAAGTGTACCTAAGACTCGCTGATTTTATTTAGGCTTTATTGATCTGCAGGCCTCCAAAACATCTCTGAAAACCGCTGCTTTCAGATCGATTGCGCATAAAAAATCCACAAAAACAAATCGCGGGAAGAATTTCATGAGAAATACTAACAATAACTTCTGTAGAAATCCCAAAAAGAATTCTGATTGAACTCCGGAAGAAATCTGGGTCGAAAGTCCAGGATAAATTCTGAAAAACTAACACTGGGAATAATCTTCTTAGACGAATTTCGGGGGAGACTCCGATGCGATGTAAATCTCAAGTGGAACTATGAGAAAAGTCTTGTGAAGTTCTAAAGAAATAACCCAGGAACTTCGGTAGAAATCCCCTGATGGATCTTAGGAGCGATTCCGCGAAGACCTTTGGAAGAAATTGCGAAAAACCTTTGGAAAAAAAATATGGAATATCCTGGGAGGAATTTTAGCGAAAATTCCAAGGATGATTCCTGTAGAAATACTGGAAGAAATCCCAAAAAAAAACTGATGAGAAATTCCCAGGAGGAACACCGGAAAGAGTTCATTTCATTTCATTTATTTAGTTCACATCAAATTCATGATAATACTGAATCAACAATTTGCCGCCATAATACTCGATTTGCAGCTGCAGCTCTCCATCCTCGGTCACGCCCAACACTCGCCAGATCACGCTCCACCTGGTCCGCCCATCGTGCTCTCTGCGCTCCACGCCTTCTTGTACCAACCGGATGGTTAGCAAACACCAACTTTGCAGGGTTGTTGTCCGGCATTCTTGCAACATGCCCTGCCCAGTGTTGCTGAGCAGCGATCGAACTGGCGAAGCACGATGAATTTTACTCGGCATTGGCATGATATTCAATGAACAACACATTTCTTCATTCGGTAGCTTTGTTCGTAATCGGAGAATGAACCGAAAGCCCGATCGTCCTAAGGTTATTCATTCCCGATCTATGGATCGTTCAAAATGAAGAGCAGTGTGATTCGCAGTGGCTGCTCTTCGCGAAGAGCAAGAAAAACATTCATTGCGATCAGGCGTCGACGCGGCGGCACCATCAATAAACCTTCCCCTGTTTGATGCAGGCATGGTTTGATTGATCCACAGCAAAGCGCTGAGATGCCGTGATGCTTAAGTTTTTTAATTATTGAAAGAAAAATGGGCCTACATTACAGTGGAAAACAGATCATTTTTGCAGTATGACACTCCACCGCTGACTTGGCCAAGACGAACCGAAATGAAAACAAACTACCGTCCTGAATCGAGCTTTAAACAGCTGTATGCTTTAAACAATTGTTTCCATTTGCGGGTTAAAATATGCATTTTTTCTCGCAAGATAATGCCATTGCATATAAATCAACAGTTGTGTTGTGTTTGAAATCTCTTATAATCTTTTTATCGGAAATTGAGAGCTGTGCCAAACTTAAGTACCTTAAATTGTCCGCAATTTCAATATGTACGGTACCTAGTTGCTGTTGTCAAAGTTCGCACCGAGCAGCGCCATCGCCGACAGCACACAGACCGTAGTGGAATGAATGCCACGACGAATAGCGTTTGCTTCGTTTGCTTGAATGCTTTTCAATGTGGTCGTGTTGATTTATTCGTTCGTTCTTTCATTCGCGTTGCTTGAATTGTATTCACGATGCGAAAATAGAAAATGAACAGCAGCGAATTTTGGATCGCGAAGATGCTTAAATGAATGCTCGTGAAGAAGATCCATTGCAACATTGGCCCTGCCCACCGTATCCTTCCAGCTTTGGCCACTTTCTGGATACTGTGTTCGCCGTAAAGTGCAGCGAGCTCGTGGTTCATCCTTCTCCGCCACACACCGTTCTCCTGCACGCCGCCGAAGATCGTCCTTAGCACCCGTCGCTCGAAAACTCCGAGTGCTTGCAGGTCCTCCTCGAGCATCGTCCATGTCTCGTGTCCGTAGAGAACCACCGGTCTTATTAACGTCTTGTACATGGTACATTTGGTGCGGGGGTGAATCTTTTTTGACCGCAGTTTCTTCTGGAGCCCATAGTAGGCACGACTTCCACTGATGATGCGCCTTCGTATTTCACGGCTCACGTTATTGTCAGCCGTTAGCAAGGAACCGAGGTAGACGAATTCTTCTACCACCTCGAAAGTATCCCCGTCTATCGTAACATTGCTGCCAAGGCTTGTCCTGTCTCGCTCAGTCCCACCTACCAGCATGTACTTTGTCTTAGCCGCATTCACCACCAGTCCGACCTTTGCTGCTTCACGTTTCAGGCGGGTGTACTGTTCTGCCACCGTTCCAAATGTTCTAGCAATAATATCCATGTCATCCGCAAAACAGACAAATTGGCTGGATTTCGTGAAGATCGTACCCCGGCTGTTGAGCCCGGCTCGTCGCATAACACCTTCCAGGGCGATGTTGAATAGTAGGCAGGAAAGTCCATCACCTTGTCGTAGTCCCCGTCGAGATTCAAATGAACTGGATAGCTCACCCGAAATCCTTACGCTGTTCTGCACACCGTCCATCGTTGCTCTTATCAGTCTAGTCAGCTTCCCGGGAAAGCTGTTCTCGTCCATAATTTTCCATAGCTCTGTGCGGTCGATACTGTCGTATGCCGCTTTAAAGTCGATGAACAGGTGATGCGTTGGGACCTGGTATTCACGGCATTTCTGGAGGATTTGCCGTACGGTGAAGATCTGGTCCGTTGTCGACCGGCCGTCGATGAAACCGGCTTGGTAACTTCCCACGAACTCATTTACTTTAGGTGAAAGACGACGGAAGATGATCTGGGATAGCACTTTGTAGGCGGCATTCAAAACGATGATCGCTCGAATGTTCTCACACATTAACTTGTCGCCTTTCTTGTGGATGGGACAGATTATCCCTTCCTTCCACTCCTCCGGTAGCTGTTCGGTTTCCCAGATCTTGACTACTAACTGGTGCAGACAGGTGGCCAACTTTTCCGGGCCCATCTTGATGAGTTCTGCTGCGATACCGTCCTTACCAGCCGCTTTGTTGTTTTTGAGCTGGTGGATGGCATCCTTAACTTCCCCCAGCGTGGGAGTTGGTTCGTTCCCGTCCTCTGCTGCACCAACATAGTCATTTCCTCCGCTGCCTTGGTCCTCCGTGCTTACATTCTCTTCGCCATTCAGGTGCTCGTCGAAGTGCTGCTTCCACCTTTCGATCACCTCACGTTTGTCCATCAGGAGGCTCCCTTCCTTATCCCTGCATATTTCGGCTTGCGGCACGTAGCCTTTGCGGGATGCGTTGAGCTTATGGTAGAACTTGCGTGTTTCCTGTGAACGGCACAGCAGTTCCATTTCCTCGCACTCCGCTTCTTCCAGGCGGCGCTTTTTCTCCCGGAAGAGACGGGTCTGCTGCTTCCGCTTCTGTCTGTATCGCTCCACATTCTGTCGGGTTCCATGCTGCAGCATTACCGCCCGCGCTGCATCCTTCTCCTCCAGAACCGCTCTGCACTCCTCGTCGAACCAATCGTTTCGTCGACTCCGTTCTACGTACCCGATAGTGCTCTCGGCTGCGTTGTTGATGGCTGCTTTCACTGTACTCCAGCAGTCCTCTAGAGGGGCCACATCGAGCACACCCTCGTCCGGCAACGCTGCCTCGAGATTCTGCACGTATGCGGTGGCGACATCCGGTTGCTTCAGTCGCTCTAGATCGTACCGGGGCGGCCGCCGGTAATGTACGTTGTTAATAACGGAGAGTTTTGGGCGCAGTTTAACCATCACCAGGTAGTGATCGGAGTCGATATTAGCGCCACGATAGGTCCTGACGTCGATAATGTCGGAGAAGTGCCGTCCATCAATCAGAACGTGGTCGATTTGCGATTCCGTTTGTTGTGGTGGTGGTCCATGTTCTTGGAGGCGGCGAAATCGATGAGGCGTAGGCCATTTTCGTTCGTCAGCTGGTGGGCGCTGAACTTTCCAATCGTCGGTCTGAATTCCTCCTCCTGGCCTACCTGAGCGTTTAGATCCCCTATGATGATCTTGACGTCGTGGTTTGGGCAGCGGTCGTACTCTTGTTCGAGCTGCGCGTAAAATGCGTCTTTGTCATCATCAGTGCTTCCGGAGTGAGGGCTGTGCACGTTTATTATGCTAATGTTGAAGAATCGGCCCTTGATCCTCAACCTGCACATTCATTCGTCGATCGGCCACCAACCGATCACGCGCCTCTGCATGTCGCCCATCACTATAAAAGCTGTTCCCAGCTCACGTGTGTTGCCGCAACTCTGGTAGATGGTATGATTACCTCTAAACGTTCGCACCATAGATCCAGTCCAACACACCTCCTGCAGCGCTACGATTCCGAACCCGCGGTCCTTCAGTATATCGGCGAGTATGCGGGTGCTCCCGATGAAGTTGAGAGATCTGCAGTTCCACGTACCGAGCTTCCAATCGCAAGTCCTTTTTCGTCGCTGTGGTCGTCGCCATTGGTATCGGTTCGCATTCTTCTCTTGTTGATTTTCCGGTGCTAGTCTTTTTTACGGCTGGCTCGCAGGGCCTGACACCAACCCACTAACCCAGGGAGCTGGGCTTACCTTCCCGGAAGCTACGGGTTCTGCCGGAAAGAGTTGCGGAAAATAATTCATGAGGAATCCTGGAAGACACATACAGAAATCTCGCGACAAAACCTGAAAATTATCCTGGGAGAAACTCCTGTTGAAATCCAGTGATAAGCCTTCAGAAAACTCACGATGATTCCTTGGAGAAAATGTTGAAACAATTCTGGTAGAAATCTCACGAGGGACTAAGCATATTAAAGAAATTCTGCAAGATGCCTGTAATAAACTTCAGGCGAAATTAGTTGGAACTCGGGAATTCTGGAAGATTCTCACGGAAGAACTCCGGAAAGAAAAATCTTGTTTCGCTGAAATCTTGGCTGAATGCCGGTTGAAGTCTAAAAGAACTTTCGACCGGAATTTATTGTGGAATACTAAGAAAAATGTAAAAAGAAAGGACTCTTTAGAGAAACTTAGGAAGTCATTTCAAAAGGCATCACATAAAAAGCTCTGGAAAAAATCCCTAATAACATTTCTGGAGAGATCCTTAAATCTTAAATCAGCTGATTTTTTAAGTGTTTTTTAGTTCTTCTGTGAAGATAATTCACACCGTCTTCAGCCACAGGCTGCACAGACTGAACACATTACTTACACTAGACAACGGACAACACACAGAACACCCAGTGGCCCAGTGATGAATTTTTCGTTTGACGAAAAGTTTCCACCGACTGGAGCGGGAATCGAACCCACACTCCGAGGCTTACGATACGCCTAGACGATTGCCGCCGCTAACCGCACGGCCACGAAGCCCACAAAGTTCTTCTGTGAAGATGACAGGTCCGTGTTAGCAGCTGTTGTTCGACCTTTGTAAACAAATGCATACACGGACCTGAAAAGGTCCTCTCAAGAAGTTATGGGCCTTTACTCGATTGGAGTGGTTACCGTAGCAAGCGATAAACAAGAGTGATTTTTTTCTAGCCGCGAGATTTTTTCGACCGTTTGAAAAAAAGTGAAGATTTCTGTAGCGGAATAGAGCGTTTGGGCATCGTCAAGCTCAACGGAGTGAACTATGCGACCTAGAAGACTAAGGAAGAATTTCTGCTCATCCTGCAGGATCTTTGGCGGTACGTGACCGGAAGAGGTCCGGAACCGGATGCAGGTCCTGGAGCCAGGGATGTTTTCGATCACCTGGCAATCGTTTGACTCATTTGTCCATAACTCAGTTCAGAAGCCTAATATTGAAAAGTTATGTTCGGCAAAGTTGTAGATTAGTGTTTTTCCTATAATTATCACCAAGGACGCCATATTCTAACTCTCATAACTCTTTATCGTAAACAACTTTGTGTAAAAGATTCACAGTGGACTTATCAGATTGGTAGGCATATTAGCCAAATGAACATCACGGATGTGATGATGATCGACAAAGCCTTCTAAGCATTTCAGAAGTTTGAAGACTTCAAAGTTCGGAATGTTTTTTTAGTTGAACAACTTTAAAATATCTCCATCTACCAGCATCGGAAATCAATTGACGCCAATGACGCTCAGCATAAACATTACCTACAAAAGCGAATAATACCGAAATTGAAGCAAACACATCCCGTTCGATTCTCAACCCACGTTCTTCCGAAGGAACTTGCAGTAGTCTCCTCTTTATGTCATTGTAAAAACAGCGGCGTTTTGAAATACCGAGATCGCCAGGCTTCCGCGAGAGCAGAAGAAAAAAAACTGAGGGGGTTACATTATGCAAATTTTTTCACCCTCGTTTTTTTCTTATTCACCGATCTCAACCGAGCTCGAGTTCCAACGCTGCCGGCTCTAGCTGACTGGCTGGCTGGCCTCTCTCTAATATGATTTCATTTCAAATTTATAGCTTGTTTTGTGATTTTTCACCGGGAGATAGCGCAATGAGTCTTCTCGGTTCCTCTGCAGATGGGGTTTTTTAATTTCTTTCGCTTATTTTGTGCATCCCCTTTTCAACCCATCAGAGCGCCGGGTCGAGCCGGTTTTCGGTAGTTCCTCGGGGGAGGATGTTTCCTGCTTTCCTCTCGTCCTCGTCGGCTTCCTCCGTCGAGGAGAATCGCGAGGCAAAGTTTTACTCTTCTGCCTCGAGAAGTTTTGAATGTTTTAGCAGGGCGGGCGAGCCCAGTACATAAATGGGTGGAATGGAGTAGTAGGTACTATACAAGAAAGAACGAGCAAACGGTCGCTTAATGATAAGACATTTTTTCGGTGGGGATTAAATTACCTCGGGAGATGATGGGAGTAATTCGAGTGATGGTGGTATATAGTTACTTGCTGGCGAGTTTCGGTTTGGCACTTGAAATTATTTAAAAAAAGGGAGCGAAAAAGTAAAAGGGGGAACGAAGGCTTTCCGTGTAAATTTAATCAATACCATTAATGAGAAGTGAAAGCGTGATGAAGTAGTGTTTCAATTTTTATGGATGTTGGAAGAAACTGTCGTAAGCTACAGCGCAATGGTCTGTGCAAAAAGGAGATTCCGTTGATTTAGAAATTTAGATTACCTTTCATTTAAAAAAAAGTTGTAAATCTTATAGAGATAAAGAAATAGACATATCTTTTTCTTTTTCTTTTTCTTCCGGAGTGTAACGTCCCAATTGGAACAAAGCTCCTCCAATTGCTTCTCAGCTTAGTGTTCTATGAGCAGAGCACTCCCACAGTTATCAACTAAGAGGTTTCTCTGGTAATGTTCATTTTGTATGTGTAGTGTGGGACAAACGTCAAAGTCTCGCTCCAGTGGACTTTTTTGATTCCATTTAGGTCCCATATGAACTGTACAAAATTTCAGCACAATCGGTGAAACTATAATTTAGAGCAAGCAGTTCAAATTTTTCATAGGATTTACTATGGGAAAAGATAAACTTTCAGATAAAAAATCCCAGAGGTCGCCCTTTGTCTCCTTAATTCAAATCGATCAATGCTTCTTGTAGGAAAATCATTTATGAAACTTTCCTTCGAAGACCGCAACACGAATGGATGCGTGTGGAAAAAGTTATTGATTTATTACCGATTAGTGATCCGACGAACGGCATTTTGTTTTGTTTTATCAGCAGCACTGTAGCTGCTGCCTTGGCTGCTGCTATTTCTGGGGGTGGTGATGCCTCCCACCACCCCATGCAGTAACGGCAGCAGCAGTGCCGCTGATAAAACAAAACAAAATGCCGTTCGTTGGATCACTAATCGGTAATAAATCAATAACTTTTTCCACAAGCATCCAATCGTTTTGCGGTCTTCGAAGGAAAGTTTCACAAATGATTTTCCTACAAGAAACGTTGATCGATTTGAATTAAGGAGACAAAGGGCGACCTCTGGGATTTTTTGATTGAAATTGTAACTTTTCCCATAGTAAATCCTATGAAAACTTTGAACCGCTTGCGCTAAATTATAGTTTCACCGATTGCGCTGAAATTTTGTACAGTTCATATGGGACCTAAATGGGACCTAAAAAGTTGACTGGAGCGAGGATTTATTTTTTCCATACAACCGTGTCCCACCCAAGTAACAATCTTAATTCTATTTGGTTTTATTTGTTTTTATGATAGTTTTATCGGAACATTGCATATTATAGTTGACCTTATCGGAGTCTCAGCTGAGCACATCTATTCTTCGTCAATATGTGGTTTTAAAAACACCTCCAAGAATACTTGAGGTTCAGTTTATAAAACCATAAACACAACAAGAACTGTTGAACTTATTTTCAGTTTTATAAGGTTCTTGTAGTTATCTTCAATCATCCGTTCTTGATCAAGAGTAACTGTTCTCGCATAAGAACAGTTTGGTACATGAAAAATACAAGAAAAAACTAAAGCATCAGATTTTTATTCTCATCGTTCCATTAATGATGCCAATCAAGAACACCTACCCGGAAACCCAACCGCAACGCGGTGCAGTGCCAAGTTCCTCCGGTTGCAGCATTCGAAATGAGGTGGGTATGGTCGTCTAGGACGTCGTTTCCCGTGCAATCGGGGTTCCAATCATCGATCTTCAAAATCAACAACTACTTACCTGTTGGAAGTGCTGACCGGAGGAATGAGGCACTGCACCGCATCAAGGCCGGTTATCGAAAAGGTCTGCCTGGTTGGCAACGGTACCGGGCTGATAAATAAATTCATCGGACGAGATTCACAAAATCCACCGCGGTGCGATAATTTATTGTTTGTTTACAATTTGGCGTACATGTTTTATGACGTTCTTGGCGGAGTTTGCATAAACCTATATCAAGAACGTTATAAACCTGAGTACTCTTGAGTAATACTTCTTACCCTTGCAAAAGATGAAATAAATTTAAGGCGTTCTGGATGGAGGCCAACCAGGCTGCATTGAGAACGTTATAAATCCTAGTATTCTTGAGTTATACTTTTAGCTCTGGCATGAGTTGAAAGAAATTTAAGACGATCTTATGGTGATGTTGATTAAAACCATCGATGATGGACCGACCACCGGCCTAGATTTCAATGGAAGCCATGCACAATGGTCGGAAAAAGATAAAGTTCGGCCAAAACTTCTTTTATGTGTTTAATCGAAGTTATAGGTTGTCTAGATATGATATATAGTATTTTTAGTGTTTAAAAAGGGGTATTCAAAAATTACGTAACTTCAATAATTTCAAAAACGGTAAAAATCAGCAAACCCCACATTTTTTGCGTTTTTTTGTTAGAAAATCAATTTGAATTTAATTAAATGATCATCTTTCGATCAAATCCAATCAAGTTTGTTCAAAACGTGTGAAAAATGTGGGAAGATAAATTTTATTGCAGTCAAAAATGGAAAAATAACGTAAAACATATGAAAAAACACGACTTTTTTAAATAGCTCTAATTTGAAAAACTGCAAATTTCTGCAAAAAGTTTAAACGTTTTTATGCAGTCCTAAGCATGATGTTTAAGATGTACTATTCGAAATTGCGGCGACACGTGACGACACGAACCGTTTTTTAACTTAAAAATTACCAAAATTCCTAAGGTACAATATATGAAAATTTGAAAAGTTTTGTGACATATTAATTTTGCACCATATGTGCATTCAAACAGTCCAATAACAAGCTTTCATATGCTGGATTACATAAAACATATATTCCATTAGAAAAATACTATTATTTTACTTTTTTCGAATGATTCATTTTTCAATTTTATGACTTAGGCCACTTTGGCAGTGAAAATGTCATTGAAATACAAAAGCTGGTATGCTTTTAATTAAGAATCATAAAACTACAATACATTATCTTTGTTATAAGGCGAAAAAAAGTTTAAAAATATCAATTCCATTTTTTGAGAGTTTTGGCCGCCCCTTTGTATGGAGCCCGACCAATGTGCCATGTTGAGAAAACTCATGAGCAATGTTCGCATGACCAGGAATAATATTTTTAAATATTTTATTAGTGCGTTATAATGGAAGCGCGTTGCAATTTTTGGAAGTATCTTGCAACATTTATACGATGAATTTCGCTTGGAATTTGGCATCCTTGTTACACCACGGAAATATTTCCAATTTGTGTAATAAATTAATCCCGATTACAGTAATGTGTCATTTTCATTGTGTTTTTAATTTCAATTAAATTCACCAAACTTTTCTGTCGACATAAAAGCTGCATCAGCAACAACACTGACAAATTTATTATCGTTTTATCGTGCACTTGAAGAATTCTACAAGGAGAGAGCAATTCGCCTTGGGGACAACTTGGGAAGTACAACAAGTTTTAAGAGAAATTTAAAAACAACTCTCCAAGAGCATCTTAGGATGGGCCTCTTTGGTCTTATGGCGGGTTTATGGTTGAGTTGATGTCGTGTTGCAGAGCAATTTGGTTTATGTATGGTTTTAAAGAACAGGTGTTGAAGAATACTTCAAAAGCATTATAAAATTAATTTTGTTACTTGGGCATACTAATGTGTATACATATTGCGCATTTCTCACTCCACTGCACTCCTTTCACAGTTAGCATAAGTGCGGGATTGTGGATAAAACTGCGATCTCGCTTCGAATCGTGTCGATGTCTTCTACGTACTTATTCAGCATTTTAAAATGAATAAGTGCGCAGAAGACACCGACACGAATGGATGCGAAATCGCAGTTTTATCCACAATCCCGCACTTATGCTTACTGCGAAAGGGGTCCAGTGGAGTGGGAAATGTGCAATCGAGCAAACTTCGACTTATCTCCAAATTCATGCGTCGGATCTAACTTCGGAAGTGGTGCGCTGTTTAGCATCTATGCAGGTCGGACTCGATTATCCGGAGTCGGGTTCCCATGCTTCTCATTCATATATCTAGCTCTTTAAAGTTGAAATTTTTACATTTTGCCAAGCCAGCTTTGATTAGTGATTAGTCAAAATTTCAACTTCTCACAGCATTCCGTTTGCGAGATATTATTTTGGGAAGCACCAGAACCCGACTCCGGATAATCGAGTAGGAACCAATGTTAAATTTTACCATCATAATAGGAACCGTGTACCTTTAGTTGGTGCAAGTGATTTATTAGAAAAAAAAAACTGAAATAAATTATGATTTTCGCATTTTTCTTAGCAAGTTTATATGAAAAACTTCCGATTAACCCTTTCGGACTTTTTATTTTTTGGTATTATCAATTTTATTCAATTATTTTACTACAAGGAGCTACTAATAGCACCACTATTGGTACGTTGGCTAATCTCACGATTTTGTGGACGCGGGAGCCGATTTTCTGAATGTGTAACTGTTACACATTGTTTGAGTGATCTGGAAATTATGCACTTATGAGAAGGTGCTTATGAGTTTTAGTGCTGAGCGGTTTTAGCCTGGTTTAGCCGGTTTCATTGTAACCGTCAGGAAGGATCCAAGGCTAGATCCAAGGTGTCGGCGTCGGTGGTGTAGTGGTAAGCGTGGTTGCCTCTCACCCCAGTCGGTCGGGGTTCAATTCCCGTCGATGCCGATGGGATTTTCTGAGACATAAAATCCGTGATGATGATTAACCTGGGCTTGTAAGGGGAATATCTGTAAATAAAAGAAAATCGCGTTAACGCGATACTTAACGCGATAAAATCCGTGATCACGCCTTCCCTCGGATAGGAAGTAAAGCCGTAGGTCCCGGCCCACGTGTAGATGGGTTCGATATGTAGGGTCCTCAGGTGTGGTGGCTGTCTCCCTGGGGCGTCGGAATTTAAGGCTTAGCTCCTAGACCCAGCCGACGTAAAACACAACTGGCGCCGAACGGTGCTAGTTGGCCAGAAAAAAAGAAGAAGAAAAAGAAGAAGAAGAAGAAGATCCAAGGTAAACCAATTCCTTCACTACATACCTATCTCGAAGATATTGAAGATTTATGACATTTTAATGTTACTCTGGGTCGTTCTGAGGAGTATGTATGCTGATATTTCGGGAGGCAATCCGCTAAGACTCTAATCGGGCTTCCTACGGGATTGAAGTTAGAACATAGGTAGACTCAAAGTATGTTAATATTGTGGTCATTCGACTGGGCAAATGGGTTGAATCGAATGGCATGTTGTCATATAAACAATTTGGTTTCCGCAGAGGCAAAGGGATGACCGACTGTCTTGCGTTGCTTACTTCAGAAATTCAGCTTACCTTTGCTCACAAACAGCAAATGGGCTCAGTGTTTTAGGATATTAAGGGGGCCTTTGATTCAGTTTGTGTCGATGTTCTTTCCGACAAACTCCACGAAAGTGACCTTTCACCAATTTTGAACAACTTTTTGTATAATTTTCTGTTTAAGAAGCAGATAAGTTTTGCTCATGGTGACTTGACAGTTTCACGAATTAGCTACATGGGTCTCCCCCAAGGTTCATGTCTAAATCTCCTTCTTTACAATTTTTATGTCAGACATAGATGATTGTCTCATAGAAAATTGGTTGCCAAACAACCATTCTGTCGGTTTTAGAATACGGTAGCCTTTGTTATCAATCCGCGGCGAAAACACACTTGCTGAAGCTTCAATGGGTTCAGTACCGTCGTTCCGTTGGCTTCGGATTGCGTTAGGTTGCATGAACTCGACTCACACAATGAGTTTAGATGTTCTGGCTGGTGTACAACTTCTGACATACCGCTTTGCGGAGTTGTCGTTCTGGTTCTTCATCCGATGCGAGGTTGTGAATTTATTTGACATGGAAAATTTCGAAAAGCTGCTCGAACAGAACCCTCAAACTCGTTTTATGAGTGTGTGCTACTGGTACATGACGCTGGAGGTAAGCCCATCTTCGGTTAACACCAATCATGACAACTTCTCAGACTTCGACAGTTCCTTTGTGGATTTTGATTTGTCCATGAAGGATGAGGTCCATGGAATTCCAGAATCGTTCTCTGTGTATTCCGCAAATCTTTGCAAGTAAGTTCGGGCATGTTAGCGGGAACAGACATTTCTTCACAGATGGTTCAAAAACCGATGATTCGACTGGTTTTGGTGTCTACAACGATTTTAATAGCGCCACCTTCATGCTTCAAAAGCCCTGTTCTGTATACGTAGCTGAGCTAGCGGCTATACACTACACCTTAGAGTACATTCACACTCTTCCATCTGAGCACTACTTCATTTTTACCGACAGTCTTAATTTCTCTGGAGGCTGTTCGGTCAATGAAACTGATGAAGTACTCAGCATACTTCCTGGCGTATTTAGCCAAGTCTTGAGTGCTTTGCAGTCTTGCGAATAACCGCGACCATCACGAGACAATCACTTGAACCGCTTTCTGGAGTCACCGTTCCCAAGGTGATACGAACCAGCTAGCATATCACGCCTGGAATGATAAACATGTTGTGGGTTCCACCCTTCGCAGCTTTGCAGCGATAGCAGTTGCTGAGTATGCTTCAGGCGGGTTGCGAGAGAATCAATCTCTCTGAGCAACGATGCATAACGGGCGAAGTGAGAGCGTTTGCCGTAGCCAGGGCGAACTGCGTGGTGCGCTCAATGTGTGCGTTTAAACTGAGCTATGCAAAACGAATAGGATTTATGACGTAGTACCGTGCTTGTGATAATACACATGCATAGTTTTACATGATGTTGCGCGTGTATCTGCTTGAGGCGACGGAGAGAGTCATGACACTCACATGAGCCGTATCCAAGGATGATTGTAGCAAAACAAGAGTGACCGGGTGACTATGATGGGATTCTGTCTTTTCTGGTGTTTGCGACTGTAGAGAGAGCGAATCAGAAACCGCAGAGACAGGGTGATACAAGTTTGGTGTTTATCAGCTTTTTTTTGACTTGTACGCTGATGCTTCGCGACACTGGCTTTGTCCAAACGCTCACACACCATCACCATAGCTTGGGACCCGTCACATTGCTCGATTCCGGGCAATGAGAAAGCGGACTCTCTGGCTAAGGTGGGTGCTAGCGAAGGCGATATTTACGAATGTTAAATCGGCTTCGACGAATTTTTTGAAATGGCCTGTCAGAAGACCTTGATCAGCTGGCAACACAAATGGAGAGATGGGTAGATGGTTGCACTCTATCATCCCACAGGTGTCGAAGAAGCCATGGTTCAATGGTTTGGATTTAAGACGCGATTTCATTCCTGTAATGTGTCGGCTGATGTCCAACCACTATTTGTTGAACGCACATACCTTCCGTATTGGGCTCTCAGAAAGCGATCTCTGTGTCTGTAGCGTGGCTTACCAGGATATTGAACATGTCGTGTGGGGATGCGATGAGTATCGTTAGGTAAGATCTGAGCTGCATGAAATTCTCCGGGTCAGAGGAAAACAACAGAAACCCGTTAGAGAAGTGTTGGCAGACCTTGATTTGGAATACATGAATCTCATTTCTGGAGCAACATTTGAAAAGGGCCCAAGAGGTCTTGTGTCTTTTCTAAAACGCTCCGTAGAGCATAAAAGCAGCTCGCCCACGCAAATGAACACCGTTATCCGAAAGATCGATGTTTGCTCTATCTGAGAACGGTCTTAGTTTTTGTGAATAAGCTGATGGGGGCCCAGGAGCGACGTGTGAAGTCATTGTTTACCAATGCTTGTATGCCCTTTTCAAATATTGCTCCAGATTTATCAATTTTATTTTTAAAGCGTGTTGTTGTCAGAGTTTGATGTAGTACGTCACTTGTTTCCGTTGTCCGCCATTTGGTTTTGTTGTTCGCCCCTGTATGTCGTCGTCTCCCTTCCGTTTGTCCTCTTCTTGTCATTTCTTTTTTGTTCCGTTACAGATCTGGACAATTTGTCCTATCAATGTTTTTAGTATAAGTTAGCAAATAATTTAGTTTTAAACCCATAAATTCCTCCTTCCAATTTGTTTTCTTTAATCTTCAACCTCGAAACAGACGCGAGTACTTCGGCTTCCCAAACTAACATAGTATTAAGGTAGTAATAAATTGTAAAATGTAAAATCAATGTAAAAACAAATAATTTCGGCTCAGTTATGACCATGTGGCAAGGGCCCATATAGCCGAGGCGGTAAACGCACGGGTATTCAGCATGACCATGCTGAGGGTGACGGGTTCGATTCCCGGTCGGTCCAGGATCTTTTCGTAAAAGGAAATTTCCTTGACTTCCTTGGGCATAGAGTATCTTCGTGCCTGCCACACGATATACGCATGCAAAATGGTCATTGGCAGAGGAAGCTCTCAGTTAATAACTGTGGAAGTGCTCATAGAACACTAAGCTGAGAAGCAGGCTTTGTCCCAATGAGGACGTTACGCCAAGAAGAAGAAGAAGATGACCATGTGGCGCCGGAGCCAATAAACGAGTAAGTAAAAAGAATATTGTGGTCTGCGTTAGAAGGTATTCTGATACAAATTATGTGGAAATCTAAAGATTTAAAGAAAATACTGTTGTTCAAATTTGGTATGGCTTTGGGGGAAATTCGGTGGGAATTCAATGGCGATTCTATTGAGGATTCTTATTAGCGTATGCAGGAAAGTTACGGTGACATACTTGGACAGATCTGATGCAAACCGGATCAATATTTTTTTTGACGTCGCGGTTGTAAACTATGAATTCCGCCGTGTTGCTGACTAGGATAATTATAAGAGCTTTTTTGTGATGCATTTTATTTGGGGAGTTTTTTTTATTATAGAATACTCTACTGAATTATGGTGCACTCCGCAACTGGGGGTTGCGATCTGGTGGAATTGGGGTTGATTGAAGATTGATTGATTGATTTGTCTTTATTAGAAAGACTTTCAGCCCTTGGCTGGTTCGTCTCTTTCCTGAGAATTGATTGAAGAGGGAAATTCCATTGAGGATTCGGATTCAATTATGTTAGGAGACATTCCGGTGGGTATGTTAAGGACATATTGGTGGGATTTAACAACATCCTCGAGTTTCTTGTAAGATACCTAAGAAGGTTCTATGTGGAATTATTCCAGGAGGTTTCAGCGATTTCTCCAGGAACTCGTTACAGGGGTGTTCTAGTTCCTTTTGAGATTTTCATTCAGTGATTCTTTATGGAGTTTCTTCTAGAATTCCTACTGTTCCTTTTTTAACATTTTTTTTTGGATTCCCAGAATAAAATTATTGTCATAGCTATTGGATAAATTCCTCGAAGAATTTCTGTAGGAATTTTATTACAAGCTCATAAAATTCTATATACTTAGAACTACTGAAGTAATTGCATAAGGATATCCATCAAGAACTCTTGACGGAATTTTAAAATAAACTCTTCGAGGATCTCCATTTGGAATATCTATTTCAAAATGCACATCCGAAGGAATTCCAAAAGAATCTTCAGGAATTGATGAAATCCTGGGAGGAGTTTCTAGAGAAATTCCGAAAGAAATTGAATGATTCTTCCTTCGAAGGAGCTCACGGAGGAATTATGGAACGAGTTCAGAGTGAAATCCCGGAATCTGCTCTTGAACGAATCTTGGAAGGAGTGCCTGTAAGAATCTCAGAAGAAGTTCTTGAACTAATCCCACAAGAATTGGAGGAATCTCGAAAGATTTTCCTGGAGAAATCCCAAGAAGAATTCCAGCAGATTTCACAGAAACTCCCAAAGAAGTTTTGAATGGAAATCCTGGAAGAATCTCGGATGGCAGAGGAATCTCCGATGAAAATACTGGAGCAAACTCTAAAGCAATTCCCAGATAAAACTTCTTGTGAAATCTCTGAAGAATCTCCTGGAGGGATCCCACAAAGAAGTCCTGGTTGTTCTTAGATAATGACTAGAAGAAACTTCTGGAATTTCTTTAGGAAATCTCTCCGGGATACCTTATGGAGCTTCTTCCGGGATTACTCCATTAACTTCTGCTAGGTTTCCCCCAGAAGTACCTTCAAGCGTTCATCCCATAGATGCTTTTGGGATTCCAGGTTTTCCCAGGACTTTTTTCTGTGATTTCTTTGGAATTTCATTTCGACATTTTTGTAGGAATTTGTTTCGGGGTTCCTTAAAAAGTAAGTGTAGAATAAGCAGTTGTTAAAATACACAAAAATAAAAAAAAATGGTTCCCTAAGATATTTCTTGTAGGGATGCTCCAAAATTTTCTTGGGATATTCTTTCAGGATTTTATTCCTAGGTTTCTTCGGAAGTTCTAAGTGGTATTGCTTCAGGATTCCATCCGGAGTTTTTCAGAATTCTTCTAGGTAGTCCATCCACATATAACTTCTTCCAGGAATCTCTCAGGAACTACCTCCGCGATTCCTCCAAATGTTCCTAATGGAAATCCGACACAAATTATGAAATGCCTTCAGCAGTTTTTATAAAACTTTAGGTGGAGTTTCTTTAGGAACCTCAGAAGAAAATGAAAAACAGACGTTTAGGCTTGCAGAATTTTCTTACAATTTCTCTTTTCTATCAGCCTATAACCTAAGTTCCCACCAGGGTAGGTTATCCGATCATCCCTAAAGTTGGGACAAAACAAAAATGGCGGGCCTTATATGTTGTTTGTTTGTTTGTTTTTTTGTCTCTTGTATCCGATAATTCTTTTCACTATTTCTGGAGAATAGCCTCCTAAAACGGCTCTGCTGAATTTTGAAGTTACAATATCGCAAGTGCACTTGAATAGAGCTTCAAACCCACACATCGTCGAAGAATAATTGGTCTTTGCTGGAACTATAATAAAACCTATAAGAATAAGGTATCATGTGATAAAACGGTAATAAAGCATAAAAAAACGCTTAAAAAATGATTTTTTATTTGGGTTGACTAGATCTGTATTTGTCGAATAGCGATTTACCTGTATCCATTTTAAACATGCATAGAGCGGTCCCATATTTGTCCTCGTCAGATTTTTATGGGAACAATCAGAACCCTGATTTACGAGTGTCATCAATGTGTCATAATATTTTCAGATTGCTCTCTGATAGACGGCAATCGCATATCACCGACAAACTGCCAGGTACTTTTTGATGAATATGTCACACCCAACATTCAAATTGAGACGCATCGATATCGCTGCCGATGGGTATGAATCCGAACGTATGAATTTTACGCGCCAAATCGAGAATGACAGCTTTATATTGGTTTCAAACGGCGACATCGGGTCAATAAAACACGCGAAATAAACTCCGGGGAGATGTACTATATAGCATCAAACTTTGCGCGAAGAAAGCGAAATTCCTATACGGTAATTGCATACTGGTGTCCATGGATTCTCCCTCCCCTCTCACATGTCAACCGTGTCATAACTACCACCCGAAAACATATGAAAAGTGCCTAAATTGCATGCGAGTAGGGAAAAATAAGGTAACTTGATGGAATTTCAATGCGCGCCAAAGTTGCTTCGGTTCGGTATCATGATTTCCCTAAAGATTCATCGAAGCAACCACACGGTATGCGGACAAAAAGTACGAAACAAAAAGCCGCAAAAAGTTCGTTATTCCCCCAGTTGGACGACATCCATTCCGTCACACATACGGGACACCATTCGACAAACGGACGGAAAGCGCGATGATGCGGTGTCAATAAGTCAAAATTAACGCCTCTTTATATGCATATACCTACCTACCTATGTTGAAATGGGATATTCGCCTCGCAGAATGTATCCCTACTAAATTTTCTGCCCATTTTTTTCGACTGTTTTTTACATTCAATCTGAAGCGCGCGATTTTGAAAATATTAAGTTACATTCAAGTACCGGAAAAATCGACAACAAACGATTGAATTGAACTTTGCACAATCGACGGATATGTTGAACGATAATGAGTCATTTCAAAGGAAAGGTGGGCATGACTGCAATGTGGCTTGATACACGGAGAAGCTGTCACTCACCTCTAGGGGAGAAAAAATCCGCTACATTGTTCAAAATCGATGGACCATGATCTTTTTTCATCGGTTTGAGGCGCGTTTCTACATTTTGACAAGGTCAAAAAGCTGACAACTTTTTTAAAGGATCGATAATAGACCCTGAAATAACACATACGAATCGTTTTTAAATTTAGGGACATAATTAGAATAGATGTACATTTTTTTAACATCATTTATAAATACTGATTTCCCAAATTGCATTTGAGATATGTAACAAAATGATTATTTTTATAATACGAGTTGAAAATATATGGAGTTTAATCTGAATACGTAGTAAGTTTGCTGTCGTGCACATACGACCAATTCGAATCAAACTTAGAATCATTCAATGATTGTCATATTGGACGACTTTGTGGTTGGGATTGAGGGGATTCGCTACATAACCGCAATTATTCACCATTGCTTTCCTACTATCAAAATATAATTCTCAGATTCCGGGGTACAGCCTTCTATATAAAACATTCCAGCAACTGTTGCTCATATTGCTCCTGGCCCAATCAAATGCTGTCCCTCTGACACCCTTTCGGATTCTAAGGACTATTTGGGCCAACTCGAGGTCCTTCATCAAAAACTTCGAAGCCAGTTGCTTTTAAATCAGTGCTGATTATACTAGAACATCAGAAGGTCATCGACAATAGTTCCATTCTTAATACGATATAGACGACTGCACCGATGAACATTGAGTTCATCGAGCCTGAAAATTTTTGACAGCACAGCGGGGTCGACTCTCAACAACTTCTACTCCGAGATGCATTACCAAAATGTACTGATATTTTTTTTTCTTTGATTTCTTGCATGACGTTTTATTTAAAGTGATGCATAAGCATATAGTTAATGCAAAAATGCACGGAAAAAAAATCCATTCCGAAGACCATGAATATGAGTCATAGTTTCCCGATATTTTTATGATTTTATGTTATAAATATTCACCATGATTAAATTTTATGATCTTATGATTGATTTCACCATAACGCTATGCACCCGTTTTTGTTTTGGCTTTCGACGACCAAAAATGGAAAATATAATCATGAAGCTATGATTTAATAAGCTAGGATCATGAGTAGCATTCATGAAGCCAAGAATAATTTTCATAAACCTGGGTGCAGATCCTGATGCTTTACCACCAGATTCATGGTTTGGTGAGGTAGAACCATGCATAGAATTCATGGAATCAAAACATACTTTTATGATTCCGTCGTCGTCGGACCTATATGCTTCTCAGTCAAATTCATAAAATCATGGTTGAGGGAGATGGAAGGGAGATGCATAGAATTCATGGAATTAAGAATTACTTTTATGATTCCGTCGTCGTCGGTCCCAAATGCTTTTAATTAGATTAATAAAACGATGCAAGCTAAAATCGTAAGAAAATAAAATACGTGATATCAGAGCCCATTTCTATGATTTTGGGACCTATCCATCATCCTTTTTTTCTATGAGCAAGCAGCACTTTTTAGTTGGCCTCTTGTTAATGAAGATATGTAATGTTCAAATATAAAAGGGATCAACAATGATTGAACTCACCGGATAATCATATTTAGCTGGTTTACTATTTTTGTCTTTGGCTACTACATCCAACAGGCTAAGGATGCCCTCCAAACCACATCAATTGTTCACTAGTTCACATCACTTGCTCCGAATCAGTCACATCACTTGCATCAGTCTCCGAAGTCGTCGAACGATGGATAAACCGGAAAAATAGAGAGAATTACCGAAAATTAACGCGCGATTCTCACTTTGCTTCACCCTCCGTACAAAAACTCGGAACTACGACGGATGGCACAACGAAAACGCGAACTGGGCACTGTTTACTCCCAACAAACTGCCGAATCTTACGGGCACACTGTTTCGATGTTCCATTTCCTCATATATGCACATTAAAGACGCTATATGCAAAGACACGAAATGTTCCAATTGGAATTCCAAGTTTGCTGTCAATGTCATTTCAATCGAGCAGGCGACCTGTCAAACGCGCCTTAAAAGCATTGTTCGACAGCATCATCGTCATGACGCGACAATCATCATCAACAGCAACAATCATCAGATTTCGTGTCTTTAGCATACAGTGTCTTTAATGCACATTTATTACTCTAACCAAATAAAAACTTTGCAAAAATAGCAGGTTCAACATTTTCCACATGTCTGTGCTGGATGACCGCGCGATTTATATAATTGCAGGTAAACTGATAAAATATATAAAACTAAAATATTAATTTTTAAAACTAACTCAAATACATATTGATTTCTACAGTACCCATTGAAGAGCCCCCCGTTCCGCCATCGAGAACATAAACAAAACTCTCAAGTTCCAGCTGCAGCACCAAACAAGATTTCTCCTTGCAAAAAAAGTCAAGTTTCACCAAAAGTTTCCACGAAATCCCATTGATTTCCGGAGCATATGCTATCTACATGATGTTGGCATTGAAAGTGCCACGCGGGAAGTGGGTTTTCCTAGAGAAGGAGTTGAATTTGTAAATTTAATTGGGAAACAAACATTTCCGTAGGCTTGTCCGTAGGGCCGACCTGCCACAAAAAAAAAATTACATTTGTTTCTAACATAACCTGTCAGAAGATGTATGTTTGTTTCAAAAATGGATTGAATTTGCTTCAAATGTGACGTTCGATTTGCTCCAAACAGTTTTATTTTTGTTGCCAGAACAAATTGACAATTTCTTTGAGCTTACCTGAACTATTTTTGATTTTACCATGCTTTATTTCTGCGTGAAGCTTTAGCCCTTGTCGTTTTCAGTTCGCTCGTTCTTCTTTTGGCGGATTTGCAGACGAACGGACGTTTTCCTGCGGCGCTCCGTCCTGGCGGAGATTTGGCAGAAATTCAATCTAGAATCACGACAGGACCTTGTAACGATCGGTAGATCCCAGTGAATCAAAATTCAACCATCGTGCAACAATAACGACAATGTCGCAACCTGAATTTGTTGCGACATAGGTTTGTTCCAACTTGAACAGAATAGGACAAAGATCGTGCACCACGAGATCAGAGATTTTTAAGGCTTGCATTGTGATTTTCGAGCGGTAACTTCGAGTCGTCCAACACTGTAACGCTGCTGAAGAGGTATCATTAAAAAGTTTCGATTTTGGATTGGTAACAATTGATTATTCACGAGTTGAAAAGTACGCAACAAATTCAGGTTTCGTTTTGTCTGCAACAAAACTTTTCGAGATCATGTCATTATCTATTACCAGTTGGGATAAAGAGTAATCACCGCGTCTTCTTTGTTGCCTGTTTCTTGCCTCTTTTGTCTGTCAATTCTCTTCACTGGTAGATCCATACATCTTTATTTTGTACATTCACTTGCAGCGAGGTGTTTTCCCAAGCAGATCGGATGAGTTAGTTCTTCATCAACACTAGCGGCTTTCTCTCAACGATTTCGTCTCCCTTGAAGCAAAGAGATAGAAATAAACGAAACACATCGTGGCGAATTCTCGACCAATTGACGAAAGATGTCCCACTTATCGGTGCCACACTGTTTGAATCTTCATATAACATCTATAACATTGATATCAATAGTAAACTTCCAACGAGATAAATAGTTTTATGAAAAAAAAAAATGGAAGTTGATGGTGTGGTTCCAAATAAAATCTTGAAAAGGTCCTCAATAGAGTACTGCAAGCACCTGATCTAACCTCACTTTGTCTGACGGTTCAGTGAGCTTGCCTACAAGGTGTTAGAATGTTTTACGAGCGGTGAAAATTAAATTTACGTTTTCCGTGCCGAAACCATTATGATACGGAAATGTCGATTTTATTCAATCCTACTAGTACAAGACCAATCGTCTAATTACCGTTTTACTGAAATTGTATCGGAAAACAGTTTTACCCTCCGCCAGAGACCAAGTGCATGTAAACAAGCTCGCTGAACTGTCAGTGCACGGCTTCGTGACTTCATCTTGCAGTATCCTATATCCGATGATTCTCCCATGTTCTATATCAGCACAACTTGTATACTGGCAATGCTTTCTGGTCCATTGAGACACAAGACAACTCTGAATGAGTGAAAGAGAAGATACCACCAGGGTGCGAGGCCGCCATTTATAAGAATTCAACATCTTGCAACAAAGCATTCCATTGTGGATACACGATAGATGTTGGTTCCTGTCAGATGCATTAGGTGGGATTAGGGTTGTCACATACGTGGAAGATACCTAACTACTCTAAAAAGATTGAAAATAGAATGTCAGATTGCATAACGGCTCAAATTATTCAAAAAAACTCTGATTTCCCTAAAAGAATCTCGGGAGAAATCCCTGAAAGAATCCTGAGCAAAATCCCTACAGGAAATCCGGCAAAATCAATAAAGAACTCGCGGGAACAATCTAAGAAGGACCTAAATGAATATACGGAGGAATATCTGAATGCCGGAAGGAATCCTGCGAGCATTCCCCAAAGGAATTTTTGCTGAATTCCCTGAAGGAATCCCTAAAGAAACTTGGGAATTTCCCTAAAAAAAACCAAAAGGAGTCCTTTTTGAATATCCTACAGGAATCCTCAAAGCTATCCCTAAAGGAACCCCTGAAAGAATAACGGGAGAGATTAAAAAAGTAAAGGAAGGAATCCTAGGAGAAATACCTGATGGAATCATTGAACGAATTCTAAGAAAAAAAAAAATCCGGGAGGAACCCCTGGAGAGATTCCGGAAGGAATGTCTAAAGAAATCTCGGGAGGAATCCAAGAGAACAGAAACTCAGAAGATATTTCCTGAGAAATCCCAGGAGAAATCCCCAAAGGAACTACATCAGAAATCAAAAAAGTAACGCCGGAAGAAATATCCTTGAAAGTATCAAGAAATCTATCAAGTAAAGAAACCCAAAATAAATCTTGGGAGGAATCTCTATTAGAAACCACGTAAAAATAAATGACTGAATGAAGGAAGCCCTGATGGAAGCCCGGAAGAAATCCCTAAAGGAAACCCCAGAGAAAACCCAAGAAGAATCCTGCAGGGATCCCTGATCCAGTTTGGGGAATAATCCGTGAAAGAATCCCGCTAAAAATCCCGGAAGATATTCCTAAGGGAATCCTGGGAAGAATCAATGAAGGAATCTCGAGAGATATTCCTGATGGAACTTCGGGAAACGTCCCTGGAAGAATTCCAAATAATTCCCAGAAGGAATCTCGGGAGAATTCTCTAAATAAAGCCCGGCAGACCCGCCGGGAGTCAATTACCGAATGTCGGAAACGATACTGAAAGGAATCCCGGGAGAAATCTGTAACGGGATTCCCGGAAGATCCACGGATTGGAGGAATTTGTGGATATTTTTTTATAGGAAGCCTTGAGAGAAAAATCAGGAAGAATCCTGAAGGAATCTCTTTCCAGTCTTGTGAGTAATCCGCAAAAAAAAAACCAGAAACAAACCAGTAGATGAATCTCGGGAAGAGTCTTTTAAGGAATCCAAGGAGAAATTCCTGATGGCATGTCTGAAAGTATCAGTGAGGAAATCTCGGGAGAAATCAATGAAGGAATTCTAGGAGGACTTCCTTCAGAAAACTCTGGAGGAATATCTAAGGCAAATCCCATGAGGAATCCTAAAAGAATGCCTGATGAATTCCGGGAGAAATGAACGAAGGAATTCCGGGAGAATACCGAAGGAATCCTTGTTGTAGTCTCTGGCATAATCTGTAAAAAAATCTCAAAAGAAATCCGTAAGGGAACCCCGTGAGGAAATTATGAAGAAATTCCGGTAAAAATGCCGAAAGAAATCCCTGAAAAATGCGGTAGAAATCAAAGAAGTAATCCCTAAGGAAAACACGGCAACGGTCGTACTCGCGTCCTTGTCATCATTAGTGCTTCCGGAGCCAGGGTTATGCAAGTTGATTAGGCTGAAGTTGAAGAATCGGTCCTTGATTCTAGTTTCGTTGATCGGCCACCAACCGATCACGCGCCTCTGTATATCGCCCATCACGATAAAGGCTGTTTCCAGCCCACTTGTGTTGCCGCTAGTAAATGGTAGGAATGCCTTTAAACGTTAGCATCATGGATCCTGCCCAACACATCTCCATTACGAAAAGTTCGTGGATCGACTGGGAATCGAACCCGTCAGTCTCGGTATGGTTTTGCGGATTACCCACGCGTTCACCACTTCAGATATATGGGTCCAAATCTTTAGCTCACTAAGTTCAAAATTCTGTAATTTAGTGTAATTTATAAATCTTTAAATATTTTGAGCTTATTTTCCATACCATTTCCTACAATAGGAGGTATAATTTTGAATGACATCTATAAAACCACCTTCATGAATGATAAAAGCATATTTCCCAAACCATCTTGGGCCCTGTCTCGGAATGGGTACTTAATCCACCAACAATTGGCAGCAAAACACCCATAACCAGAGCCCCTCGATTACTTCGTATAACCGACACGAGCCGAGTAGAGTAATACAAATAGACAGGCACTCTCAGCGTTTTGCCTGCCACACGGATAATATGAAAAATTAAACTTTTAAAAGCCCGAATTTAGATAGGAATCCGCTGATTAAGCGAGCAAACAAAGTGAAACGAAAAGCCCACACAGATAAAAATAATGAGGTTTACACGTCATGTAAACTTCATTTTAGTCATGTAAACTTAGTGTTATGATGGTTTACATGATATATCATGTAAATTTATGTTATATGTCATGTAAACGCTCAGAGTCATGCCAAATTACATGACATATAATGGAAGTTTACATGATATTTCATGAACTTTACATGATATGTCATGTAAACTTCTGCGATATCCCACGCTCCAATTATGTGCATCATATATCACAGAATTTTACACTCTTTTTTCGATCTGTGCACCTCCAAGCAAATGCCGCAAAATGGTCGTTCAATCGCACCCATATAAACGCAACCTGAAGACTGAGAGCACCAGAAAAACAACATAATTAATGAGTGTAATTTAATAAGTATTCATAAAGGATCTTAAAACACTGGACTGACACAAAACGGTCGATTGCACATTGAGAGACAGGACAGGAAACGGCGCAGGAAGGAAGCCACGCGATGGCCTGATGATGAGCGCAGCCAGCCACGAGTGATATTAAAATCCATAAAAATGAAAACAATTTCCCCTCGTTCCGCCCGGGCACAAAAGCACCCATTGATGTACCCCACCCTTGTCAACGCACGCCAAGCTCTAGCAGCATGGCCCAGAGTGACGAGGTTCGAGATTGGCAAACACACTCACCTGAAATGTGCGGGTAATTTAAGAAATTTAACGATATTAATTGTTGCTTTTTGGCGTTTCATCTTTCGGCGGTCTCCTCTGTCCTTCTTATGGACCATTTGCGTTCCATTGCTGGGCTGGGCCGGGCTGGATTGGCCAACGCGCCGAGCGCCGAGTGGTTTGGCAAAATGGAACGTGATTGGATGGTAATGGTCTATTTGCTTTTTAAGGCTTGAGGGTCCTCCCGTGCCCATCCACAGAGCCCAAGCCTACTACGATGAGTCAAGTCAAACAAGTTCATAATCGTTTCCCAAGCGCCGCGCCGCTCGTTCGAGGTGTGCCATGACTGCATGGACTGGATACCTGCAGCATTTAGCTAAGCTTCCGATGTCATTCGGGGAAGTCAGTAAAATCCATCAAACGCCCGGATGAGCGAGATTTGGATGATGGCGAGGGGTGCTGGATGACGGCAAATGAGGGATTTTTGGTTTTGTTTGAGTGGGATATTTTAATGAAAATTTAAATTTTAATATCTATCAGCGTTTCGGTTTGTATTGCCAAAGTGAAAGCAAATGCTTGTTTGAATTACTGGAGAGTGTGCTTCAGTACGATTAGATTTGTCTTTTTCATTTGGCATGTCGAACTGAACAAGATAGGAAATTATGGAAAAAATCAAGAAGCTTTATAACTTCAGAAACTTCCACCAAGACCTCCTCTAGGACTTCCTCCAGAAATTATCTTTTTTAGGAATTCCTACGGAAATTACCCCATTAAATTTTCTTTATAGTGATTCTTCCATCAAGATGTTTTTCAGGACCTCCAATATTCCTTCATGGTTTTTTTTTGAGAATTTCCAACGAAAATGTCTCCAATCTTTCTTTGAAATTCCACCAGGAATTGCATCAGATTTTCCTTCAAGAATAATTCCAGATATTTCTCCAGATATTCTCACATGAATTCCTTCAGAAATGCCTCACTGAATTCCTCCTGGGATTCCTCCAGGAATGGCTTCAGAGTTTCTTCCATCACTTCTTTCAGAAATTTGTCATAAAATTCCTCTAGGAATTTTTCTGGGAAGTTCTCTAAGAATTCCACCAGGTTTTTTTTTCAATAGTTCTATCACAAACTCTTCCAAGAATCCCTTCAGATATTCCTACAGAAATTCCTTCAAGATATTCGCCAGAAATTCCTCTGGGAGTTTCTTCAGAAAATCCTCCAAGAATTTCTCTAGGAACTCCTTAGAGATTTTTCCAGAAATTCCTCCAGGAGTTCTTCCAATAATTCTTTCAAAATTCCTCTAAAAATCCCTTCAGAAATTCCTCCATTAGTTCCACCAGAAACTTCTCCAGGAAATACTTAATAAATTCTTCTAGGAATTCCTTTAGATATTCTTCCAGAAATTGCTGAAGAAATTTTTCCAGGAATTCCCCCAGAAATTCTTCCAGGAATTGGTACAGAAATTCCTCCTGGAGTTTCTACAAAAATACCGCAAGAAATTTTTTCCTGAAATTTATTCCTACAGAGGTTATAAAGCAATGGATTGCAATCCATGAGACAGATGCGATCAGCTGATTTTTTTTGTTTACCATGTATTTTTGACAATCGATGATCGGGGTGACAGCTGAACACAAAGGAATTTATTAAGCACCGACGACACTTGACGAAACTTTGTTAAGTTGTACTCACACTGTGTTTACAGTTTTGGCTGTCACCCCCATCGCGAAAAGTCGTCATGGATTGCCTTATTCCAAGAGCTTTTTTTATTGATTTGGGGATTCCTTCGAGAATATCCTCAGAATCCCAGGAAATCCTGACGAATCCTCGAAAGTATTCCTGACAGAAACCCCCCGAATGAATTCCTTGAGAAATTTTCGTAGGAATTCCTGGAGAAATCACCGAAGGAATTTCTGGTGGAATCCTTGGAACAATCCCCGAAGGAATATCCGAACAAAAAAACCCGGAAAAATCCTGGAGGAATGATCGATAGAATCCCTGGTGATTTTTTGAGAATTCCACAGTGGAATTTTTGATTTAATCTAAGGAGGAATTCCTGGAGAACTTCTCGGAGGAATTACTGATTGAAATTCTTGAAAGAATCCCGAAGAAATTTCTGGTGGAATCCCTGCAGAAATTCAGGGAGAAAAATTCCAGAGAAATTTCTGGAGGAATCCTCGCAGGAATTCCAGGAAGAATCCCCATTGAAGGAATTCCTGGTGAAATTACCGAAGAAATTTCTGGAGAAATCCTCATCTGTACTGCCCATATTCGCATAGTTGACGAAAGAGTCATTGTGGTTTTCAGCACACTTTTGGAATTTGAACAAGGCAGCATCCATTTATTACGTAACGCTAAAATCGACATTTTTCGACCCCCTCTCCTCCCTCCGTAACGCTTTTTTGTATGAAAATCCTAAAATTTTTGTATGGGCCGTAACGCTCGGCTGTACTCCCCCCCTCCTCATAGAGCGTTACTTAATTTGTGGACGGCGCCCAATGAATAATGTCAAATTTAAGATTTTTTCACGTTGACATCTAGGTAATGATTAGACCTTGTGCTCTATTAAAAAAACTGGTCAGAATTATGTACATGTGATAGACATTAGCTTGTGAATGCGGATACTGGCAATGATGGTCACGTCAACCATGCGATCATGGGCAGTGTAGAGCCTTCTAATCCATTCTAAGGCCGAGAAAATTAAACAAGGTGTCATGGCATACTATTATGGACATCATTATACTCCTTTTTGTTTTAAAGAAACACTTAAAGATGTAGCTGACAATATAGTTGCCACTGCTTGTTTGGGGGTACTTTTCTTCTTTAAGCTGCGAAAAATAGTCTGAAAAGAGATTTTGAAGTGGAAATAGGCTAAACACATAATATAAACTGTGTAATTCCCCAGGTAACAATTTGAGCACAAGTGGTACAATCCTTTATTCAGCTCCTAAACATCTAATTTTGGTGGTTTTATGCAACCTTTAGCTTATTTGAGGTTCATTGGAAGGCTGATATATGGCTTAATATGTGCTTAATCAGTAATCAATTGAATCTATTAATTGTGTAAATTGTAAATATAAAATAAAAATAATTTCGTGAGCCTATTTTTACCATTAGCTGCGTCTATTTCCAGAAGAGATGTTTAGGAATGTATAAATAAATCTGTGGAAAAACTTTGAATTGAACTCGGACCTCCTGATTTATAGTCACTCATCGTAGCACCTACACCACTCACAATTATATACATATCTTCGAAAACAAAACATTACAGGTTGTGTCTGAATAGTCAAGAACATAAGTTGCACTAAGTCTGAGGATGCTCAAGCGATGTGGACTTCACGAAAACATGCTTGGGCCGGCTGTCAATAATTATTTGATTAAAGGATGAACAACAGATGATTAATTGTGCATGTTGGTGTATGTTTTAAAGCTGGTTACCCAGATGAATAATATTCTATTTAACTTGATATCCAGCCATCTATGTATTGCTGATTAAAGAGGTTGAACAAGCCAGATCAATATTCAGCTATCATTGTGTTTAGCCATTAACACCATTAACCAGCTATTGTTCAGCTAATACTCTCACTGCTCAGCATTCATTTTTACTTGGGTCAGCTCATGTGATCCTGTAATTTTATTATTTCTTAAAATATTTACTAAATCATCAGTTTTACCATTAGTTTAAGTTGGAGATTAACTCGGGCTGAAAATCTCCCTAATAAAGCTAATAATAATAAGTTTAAGCTTATTTTCTTTAAGAATTCATGTTTAGCCATTTTTCAGTCTAAAAACAGCTTCCAAGTTGCGATTTTCCGTGTGTTCGAGATCAAAAAAATACCCAGTGTTGTTAGTACCCCCAGGTCAAGCCCCAGGTACACTCCCGTACAAAAGTTTGGGGTCACCCCCTCAAAAACATGTCATTTTTTTAGGCCCATATCTCCGCCAATTTGCGTCCGATTTCAAAACCCTAGGTTTCTTCGAAAGATAATAAGTCAAAGAAACTTTGAACATGATTTAAAAGAAACTTTTTCAAAAAATTTTGTATGTAAACTTAACCCAAAGTTGCTAAATTTTCTAAAAAATGAATATAAACTTACGGCAGTGTCGCTGGAAGTTGAGTCGACCAAATTTTAAGATGAGAGCGGTAATATGACCCATTTTCTATTAGCTTTCAACTGCTTTTTACAGAACTTAGCTAAAAAATCTAGAAAAAAAAGTTATTAAGTAAATTAATCCTTGATGTCATCGACCAAAAGTTTGGGGTCACCCCTCAATATGATGTATCGGCCAAAAGTTTGGGGTCACTTTCGTAAAACATGGAAAAGTGATTTGGTGATATCTTCGTCATCTATAGTTCAATTTTAATTATTTTTGGCTCATTTCAAAGATAATTAACTAAATTTACGTTTGATGTCTTCAACTTAACGTATTTAACGATTTTTATATATAAAAATGTTATGTAAAGTTAGCACATTTTACCACGCTTCAAAAAATGAGGCAACTTTACGTTAAGTTTTAGTATGTAAATTTCAACAAATATGTGTGGTTCAATGTCTAAGCAGTAAGTATCATTCATTTTGTTTCAAATAAGCCAAGAAGAATTAAAATTGAATGAAAGATGACGAAGATATCACCAAATCACTTTTCCATGTTTTACGATAGTAACCCCAAACTTTTGGTCGATACAGCATTTAGAGGGGTGACCCCAAACTTTTGTTCGATGACATCAAGGATTAATTTACTTAATAACTTTTTTTTTTAGATTTTTTAGCTAAGTTCTGTAAAAAGCAGTTGGAAGCTAATAGAAAATAGGTCATATTACCGCTCTCATCTTAAAATTTGGTCGACCCAACTTCCAGCGACACTTCCGTAAGTTTATATTCATTTTTTAGAAAATTTGGCAACTTTGGATTAAGTTTACATACAATTTTTTTTGAAAAAGTTTCTTTTAAATCATGTTCAAAGTTTCTTTGACTTATTATCTTTTGAATGAAACCTAGGGTTTTGAAATCGGACGCAAATTGGCGGAGATATGGGCCTAAAAAAATGACATGTTTTTGAGGGGGTGACCCCAAACTTTTGAACGGGAGTGTATATGTGAACCGAAAAAGAATTTCCATATAAGTTGTAGAGTGGAGAAAATTGAAATTTGATCGCATCAACCCGGAACAAAGCTTTTTCTATCTATATTAGCGACCAAAACAACTGTGCAATATTTGGATGCGATTGGTTGCGTCTCCGTACTCCGCATTGCGATTGATATTTGTATGGAATTTAGTATAAGAAAACGTACTTTTTGCATTTTACTCATAAGTTGGATTCTTTTGTCTAATACCATGTAACTAATGCAGTTAAAGCCTAGGAAGGATAGCCTAGGATATGCCGAAAAACTTTGCCGAAGACCGCAAAGTGATCCGACGCGTGTGAAAAAAGTTATTCGCTTGGTAACTTAGACCAAAAGTTAAGATTTTATTAAATTAGATGTTAAATGTTAACCCGTTAACGCCCAAGGTGTCTCACAATTCAAATCTTCAAATAAATTTGCTATCAAAGGTCAAGTTCCAATAAAATAAACATGATCTGACGAAAAAAATGGAAGTCTATGGTGTAGTTCCAAAAAAAATCTTCATTGTAGGCCTTCAATATCTGATAATTTTTTCGAGCTCTATTTCAGCACAACTTCTACGCTATCGTTATATTCTGATCCGTATAGATAAAATACAGCTCTAAACAACTGAGAGAGATGATAACCACTCAAAAAGAATAGAAAAAGAACTTTTAAATTGGGGCAGAAATATAACCCGATAAACGCCTAAAAGTATGCAATGCATGGTCCTTGTAATTTCAAGTAGTTTCGACTGCAGTGTTCACCATTTCTCAAATTTATTTTTTTGTAACAAATCAAATAAAGAGTGCTCACTATGTTATGCTACACCAAACGTTAAAATACTGTAGAAGTTAGATTTTACACAGATAATGATTTCTAATAATGTAATTGAGTTTTTCCTTTAGTATCCCACAAACTCTCTTACCGTACTCACTATACGTAAACATTTCAGAAATGTTGCATGTTTTTAAAAGAAAATCCTGTTAAATGCTGTTCCTTTTAATTTGTATCCTTTGACAGATACGTATTTCGACCTCAACTTATACTTCGACCTTATACTTCGGTGTCTCGTACATACAGGTATTCCACTAACACGCCCAGGTTCATCATCATTCCATGTTTTGGTATAAAATTTCAACCAGATATACTCTACACGGCCTCTCCACTTATGTTTGCACTACTCCATGATTTTTTATTCGTGAACAATATGTGGGTTTAATGGTGCTAGTCTGGGCACTATCAATGTTACAACCACCCAAAAATTCAATTTTATTCGGTCTATTAATTGCAATTTAGAATTACGTACAAAAGTCTAAAAAACCATAAGTCTGGGGGGAAGAACATTTCCGGTAGAAATCCCTGGAGGAATTCTGAGAGGCATATCTGGTAGAATTCTGAGGGAATCTCAGCTGAAAGCTTGATAGGAATCCCTGAAATAATCACAGGAGAAATCCCGGGATGAATTGCTGTATAAATTCCGAGCAAGGATCCCGGCTCGTAGCAACAATTCCATTAGGATTCTCTGAATATGTTTCGCAAGAACACTTTGAAACTATACTAAAATGAATCTGTAAAGTAATTCCATGAAAGAACGGTGGTTAACATTTCTGAAAGAATCCTTTCAGGATTTTCTAAACCAATTCTGGCAGAAAACTCCGAAGTTTTTCGTGAAGGAATCCTGTAAAGAATATCTGATGGAATTCTTAGAGAGATGATTATAATTCCTGATGACTTCTGGTCCTGCCGGTCAGAAGCTGAGCAGGTATTCCTGTAAGAACCATAGAAGATGTCTCTATGATCTAGGATTGCCTGAAAAAAATCTCGGAAGAAATCTATATTTTTTCATAATTTTCTTTCGGGAGGAAGGGATTCCTCTCAAGAGTCACAGCAGAAATCCGAGAAGAAATCTCTGAAAGAATTCCACCACAAATTTCAGAAGGAATGCAGAAAAGAATAACTAAAAGAATCACAGCAATCTCGGAGGCAATATCTGAAGGAATCCTTGGAATAAACCTGGGAAGATTCTCGAAAGAAACACCTGAAGAAATCCTGAAAAGAATTCCTGAAGGTATCTCGAAAAAAAACCTCAGCCCATCTAATCTCATCTCAATTCTTCACCCCTCTCTCTAGCCTCTACCTTACTATCTTCTTTGTCCTCTATTCCAACCCTCTATCATAACCTTCAACCCTACCATCTGCCATACCCTCTACCCTATACTCTACCATAACCACTGCAATATCCTTTACCGTACCCCTAGCCGTACCCTCAAGTCTATATTGTGTTTAATCGTACCGTCTACCCTACGCTCTACCCTAACCTTTTGGCACTCTCAACCCAACTCTCTATCCTACCCACTTCCCTACCGTCTACCCACTATCCACTACCCTACCCTACTATCCACTATCCCTACCCACTATTCTACCATACTCATCACGCCAGATCGCTAGATACCCATATTGCATGGTATCATAGCTCAAACTACCATTCCATGGTAGCCATCTTGGATATGGTCCGCCATCTTGGATTTAAAAATAGGGTCAAATATCGATTTTTGACTTCTACTCATGAAGCCCGATCGATAGATCCCTTGAATATCTTGGATATGGTCAGCCATCTTGGATTTCAAAATGCCGTCGGATATTAATTTTTGAGTTCTACTAATGAAGTCCGATCGATAGATACCCATATTGCATAGTATCACAGCTCAAACTCTCATTCCGTGGCTGCCATCTTGAATTATGGTCCGCCATCTTGGATTTAAAAATGGCGTTAAATATCGATTTTTGACTTCTATTCATCAAGCCCGAACGATTGATACCCATATTGCATGGTATTACATATCAAACTACCATTCCATGGTCGCCATCTTGGATATGGTCCACCATATTGGATTTCAAAATGGCGTCGGATATTCATGTTTGAGTTCTACTTATGAAGCCCGATCGATAAATCCCATATTGCATAGTATCCGCAGCAGCATTGCCGTTAAAAAGCATATATTCTGGAGATTTGACCGCCATCTTGGAACCTAAGCCGCCATCTTGAATTCCAATAACCCTACCACCACATCCACATCTTAGAGAATGTGTATGCCAAATTTGATTGAAATTTCTTGACGCATTCCAGAGTTATGCCGGTACATTGATACATATATAAATACGTACATACATATCAATATACAAATAGACAAACATACAAACATATAAACTTACAATCATAAATACATTGACTTTTGTATGTATTGATAAACAACTCTGCCGAAGAAATGAACTATAAATCATTAAATATTGTCAAGATTCCAGGGAAATAAATTATTTTCGCATTGGAAATGTAGCTCATAGATTGTGACAATATGTAATCTTTGCAGTATCGTTTACGCCACCTAGTGAACCAGTCACAAACTATATTGTCCACTATGAGCAAGGTATGGGTGTGGAGAGCATCTTCTCTGAAGAAAGTATTCTAAAATTTTGCATAATTCTGGAGATATTCACAACAAAAAGACTGTCCTATTTATAGGACGCTGGGCGTTCGGGGCATCTGTCCTATAAATAGGACGCTGGGCGGATATGGGTTAAATCTGTACGTTATAATTTTTTTCACAAGTGTCGGATCACTTTGCGGTCTTCCGCATAGTTTTTCGGTATATTCTTGGCTATACTTCAACGTCATTAGTTAGATCGTTTTAGACAAAAAAAAAATCAATTTATGTGAAAAATGCAAAACACACGTTTTTATTAAATTCCATACAAATTTCAATCGCAAAGCGGAAGAAGCAACCAATCGCTCCCAAATTTGGCACAATTGTTTAGGACGCTAAAAGGAACCGAAAAAGCTTTGTTCCAAAAAATCGACTTTGTTGACCCAGTCCAATGAGTTGTTATCAAGCAGAAAAAATAAAAATTGTAGGTAGCAATATAGTTGCCACTGCCTTATAAATAACTACGGCGTGCATTACTTAGCAATATTGTGGTAGGAGAAATCCTCAGAAGAATTCCAGATGTAATTTCCGGAAGAATACTTGAAGGAAGAATTCCTGGAGAATTTTCCGAAGAAATTTCTGGAGGAATCTCCGAAGGAATTCTCGAAGGAACCTTCAAATTAATTTCATTAGTAATCCTTGAATTCCAGGAGGAAGTCCAGGAGGAATCCCCGCAGTAGTTACAGGAGAATCCCCTGCAGGAATCCCAGAGAGAACCCATGAAGGAATTATGGGAGGAATCTTCGAATTATTTCCAAGCAGAATCGAAGGATTTTCAAGAGGAAATCCCGGAGGAATTCCAAGATGAATCTTCATAGTAAGTCCAGGAGAAATCTCCGAAGGCATTCCAGGAGGAATCCCAAAAGGAACTCTAGGAGAAATTCCCGAAGGAATTCCAAGTGAAATCACCGAACGAATTCCAGGTGGAATCCCCGATGAAATTCTAGGAGAAATCACCGAAGGTATTCCAGGGGGACTCCTGGAGGAATTCCATCAGGTCTCTGAAGGAAATCCAAGAGGAATCTCCGAAGGATTTCTAAGAGAAATCATCAAAGAAATTCAAGGAGGAAACTCTGAAAAAATTCAGGAGAAATCCACGACGGATTATCAGGAGAAATCCCCGAAAGAATTCCAGAAGGAATCTTTTATTGAAGTCCAGGAGGAATCCCCGGAGGAATTCCAGGAATAATCTCCGAAATAATACCAGGAGGAATCTTCGACGGAATAACAGGAGGAATCCCCGAAAGAATTTCAAGAGGAATCCTCGAAGGAAGTCTAGGAGGAAACTCCGAAAGAAAATGTAGGAAGAATCCCCGAGGAATATCCAGCAGATATTCCCGAAGGAATTACTGGAGGAGTCTCCTAAGATCTTCCAGGAAGGATTTCCGAAGGAATTGTAGGAGGAATCCTCGAAGGAAGTCCAGGGAAACCCCTGAAGGTAGTCCAGGAGAAATCCCCGAAGACATTACAGGAGAAATCCCTGCAGGAATTCCAGGGGGAATTCCCGCAGGAATAAAAGGACACGGACACCGTCTTCAGCCAAAGGCTGTACAGACTGAACGAAACTTAACACTAGATAGACAACGGACACGACACATATCACTCGGAGCGGGAATCGATCCCTCACCCCATGGCATGGTACGTTTATACGCTTGGCAACGCTAACCGCACGGCTATCAGGCTTCACGGTAGGAATCTCCGAAGGATTTCCAGGCGGAATCCTCGAAGGATTTTTAGCGGAATCTTTAACAGGAATCTTTCCGGTTAGGGGGAATGATATGCAGGAGGAATCCCCAAAAGAATTCCTGGAGGAATTCCAGAAGGAAATCCTGGAGGAACTGTTGTAGAAACTCCACGAAAGATCCCTCAAGAATATCCGGGAGATATGCGCTTGATTATAATCCTAATAAATTTGTTGAAGGAACTCCTACAAGATACCTTGAAAGAGCTCCTGTAGGAATTCCTAAATGAGCTTCTAGAGAGATCTCGGATGTAACTCCTGGAAGCATCCTCCTGCAAAAATCTCAATTTTAATCTACAATCTGAAACAACCCACGGAGCGATCCCTGGAAGAACCCCTGGAAGAATCCCTAATCTCGAGAAATCCCCTAAGGATATCCTGAAGGAATTTTTATATAGGAATCCCTGAATAAACTTGTGGGAACATCTCTGAATTCCCCTGGAGGTATTCCTCCTATAAAACTCTCTGAAGGAAGTCCTGGAGAGATTTCTGATGGAACTTCTGTAGGAATCCCTGAAGAAATTCAGGAGGAATCTCTGAAGAAACATCTGCAAGAATCCCTGAAACTCCTGGAGGAATCTCTGAAAGAATTTCTAGACTAATTTCTAAAGACCTCCTGCAGGAATTCCTGAAGAAACTTCTTACGGCATTATTGATATGGATCTCCAGGAGGCATTTATGAATCCTCCTGAAAGAGTTCGTGAAGGAACTTCTGGAAGGATACCTGCGCGAACTCCTGGAGGAACCTTCAGGCCTAATTTCTGAAGGAACGCATGTCAGAATTCCAGATGGATCTTCAGAAAGAATCCCTGGAGGAACTCCTAGACTTATTTCTAAAGGACCTCCTAGAGGAATTCCTGGTGGATCTTCAGGAGGCATTCCTAAATCCTTCTGAAAGTATCTCTGAAGGAACATCCGGTAGAATCTTTTAGCGAACTCCTGTTGATATAGCTGAGGAAACTTCTGAAGAAATCCCTGATTATATACCAGAACATTCCTGAATCCCCCTAGAATTCCTGTGGATATCCCTGAAGGAACTCCTGGATTAATCCCTGGAATAACTTTTGTAGGAATACTTTAAAGAACACTTAGAGAAATCCCTGAAACAACTCCTGAAAGAAAATCTCAAAATTCTCCATCAGGCATCCTGAAGGTATTCCAAGAGGAATCCCCTAAGGAATTTCAGGAGGGGCCCTTGAGGAAATTCCAGGAGGGATCCCAGGAGAAACGCTAGATGAATCGCTGAAGGACCTTCTGGACTAATTCCTAAAGAAAATCCTAGGAATTCTTGAACGAACTTCAGAAGAAACCCCTAAAGGAGCTCCTTGAGTTATCTATGAAGGACCTCCTATGGGAATCCTTGAAGGATCTGCTGAATGAATCACGGATGGATTTGGAGCAAGAAGAAAGGCTGATACTCTCTGCGTTTTCCGAGTGTTTGTCAAAATGCTGCTTCCAACTTTCAAATGCACTCGTTCGTCAAGACGATTCCGTCGAAACGAAAGTCAGCATCCCGTTTTGATTAACGAACAATGCTCAAGAGCAACGGTGAAAACTTTGCGCAAGTAGAAAATTAATGAGTTCTAATCAAAATATTTGCGATTGAAAAACAAGCTATTTTTCGAAGTCGCGTTTTATTAGGCGATTTCTGAAGTCTACGTAATGAAAGTAGCGGAAGCCTTCCCTTCCCCATCTAGGATGGAGAGTATATTTTGTACCTCATCGCTGAATCTGGCGGTGAGGTATGTGAACGTTGGCGGATTGATGTTTAACTGATGATGGTGGCAACAGCGAAGGAAAGTTTTTCCTCGATTTTTTAAGCTACTTTGAATGTTTGACGAAGCGGAAAGAATCATCATCATCATATTTAGGTAGCCGTCGTCGCCCGTTGTTGTTGATCGTAGGTGGCCATGGCGCTGTCCATCCGACTGGCTTGGATGGGAGTGAGACAAAGACTCTCGGGGAGTCGGGGAAAAATAACAACTCAAAATAAGCGTTCGTCTCATATCAGGACCGACCGACGATGCTGCTGGCTGGGTTGGAAAGTTTTACCGGGAAATTTCTGTTTGAATTGATTTCAGTAAACAACAAATTTGCTTAGGGAATCTCTAACTGATGACTAACCAACCGTGTTGGTGGAGAAAATTTGCGTTCCAGATGAGTGAGCTGTAAAAAAATTGGTGAAAGTGTGGTCATCCAAGTGGGCGGATGTTGCTGCGTGTCGTCGGCGGTTGTCATGAGTGACGGTCTCAGAGAGTGATGTGATGTTTGTGCGAATTCAGCTGAGATTATTGAATTGACAAAGTTGTGTTTATAATTTTTGCATTTAACAAATATTCAACGTTCATCGCAGTGGCGTAGCTAGGGATTTGGGGGCCCGGTGCGGAACCAAATTTGTTGGCCTCATGAAAATTACAGATATACATATTTTACAATGATAAATCTATTCTTCTAACTCTTAAATAATCACGCCGCTGTTTTTTTCTACAAAACGTTGAAAACTGACTGGCGGAAGGTTAATTTTTTTTCTGTATTCCTTTATGAATTTCTTCGAAGATTTCTGCAAGGATACATCCCGGAGTTCCATCAATGAGCGTAAGATTTTCTTCTAAGAATTATGTCAAAATTTTTTTTAACAATTTATTTAGGAAACTTTGAAAAAAAATCTTCCTTGAATAATAATTTGTCTTCAAGAATCTTACTAGTGATTAATGCAAGGGTGTCATTCAACATTTCTCTAAACACTTTTTTCAGGTATTCTTACAGTGTTGTCTCCGAGGATGTTTTAAACAGTACTTCAGAGTACTTCAAAAGATTCTTGCAAAGGCTTCATCGAGTATTTCTCGAAATATTCGTTCATCTTAATATCAAAGAATTGAAAAATTCTAGAAAAAATTAAAAAATTCTCCAATGATTTTTTGTACCAGATATTTTTTCAAGAAATTACATCGGAATTCCGTCAGAGGAAGAGAAGCCCTTCTAGAATTGCTTCAAACATTCCTCCATAGTTTCTTTCAAAAGATCCTTCAAATATCCCTTAAATGATTTTTCCACGGAAGTAAAGCATTTCTCCATTAATTTATCCAAGAATTCATCTTGACATTTCCTCAAGCGTTCATTACTCATCTTGGCGATCCTTTGAAGATTTCTTAAAAATTTCTTCCAAGGACTCTTTCAAAAATTCCCCCAAAGATTCTATCAAGAATTACTGCAACATTTTTTTTTATTTCTGCAAGGATTCTTCAAAAAGCTTCTCTAAAATTGTATTAAGAGATTTATTCTACAAATCCTTCAAGAAATTTCAAAAGAATCCATGGATAATTCTTAAAGGAACTTCTGTAGGAATTCTTTCCAAATTGTTCTGGATTTCTTCAAACGAATTCTTTAGTATCCATCTAGTCTTGGAGTTTCCCCAAGGATTCCTTCAGAAATTTTTGCTAGCATGCCTCTAAGAGCTGTTCTGAAAATTTTCATAGCCACTTTTGATAAGACTCATTAGAATTTCTTTCGAAAAATCTTTTGAATAATCATTCTAAGTTGCCATCAAGCATCTCAGTCAAGCATTTCTTCAGGATTTATTATTGATTCCTCCAGAAATTCCTCCAAAAATTCGTTCAAAAAATCTCCTAGAATTCCTGATTAAGATTGCGTGCCTTAGTAATCTTATATTCTCAAATTTATCCTATTCGAAAACAAAGCGATTACCGTACCAATTGATTTCGTAATTTTTGTTATCATTCGTGCCCACTTCTAACAACAATACAAAAAAAGCGCTTCATTCCTTTGTTTTTGGGCTTATTCCAGGGATTGATTTAGGAATTCTACCAATGATTAATTCAAAATTCTAAAGGATTTCATTCAAAGAGGCCTTTAGAAATTCCTCTCAAACTTCCTTCAGGAATAAAAAAATAAAAGAGTTCCTTCAAGAATTCTCACAGAAATTCCTCCAAGAACAGTGGCAAATAAAAAACAAAAATTCTACTGGTATTCCTTAAAACATTTTTTGTGATTTTTTAGGAAATTGTTTGTGAACTTCCTTTTTGAGAATTCCTCAGGTAATTCTTTGATTTTTTTCCGGCCGTTCCATTTGAAATGCTTGTTTTTTTTTTTAATTTGCAAGAGAGAATCTCAAAAGTATGAATGGACGGAATTCCGTAAGAAATTATCAAATGAAATTTTCTGATGAATTACCAAAGGAATTTTCTGAGGAATTAACGGAGAAATTTCCTAAAGTTGCCGCCTCAATTTACGAATGACTAAAATATTAACGCGCACTGAAACGGCAAAAATAAGCAATAGACAATATCTTACAGAAATAATATTAAAAACTATCAAAGTCTTTGATAACAGAGAGATGTTCCTTCTTTTTATCATCTGCACAAAAAACTATTGAAAAATATTCATAGGATTGCCAGTTATTCAACAAAACATAATAATTACTGAAAAAGTTCCAAAAGAAATTTCCAAAGGAAAATAATAATAATAAAATGTAAGAATTCTTTCAAGAATTCTCACTGAAATTCCTACAAGAAATATTATAGGATTTTTTTCAATGAATTCTTTAGGCATTCTTCCAAAGGTTTTCATCTATTGATACCATTAAAGATTTACTTAGCGATAACACCAATTTCGTCCGGATTTTCTTCACGAAGCTTCTAAAATTTTTTTCTAAGGATTTCATCAAGCATTTGTTCATAATGAGAAACTCTAAGAACTCTTTCTTGGATATCTTCTACGATTTATCTAGGATATACTTCAAGGACTTCTTTACAAACTCCTTCAAGATTTGCTTTGAAGGCTTGAGCAAATTTCCCAGAGGAGTCCTTTAGGAATTCTTTTAAGATTTGTTTTTAGAAATTTCAGCAAGAACTCTTTTTGTAATTCCTGAAATGGTTTTTCTTGATGTATTTTCAAGGATTTCTTATGTAGCATTGTTCAAGTATTTCAGAGATTTCTTCGGAAATTCTTCCAATAATTGCTGTATAAAATCGCCCAGATTCCCCCAAGGCTTCCAGCAGAAATTTCTCCACAGCAATCTATAGCAATTCTTTTGCAAATCAAAATCAACTAATTTGAGAGTAATTCTTTGGGGTTTATGACATTGATTTCTTTGAAAAATAATCTTGGCATTTCATAATTAGTTTTTTCAAAAATTCCATTGCTTTCAAAATTTCTTCAGGAATCCTTTATGTAATTCCTCATAGTACTTCTAATACTTCTACTACCACTTCAAAGTACTATAGTAATTTGTCAAGAATGTTATCAAAGATATCTCCAAAATCAACCCAATGATTCTTTCCGAATACATCTTAGAATTCATCTAGAAGATTCTTCGAGAATTCCTTAAAAAAATCCTCCAAGACTTCCTGCAAGCATTTCCACAAGGATTCGTTCGGGAATTCCTCCGGAATTCCTTTACAAAATCTTACAAAAATGCCATACCTGATCAAGCATGCTCTTAGAAATTCATCAAAGATATTTTCCATAAAAAACTTCTGCAATAATCCTTCTGGGAGAAGTCTAAAAGAATCCTTGGAGACATTTCTTAATGTTCATCTGAAGGATTTGTTGAAGGACTTCATGACATAATCCTTGAAGGACTTTATGAAGGGATCCAAAGAGGTATTCCTGAAGGCATTCGTAAAAAAATAACCTTTGAAATTGATCCTTGATAAATTTTCAAAGAAATTCCTGAAGAAATTCTTGGAGATGTTCCTGAAGGTATCAATTCAAGTATTCTAAAATCAATGCTTAGAAGAATTCCTGAAGCTCTGAAGTAAATCTTAGAGAAATTTTTGTAGAAGTATTTGAAGTAACTGCTAGATAAATCGTAATACATATTCCCGTGGGCAAGGTTAGTATTTACCTTGCCCGAAGGAATTCTCGCAAAAACCCTTTAGGGGCTGTCCATAAACCACGTGCCCCCACCCCTCTCCCGCGTGGTTTTTCGTTCATACAAAAAAAATTAAATTTGTATGGACCGTCGTCTTCGCCCGAAACCAACCACCCCTCCCCCTCAGATGACAACGTGGTTTATGGATGGCCCCTCAAAGAATACTTGGAAAGAAATACATGGTGAAATCGTTGGATACGTTGATTGCACTTATTTTTCATACGAAAGCAAAAAAAAAACGGTGTTTATACGGTTTTGACCTGACATGTGTTCAGATCTTAATTTTTATAATTGTGGCCCCTGAATTTCAGCCGCTACCTTAAACTAAGTCAATAACTATGATTGGTCCTGTTATTAGGATATCAGGGACGTTTTCACAACGCTCATGATTTTTGCTTCCATATCTATACTGAATTTCGTAAAATTCAATTTTAATTCTAACGCATTTTTCTTCTAATTTTGGGGCCATCTGTGTGGCCCATTCCAAAAAACTCTTGATAATTCCGAAGGGGCCCCCACATACCTATCAGCAGTTCTACGAAGGGTTGAACTTATAGGAATCTTTCGCTTTTTAAAACTTTATTTAAACTTGTGTTAGAAACCTTCCTGAATTTGGAGGCCCCCTGAAATCGGGGGCCCGGTGCGGACCGCACCCATCGCACCCCCCTTGCTACGCCACTGCTTCATCGTGAGTTGAAGTTATTGTGATTCAAAACCTGTTTATAAACAATCGTAATGAAACTTATTGAATTTGGGAAACGAAGCATTAAACTATTCTTATTTTCTTTAATATTCAAACAATAATAACTGCTTGGCATATGGAAGTGATGTAATGAAGTATAACAAAATATACGATAATTATTCAAAAGCCGTCGTGCACTTATCAGATTCGAAACTGCGAACGTCCCATGGAATAATTTCACAGAAATTTGCATTTATGATTGTGCCAAACTTAATTACAATCAATTAAACCAAGTGGCTATAAAACTCCGGATTTAATGAATGCTTCCTACAAAAAAAAAAACACTACACAATGGCGCCAACTCCCTACCATCAACCACGACGGTATTCTCACACTATCCACCAAATTTGGTCATTATTTCACAGCAAACCACTCAGAAGTACTCTCAACTTCTATCCTCAAAAATGTAAATTATCTCTCACTACCAAATTAGCGACGCTAGGAACAAAAAACAATATCGTAAATATCAACCCCCTCGAAAGAACTCGCGGTGAGCAAAAATGAAAAAAAATACTTGATTCAGGAAAAATATTTTCCTTTTCCACCCTCCATGTTTCCAGCTTCCTTCTGGAGCAGTGTTCCACATTTTCCCTTTCTCTTCTCATCGGCACCCTCGCGGAAGGGCCTTGCCTGGAAATAAATCGAAAAAATCTCGTGGATCCAAGTTACCATCGGTCATATCGCCATCAGCAAGCCGCGAAATTTTCCAACTGTCCTATCCCTTCTTGTTTGGCGTCGTCGCCTTCATCTGCTGGCGGATCCACAGCAGAACACGCAGCCTACTTTGGGCGCACGTGTTGGCGACGCCAAAAATAGCAACCTTCCTGCGTTCTGTGTGGGGGATCCAAGTGGGCGCCTCATTTTCCGTCGTGTTGCTGTGGGAGACCCAAGTGGAAAGTCCACCGTCATCGTCGGACGGTCCTGTCCCCCTTTCGCGAGAAAGGGAAAATCCCAAGAAGCGGCAACATTTTGGAAGAATTCTTAATTATTTAAAAAAAACGCGCTTGCTCGTCCTCAGAAGTTGAGACCGGCTTTCAGAAATTTCCGCGAAGCACCGGTGCCGGTTTGGTCCCTTTCTATCCGTCCGCCGTTTGCTGTTTGTCTGTGTTTGTGAATTTGAATTCGCCTTTTAATTTCTACGGCTTAGAAGAAGGAAGGATGCAAAGTGGATGGTCGCCGATCTTCGAGGGGCTGCTCAATGGTTCCTCAGTATACCACTGTCTTCATAAGGTGGAAATATTCGGAAAACCCCTCGTTCCAAACTCGGGAAAAGGATATTTCGCCGTTCCGTCGTCGCAGCCTCATCTTTGGGTAGAGAACCTTTTCCTCAACCTCCCAGGAATAAAGCACGTATTTAGCGCCGCCAGAGAAAAATGAGCACAAAGAAGCAAGTGAAAGTGAGGAAGGATGCTGGTAAAAAATCGCGTCCAACTGCAGAAGCTTTTGCTTTCATCGTGTTACAGTTTTTTACTCCTACTACTATCAGGGTTAAAAACAACTGCGAGGAAAAGCGAAGGAATAGCTGACGAAGGAATCTAATTACAATTAAATTATTCAAATTTTCATGGCGTGTTATTTTTTCCGATTCAGATGTTCTTTGGAGATCTTAAATTTTGGAAAAAGACTCGGAAACAATTGAAACTAGGATTTAGTGTAGATGAGATTGGGTTTGGATTGGATTGGATTTAGATTGGATTTGGATTGGATTTGGATTGGATTTGGATTGGATTTGGATTGGATTTGGATTGGATTTGGATTGGATTTGGATTGGATTTGGATTGGATTTGGATTGGATTTGGATTGGATTTGGATTGGATTTGGATTGGATTTGGATTGGATTTGAATTGGATTTGGATTGGATTTGGATTGGATTTGGATTGGATTTGGATTGGATTTTGATTGGATTTTGATTGGATTTGGATTGGATTTGGATTGGATTTGGATTGGATTTGGATTGGATTGGATTTGGATTGGATTTGGATTGGATTTGGATTGGATTTGGATTGGATTTGGATTGGATTTGGATTGGATTTGGATTGGATTTGGATTGGATTTGGATTGGATTTGGATTGGATTTGGATTGGATTTGGATTGGATTTGGATTGGATTTGGATTGGATTTGGATTGGATTTGGATTGGATTTGGATTGGTTTTGGATTGGATTTGGATTGGATCTGGATTGGATTTGGATTGGATTTGGATTGGATTTGGATTGGATTTGGATTGGATTTGGATTGGATTTGGATTGGATTTGGATTGGATTTGGATTGGATTTGGATTGGATTTGGATTTAATTTGGATTGGATTTGGGTTGGATTTGGATTGGATTTGGATTGGATTTGGATTGGATTTGGATTGGATTTGGATTGGATTTGGATTGGATTTGGATTGGATTTGGATTGGATTTGGATTGGATTTGGATTGGATTTGGATTGGATTTGGATTGGATTTGGATTGGATTTGGATTTGGATTGGATTTGGATTGGATTGGATTTGGATTGGATTTGGATTTGGATTGGATTTGGATTGGATTGGATTTGGATTGGATTTGGATTGGATTTGGATTGGAATTGGATTGGATTTGGATTGGATTTGGATTGGATTTGGATTGGATTTGGATTAGATTTGGATTGGATTTGGATTGGATTTGAATTGGATTTGGATTAGATTTGGATTGGATTTGGATTGGATTTGGATTGGATTTGGATTGGATTTGGATTGGATTTGGATTGGATTTGGATTGGATTTGGATTGGATTTGGATTGGATTTGGATTGGATTTGGATTGGATTTGGATTGGATTTGGATTGGATTTGGATTGGATTTGGATTGGATTTGGATTGGATTTGGATTGGATTTGGATTGGATTTGGATTGGATTTGGATTGGATTTGGATTGGATTTGGATTGGATTTGGATTGTATTGGATTTTGATTGGATTTGAATTGGATTTGGATTGGATTTGGATTGGATTTGGATTGGATTTGGATTGGATTTGGATTGGATTTGGATTGGATTTGGATTGGATTTGGATTGGATTTGGATTGGATTTGGATTGGATTGGATTTGGATTGGATTTGGATTGGATTTGGATTGGATTTGGATTGGATTTGGATTGGATTTGGATTGGATTTGGATTGGATTTGGATTGGATTTGGATTGGATTTGGATTGGATTTGGATTGGATTAGGATTGGATTTGGATTGGATTTGGATTAGATTTGGATTGGATTTGGATTGGATTTGGATTGGATTTGGATTGGATTTGGATTGGATTGGATTTGGATTGGATTTGGATTGGATTTGGATTGGATTTGGATTGGATTTGGATTGGATTTGGATTGGATTAGGATTGGATTTGGATTGGATTTGGATTAGATTTGGATTGGATTTGGATTGGATTTGGATTGGATTTGGATTGGATTTGGATTGGATTTGGATTGGATTTGGATTGGATTTGGATTGGATTTGGATTGGATTTGGATTGGATTTGGATTGGATTTGGATTGGATTTGGATTGGATTTGGATTGGATTTGGATTGGATTTGAATTGGATTTGGATTGGATTTGGATTGTGTTTGGATTGGATTTGGATTGGATTTGGATTGGATTTGGATTAGATTTGGATTGGATTTGGATTGGATTTGGATTGGATTTGGATTGGATTTGGATTGGATTTGGATTGGATTTGGATTGGATTTGGATTGGATTTGGATTGGATTTGGATTGGATTTGGATTGGATTTGGATTGGATTTGGATTGGATTTGGATTGGATTTGGATTGGATTTGGATTGGATTTGGATTGGATTTGGATTGGATTTGGATTGGATTTGGATTGGATTTGGATTGGATTTGGATTGGATTTGGATTGGATTTGGATTGGATTTGGATTGGATTTGGATTGGATTTGGATTGGATTTGGATTGGATTTGGATTGGATTTGGATTGGATTTGGATTGGATTTGGATTGGATTTGGATTGGATTTGGATTGGATTTGGATTGGATTTGGATTGGATTTGGATTGGATTTGAATTGGATTTGGATTGGATTTGGATTGTGTTTGGATTGGATTTGGATTGGATTTGGATTGGATTTGGATTAGATTTGGATTGGATTTGGATTGGATTTGGATTGGATTTGGATTGGATTTGGATTGGATTTGGATTGGATTTGGATTGGATTTGGATTGGATTTGGATTGGATTTGGATTGGATTTGGATTGGATTTGGATTGGATTTGGATTGGATTTGGATTGGATTTGGATTGGATTTGGATTGGATTTGGATTGGATTTGGATTGGATTTGGATTGGATTTGGATTGGATTTGGATTGGATTTGGATTGGATTTGGATTGGATTTGGATTGGATTTGGATTGGATTTGGATTGGATTTGGATTGGATTTGGATTGGATTTGAATTGGATTTGGATTGGATTTGGATTGTGTTTGGATTGGATTTGGATTGGATTTGGATTGGATTTGGATTAGATTTGGATTGGATTTGGATTGGATTTGGATTGGATTTGGATTGGATTTGGATTGGATTTGGATTGGATTTGGATTGGATTTGGATTGGATTTGGATTGGATTTGGATTGGATTTGGATTGGATTTGGATTGGATTTGGATTGGATTTGGATTGGATTTGGATTGGATTTGGATTGGATTTGGATTGGATTTGGATTGGATTTGGATTGGATTTGGATTGGATTTGGATTGGATTTGGATTGGATTTGGATTGGATTTGGATTGGATTTGGATTGGATTTGGATTGGTTTTGGATTAGATTTGGATTGGATTTGGATTGGATTTGGATTGGATTCGGATTGGATTTGGATTGGATTTGGATTGGATTTGGATTGGATTTGGATTGGATTTGGATTGGATTTGGATTGGATTTGGATTGGATTTGGATTGGATTTGGATTGGATTTGGATTGGATTTGGATTGGATTTGGATTGGATTTGGATTGGATTTGGATTGGATTGGATTTGGATTGGATTTGGATTGGATTTGGATTGGGATTGGATTTGGACTGGATTTGCATTGGATTTGGAATGGATTCGGATTGAATTTGGATTGGATTTGGATTGGATTTGGATTGGGATTGGATTTGGACTGGATTTGCATTGGATTTGGAATGGATTTGGATTGGATTTGGATTGGATTTGGATTGGATTTGGATTGGATTTGGATTGGATTTGGATTGGATTTGAATTGGATTTGGATTGGATTTGGATTGTGTTTGGATTGGATTTGGATTGGATTTGGATTGGATTTGGATTAGATTTGGATTGGATTTGGATTGGATTTGGATTGGATTTGGATTGGATTTGGATTGGATTTGGATTGGATTTGGATTGGATTTGGATTGGATTTGGATTGGATTTGGATTGGATTTGGATTGGATTTGGATTGGATTTGGATTGGATTTGGATTGGATTTGGATTGGATTTGGATTGGATTTGGATTGGATTTGGATTGGATTTGGATTGGATTTGGATTGGATTTGGATTGGTTTTGGATTAGATTTGGATTGGATTTGGATTGGATTTGGATTGGATTTGGATTGGATTTGGATTGGATTTGGATGGGATTTGGATTGGATTTGGATTGGATTTGGATTGGATTTGGATTGGATTTGGATTGGATTTGGATTGGATTTGGATTGGATTTGGATTGGATTTGGATTGGATTGGATTTGGATTGGATTTGGATTGGATTTGGATTGGGATTGGATTTGGACTGGATTTGCATTGGATTTGGAATGGATTCGGATTGAATTTGGATTGAATTTGGATTGAATTTGGATTGGATTTGGATTGGATTTGGATTGGATTTGGATTGGATTTGGATTGGATTTGGATTGGATTTGGATTGGATTTGGATTGGATTTGGATTGGATTTGGATTGGATTTGGATTGGATTGGATTTGGATTGGATTTGGATTGGATTTGGATTGGATTTGGATTGGATTTGGATTGGATTTGGATTGGATCTGGATTGGATTTGGATTGGATTTGGATTGGATTTGGATTGGATTTGGATTGGATTTGGATTGGATCTGGATTGGATTTGGATTGGATTTGGATTGGATTTGGATTGGATTTGGATTGGATTTGGATTGAATTTGGGTTGGATTTGGATTGGATTTGGATTTGGATTTGGATTTGGATTTGGATTTGATTGGATTTGGATTGGATTTTTGTTGGATCTATCATCAATTGCATACATCCAGGCTGAAATGTGTAAACTTCAGATGTTCATCGCTACTTCAAGCCTTCAAGCTTCAAGCCAACACTTTCCATGGCCTCCTGCGAGATCGAGTGGAAATGATAATGGAACCCAAATTACCTCCGCCAGGTGCAACTCGGTAGGCTTGCTAATTTTGCTAATTTACCACCGCATTTGGTCACATGAGGCGCCTACTCGGTCTCTGCTTGGAAGGGCCTATCTACTGCTTCTGCCTACCGCTTGATGGTCTCGTGTTTGTTGAGTGGGTAATAAAGAAAAGTACTTTTAATCGCCTCGGTAACCACCAGCAGCAGAGGAAAGAAAGGCAGAAAGTGAAAGACAGAGGCAAAAGTTGGTTAAGTCCCAAATTCCCTCTAAGCAAGAAGACATCCAAAGTACCCATGTACGTCCATCCGTTTACCCACCACCGACCGCCACGCAGAAAGAAGCGGTTGGGCGAATCCCATCGTGATTGCACGACGACGACGACAACCCCGACTGGATCTCATCTCATCTTCTGGCTGGTTGGTCTTGGTTTCGCTCGCCGCCGCGCCGTCGTTGTTGGGTTGAATTTACATTCTCCCGGGACTTGCCACAGTTTTAATCACAGTTTATGGAAATGAAAGGCAACCGGGCAACTCGTCGGGCAGCAAGGCAACGCAAGCTGATGCCGTATAAATAATTGCATTAATTTTCCAGTTAACCAGAATGGGGAATGTCGTCGCCAAGGACCGGTAAAATTGCGTGCAGCTGTCATGGATTTCGAATTTTACGGCATCGTCGTAGTAAGCTTTGCAACGGTTTTGCCATTAGTTCGTTCACGGCGAGTCACGGATGGTTTGAAACCCGATCTAAATGGATGGCCTACTGCGCGATAACAGAGGATAACAGTTGCCATCGCTTGCTATGTGTTGGCCTATCGCCTACTTGATCAATGCGAACACGCCATGCCACCACTACTGTTGCGCACTGATGGATATTAAAAATGAAAGGGTTGAATAAGCACGTCCATCACAGCTATCTAGTGCCACAAAAAACCTGTTGGATCCGCCATTTGGAGCTCGCTCATCAACCTATCGGCGAACTCCCGTGCTCGAGAGAAGGCGTGTAATCCGACGAGATACGAAGAACACCAGCCGTAAAAAACTCGGACAGTGTGAGTTCTCTTTATTTATGGTGTCTGCTGAACCGCTCTCTCTTCTGATGTTGGTGGACGATACTGAGCGAAAAACCCCTTTCACGAGAATGCGAAAGGGTTAAAACTGGTTTCGAGAGTTGGCAGCTGTCTGTCCCTCGTCCGTCCCTCGTTAGAGTTGGTATGCAAATGAGAAACGGAATTAGGGAAAATTAGGGCGCATGCTCGTCATCGCTTCGGTTTACCCTTTGCTTCGGGACGGGAAGGTATTGCAAAGGTGGTTGTGCCTACCTATAAACTCACGTAGAAAAATAATGAAGAAAGTCAACGCATGAAGTGCTTCCACGAATCCGGATGCACCAAATACTTGAACGACCCAGCTAACTGGTTAACGGTTGGTTAGGGTCTGAGTGCTTGCGGAAAAGGCATTTAGCATTGACAATAAGCGTCCGAATCAAGGCCCAAACATGTGTGACAAATTTATGACTCTTAGACAAGACTGACTCAATGCTCCAATGGTCGAGAACTGTCGTGGCCACGTCCTTGCGACTGCTGAGCGATGGAAAAGAAGGTTTGTTGAACTCCCAAGAAAGATGTAAGAACCTCTACGACCTCTTGGACTCCATAGTGAATGCTCTTTTTTACCCTTCTTACACCCATAAGAAGGGTATAAATACCGCTTGGAAAACCGACTTTCGATCCGAGGCCCGCAGGGCCGAGTCACATATACCAATCAACTCAGCTCGACGAATTGAGCAAATGTCTGTATGTGCGTGTGTGTGTATGTGTGTGTGTATGTGTGTGTGTATGTGTGTGTGTATGCATGTTACAAAAAAATGTCACTCACGGTTCTCAGCCGTCTGTTGACCGATTTGAGTTCTCTTGGAAGCAAATGAAAGCTACTACATCCTAGTACAACGCTATTGAATTTTATTTTGATTAGACGTTCGGTTACCGAGATATCTTTCAAAGAGTGCTAGGGAGTAGTACAACTTAATTATTTTAGATATTTTTGACAAAGTGTGTCACCATAAATTTCTCAGCCGTCTATCAACCGATTTAGGTTCTTAAGGCCCCAAACGAAAGCTACTACATCCTAGTAGAACGCTATTGAATTTTTTTTTGATTGGACGTTCGGTTACCGAGATATCTTTCAAAGAGTGCTAGGGAGTAGTACAACTTAATTATTTTAGATATTTTTGACAAAGTGTATCACCATAAATTTCTCAGCCGTCTATCAACCGAATCGGGTTCTTAAGGCTCGAAACGAAAGCTACTGCACCCCAGAAGAACGCTTTTGAATTTCATTCCGATTGGACATTTTGTAACCGAGATATCTTTCGGGGAGTACTTTGGAGTAATACAACTTAACTTTTTTAGAGGTCTTTGACAAAATGCTTCATAATAAATGAATCAGCCGTGTGTCAATCGATTTGAGTTCTCTCAGCATCAAATGAAAGCTACAGCATCCAAGTAGTATGCTATTAAATTTTATGCCGTTTGGACATTTTGTTTCCGAGATATCTTTCCACGAGTACTAAGGAGTAATGAAATTTACGCTTTTGAAAGATTTTTGATAAAATGTATCATAATACATTTCTCAGCCGTTTGTCAACAGATTTTTTATGATCATATTTGGTTACACAAGTTAGTTATACATAAAAATGCAATTGCATCAAATACATAAAAGCTACTATCTCTTTGTTATATTTGAGCTTAATAAACAGTAGCAAAAATATCACGGAATGTATGTAGGAAAAGCCTTTTTTTTACCCTTCTTACACCCATAAGAAGGGTATAAATACCGCTTGGAAAACCGACTTTCGATCCGAGGCCCGCAGGGCCGAGTCACATATACCAATCAACTCAGCTCGACGAATTGAGCAAATGTCTGTATGTGCGTGTGTGTGTATGTGTGTGTGTATGTGTGTGTGTATGCATGTTACAAAAAAATGTCACTCACGGTTCTCAGCCGTCTGTTGACCGATTTGAGTTCTCTTGGAAGCAAATGAAAGCTACTACATCCTAGTACAACGCTATTGAATTTTATTTTGATTGGACGTTCGGTTACCGAGATATCTTTCAAAGAGTGCTAGGGAGTAGTACAACTTAATTATTTTAGATATTTTTGACAAAGTGTATCACCATAAATTTCTCAGCCGTCTATCAACCGAATCGGGTTCTTAAGGCTCGAAACGAAAGCTACTGCACCCCAGAAGAACGCTTTTGAATTTCATTCCGATTGGACATTTTGTAACCGAGATATCTTTCGGGGAGTACTTTGGAGTAATACAACTTAACTTTTTAAGAGGTCTTTGACAAAATGCTTCATAATAAATGAATCAGCCGTGTGTCAATCGATTTGAGTTCTCTCAGCATCAAATGAAAGCTACAGCATCCAAGTAGTATGCTATTAAATTTTATGCCGTTTGGACATTTTGTTTCCGAGATATCTTTCCACGAGTACTAAGGAGTAATGAAATTTACGCTTTTGAAAGATTTTTGATAAAATGTATCATAATACATTTCTCAGCCGTTTGTCAACAGATTTTTTATGATCATATTTGGTTACACAAGTTAGTTATACATAAAAATGCAATTGCATCAAATACATAAAAGCTACTATCTCTTTGTAATATTTGAGCTTAATAAACAGTAGCAAAAATATCACGGAATGTATGTAGGAAAAGCCTTTTTTTTATGATCAAATTTGGTTTCTCAAGGAGCTCTGCATGAAAATGCAATTGCATCAAATATATAAAAGCTACTATCTCTTTGTAATATTTGAGCTTAATAAACAGTAGCAAAAATATCACGGAATGTATGTAGGAAAAGCCTTTTTACCCTTCTTACACCCATAAGAAGGGTATAAATATCGCTCGAAAAACCGACTTTCGATCCGAGGCCCGGAGGGCCGAGTCTCATATACCAATGAACTCAGCTCGACGAACTGAGCAAATGTCTGTATGTGTGTGTGTGTGTGTGTGTGTGTGTATGTGTGTATGTGTGTATGTGTGTGTGTGTATGTGTGTATGTGTGTATGTGCGTTACAAAAAAAAGTCACGCACGTTTCTCAGCCGTCTGTCAACCGATTTGAGTTCTCTTGGAAGCAAATGAAAGCTACTACATCCTACTAGAACGCTATTGATTTTTTTTCGATTGGACGTTATTGGTTACCGAGATATCTCTCGAAGAGTACTTATGAGTCATACTTCTAAACTTTGTAAGATTTTTGACCAAGTGTATCAAAATAAATATTTCGACCGTTTGTCAATCGATTTGGGTTCTCTTGGCACCAAATGAAAGCTACAGCATCCTAGTAGATCGCCCAGAAATTTTATTTCGTTTGGACATTTGGTTACAGAGATATATTTCGAAGAGTACTTAGGATTTATACAACTAAACCTTTTGAGATTTTTGACCAAAAGTATCATAATAAATATCTTAGCTGTCTGTCAACCGATTTCGGTTATCCTGGCACCAAATGAAAGCTACAACATTCTAGTGGAACCCTATACAATTTCATTAGGATTGGACATTTGGTTACCGAGATATCTTTCAAAGAGTACTTGGGAGTAATACAGGTTAACTTTTTGAGAGATTTTTGACCAAGGGTACCATAATAAATATCTCAGCCGTCTGTCAACCGATTTGGGTTCTCTAAGCACCAAATGAAAGCTACAGTATCCTTGTAAAAGGCCCTGAAATTTTATTTCGATTCGACATTTGATTATTGAGATATCTTACGAAGAGTATTTCAATAAATTCAATAAATGATGCTGACCTCATACAAAGTGTATACTAGCAGGTTATTGTTTTCAACATAATTATAAATAACAAATTACAAATACACAGGCATTTTATGGAAACTAACAATATTTTAAATGAAAGCTTTGAAGAACCAGACAGCCAAAATAACTAGCTAATGCCAAAACTGATTAACTTAGTAGATATATCATTTTTGTCGTTTTTACACCATAACCATGAATACCAAGTACTTCGGAGCTAATTTAATTGACTGATTTAGACAAAGTGTATCTCGCTGATTTTCTTACCAATTTGTTAATCGATTCAAGATCTTTTAGCAGTTAATAAAAGATACAAAATTCCAGAATATGAAAGCTATTTTTTAAACATTCCATACAAGACTCTAGAAAGTGTCTGGCATTTCTGGTAGTTTAGTCCATGGTCCATGATGCTATTTTGGAAACCAATCCACTAGATGCCAAATCCACAATATTTTCTAGAACTTTTGGTAAATTCCATAAAACAAATATGTTAAATACAAATAATACAACAATAATTTTAATAAGTGTAAGAAGGGTTCTGTTCACCATAGGTGGATTAAATCGGGTTTTTTTTGTTGGCATCACGTTCCAGCTGGAACAGTAAGTACTTACTTTCCAGTTGAATGTTCTATAACTTCTGCACAACTAGCAGTTTCAATGTAGTAAATGTCGCAATGCGCTACAACTAAATATGAACACTATAGGTTAGGATGGGGCATGATGAGCACAAGGGTGGGTCAATGTTGTCTAGTCTAGTTTAGTCTAGTCTACACATACACAGCCATTCATTGAAAGAATCCTGGAAAATGATAGAATCGACTATACTTCTACCATTTTTCTTGTCATTATTAATGCTTGCAGTACATCGAAAATGTATTACAAGCATTAAAGCGGCCAGGCCTACTGTGCAGCATTATTGATTATACAATAAAACCATTAAACCGGGACATCTCGTACCAATCGCTCAGTTTTGTATAGAAAGCTAACTAAATGAAAAATCGGTGGGGGTGACGTAGCTAATGTGGTTTTACATGGAAAACATTCATCTACTCGCTCATTACATAACTCATCAACTCACTTATTTACTTACACATTTACATACTAACTAGTTCACTAACTCACTCGCTAACTAACTTATTCGCGCATCAGCTTACTCACTTATCAACTCATTCACTAACAATCAACCTACTTACCTACCTTCAACCTACTTACTAACTAACTTACTCACATATTCACTTACCAACAGGTTCACACACTAATTCACTAATTCACTTACTCACTCGCTCACTTTCTAACTCACTTATTAACTCATTTACTGTAAATCAACACACTATCAACTCATAACACCTCGTACTTATCTACTCACTTACTCATACGACTATAAAATCAATACATGACTCACTAAGTTACTTGCTCAATCATTTTACCACATATTCACTCATCAAAAGACTCACTCGCTCACTAATTCACTAACTCACTAACAAATTCATTCACTTGCTCACTCACCCAGTAACTAACTGTTATTCTACATCACTTATTAATCCATTGAGTCACTCAATAACTCACTACATCAGTTTATTATTCTCTTCTTTCTCATTTGTAATAAGCCTAAAATAAGAAGTACAGGTGCGCTGGTTTTGTTTACGAAGAGATCTATGCTTTTCAAATCGTGAGCAGGTGCCAAAGTCGATCATTGTGGCGGCCATTTTGGGATTCTAACAAGTCTGTCCTTAATGCAATCATAAGCGAGTGTGATGGCTGAAGCACTCGAAAGCATGGATTGGAACAATATGCGGAGGATTTAAGCAACTATTAATGGTACGTGACGCTAGGAAAACAATACTGACAACCAGGTGAAAGAAGCCTGTCGTGGTTTTTGATGAATGGTATCGGCAACATTGTACCAAGAAGCATGATTAACATAGTTTATGTCGGTCAAGCAGTAGAAACACAGAGAACAGACATTTAAGCTCGAACAAAAATACGTCAAAATCGTGTGTACACTTAAGTATTTAAGTGATTTAAGTGTACCTCAACGCCACCAACGGAGACTGCCCCACATAAAAAGTCGATTTGACCCCACGATGGCAGTGTTCATCGTCAAAATACACTAGCCCACAAAGCGACACGAGCGCCTAACGGCCAAAAACGGCGAGCTCTGGAAACAAAAATGACAACACGGCAGTGTATGTGAAGAGATGCTAGCGCCACACAACGGAAGCATAACCACATACTCTGATATGACCGTTACAAAGTTTTACACAAGGCAGAAAGCAAAGATAGACGTCTGTTCTCTGTGGTAGAAATAACCAATATTGTAGACGCGTGGATCACTATCTATATAAAATAAAGATACGAATAGTCCATTTTACGAGCCGATTTTATGAATGAATTTTGACAGGAGGTAGCGTCCTATAACCCGTGAAAATCAATATCATCATCAACAATGTTGTCACTTAATTAAATGGCTCATATTACGAAATGTATATTATCGACAGACTTCAGAGGTGGTCAGGTCAGGTGTGGTCAGTACACGCAGGAATGAAGCTACACTGTAGCCATCAATGTGAGGTACGCTCATAATATTGATGAACTTCCTCTACGTCCCTTTAGCAGATTTGTTACGGCTTGCACAATTTTCTCAGGAAAAAGCAAAACCAAAAGCTCGAATGTAAACAAGCTATGGCAACTCCCGCAACGTAGCGCCCAATCCGCCAAGCCTACTTCGTTCCATCCGTGATTCGATCCTTACGGGTGTCAGTCCTCCTAACCCATTCTCCACCCACAAAAACCAAGCATCCGTTCCGACGAAAGTGGGAGACACTCGCCGGGAAAGCCGCAGATCCGTTACGACGCCGACAACTCACCCCTCATTCGCATATGTAAAGGATACTGATACTTGCTCACACATCGTGTTCAACATGTGTTTCCGATGTTAGGGATTCTGTTCCAGCCTTGGTTCCAGCATCATAGCCGAGACTCCACCGTCTTGACGGGGACCACCCCAGTCTGGCGAAGGAGCCGCTCACAAAAAAGCCACTTGGAGGGTGATGTTTTTTGTAAATCTGCCGGGGTTGATTTGGTTTCACACAACCACCGCCTACTACGCTAGGCTATATTGTCGTTTTTCCGCCCATCAAAGACGGCCTCTCATCCTTTCGTTGTTTTTTTTTCTTCTCTCGTCGTAAGTCGTCGCGTGAGAAACAACAAGGCTTTTCTGTTGTGGGTTGGCATGTGGCCGTGGCCGCGCGCCGTAAGAAACTGCAAACGTGTGATGTCGGGTGATGTGATTGCGATCGCGTTACGAGTGGCACCAAAAAGGCCAAAAAGGGGCTTGCAGTATCAATTCAATAAATTTGGATCTATTTCGCTAAAGTGATGCTTTCACCGCACGATGAGTGGTAAAGATGAAACGTAAAGAAAGTGCGGCGAATGGATATTGTGTGGCGTAAAGGGTAAATTGAAAGGATAATTGAACAGCAGAAAATGTCTTTGATGTTTGGTGCATTGTGCAAAATAGTCACGAAATATTCTATTTAGCACAAAAGTGAACCATGATATAATGTATCTCTTCTGCTTCTGCTTCTGCGTCTGCGTCTGCTTCTGCTTCTGCTTCTGCTTCTGCTTCTGCTTCTGCTTCTGCTTCTGCTTCTGCTTCTGCTTCTGCTTCTGCTTCTGCTTCTGCTTCTGCTTCTGCTTCTGCTTCTGCTTCTGCTTCTGCTTCTGCTTCTGCTTCTGCTTCTGCTTCTGCTTCTGCTTCTGCTTCTGCTTCTGCTTCTGCTTCTGCTTCTGCTTCTGCTTCTGCTTCTGCTTCTGCTTCTGCTTCTGCTTCTGCTTCTGCTTCTGCTTCTGCTTCTGCTTCTGCTTCTGCTTCTGCTTCTGCTTCTGCTTCTGCTTCTGCTTCTGCTTCTGCTTCTGCTTCTGCTTCTGCTTCTGCTTCTGCTTCTTCTATAAATATAAAGAAGCTAATCCAAAACGCCATATGGCTAAAATGCATCTTCCTTGCTAAAAAACTGAATCTGTGAAAACCATAATTTCAAAATTACAGCTACAAGATTAATGTTGCTTTACTGGTACTTAAAACCGTTGCAATTAAAATTGCGAGGTCATGAATTTTGAATACCCTCCAACGCAGTGTTTTCTTTTTTTTCACTTCTGCTGATGTAGGGGGAATTACCATCACAAACCAGGCAACCCCGGAAGGTCATTTCGAAACGAAACTCGTTTCCATCCCCCGTTCATTTACTTCTTTTTTTTCGGTAATTCCGCGCTGCCCTGGACGAGTAACAACGGAAGAAGAAAAAAATCGCCAAGCCAAAGTGGGAGTAAAAGTACAAAATATCGGCTATATATTTTAAACACGTCTTTCCTTTTATCAGAGCGGACCCACCTTCCGCGCGCCCACGAAGTGAAATTGCCGTGGAAGCAAATATCCTCACCCCCCTGGTCGCGTCCCCGTGCCACTTTCACCGGAACTCATTTCAAACGACGACGATGACGACGACCAAAAGAAGAGCCAAGAAAGGGGGATCCTTTTTTCTTTACAGGCCAAAAACGGAGGAAATAAGCGCAAAGAAAAATAACGGGGCTCCCAAATCGCGAAGAAAACGGGATCTGTTTTAATAGCCTCAACCAAGCAACCCGATGAGAAAAGGTTGACGGCAAGGGGTTGGGGGAGGGGAAGGTGGTAGTGGGGGAAGTCGCAGGAGGCAATGGCTAAAAAGAAGCGATTTTAGCGCAAGCAAGCAAGCCAGCAAGGCCTGCTTTTCTTTCTTCTTAATGTCTCGGAGGAAGGATGACAGCGCTGTGGAATGAGTGGTGCGCGGCAACACGGGTGTGGGTGAAAATTTCTTTTTACTGCTGCTGCTGGCCCTGGGATTTTTTACATAAAGAAAAGGGTGGTGCGGGTTCGTTAGAATAGAAAGCCCACTCGGGTGAAACCCTTCCCGCCTTGGTTCGCTTAACACCGACGCCGCGCTGGTGCTACTGCTTGGCTAGAAGAGGATGCTGTGGGCCACAGCCTGTGGCACGTACCTAGGTCTTCATTTGCCTACGCACAATTAGGCTCAGTGTACCAGTTATGGCTATAGTACCTCAAGTTCGCCATAGTTGTTTTTCAACATTTAACGATGCAAATCAACAAGAAAAAATATGTGAACGTAAGATCACTTTCATAAAAGATGGTAGCACTCATTCAAACTTCTCATTTTGCTCAAATTATGATAGAAAAAAATAATTTTCTTTAAAATTTCGGCTTCTTTGCACCCTATTTCGCCATAGTGTACCAGTTATGGCAAATCCCATAAGGAATGCATGTAAATAGTGCGAAGTGGAACCGAAATTAACAAATATGTCCATAACTGGTACAGGGTTCCTATCATTGGCACACGCCGTAATAAATAGTAAAAGTGGGTTTGGCTCAGATTATATATTTTTCCTGTTAAGTATGAGAACAAATCTATCGTTTGACGTATCGCAGAGTTGGTAACCATCTTTTTCGTCAGTGACGGTTGACGAAAACCAAAAATAAATCTTCACCTCAAAAAAATCTTCATTTCGATGCGTCATTCATCAGTGACGACGAAAGAGCGACGTATGTCGATGAAACTAGAATGCTCTCTTATTGTTTGCCCTCTATTCTCTTTGTTTTTGTATGCGAGGACAAAAAAATAATAAAAACCATCAAGCGTTGAATGAATCTACTCGAAAAACTTGTCAGGTGGTTCATTCTCTCTCAATACTATCACCAAGTTTGACGTTTGTCTCCGCCGCCGTCGTCGTCGTCTTAGCACCATCATCAGTTTTGTTTGTTTTTCCGACGCGTGTGATTCAATTTTGTGGAAATGGCCGAAAGTAGTGAAAAACGGAAAGATAATTTCAGCACCCGTGCGTTGGAATGCATGCGTGTCGAGGAAAGTACTCATCGATGCATGATAGATCCGATGAGCGGATGCGTGTATCGTCAGGAGCGGCTGGACATCGGGAATTTCTTGAGACATTTCCGAACGAAACATCCGGAAGCCGCTGCTCGGCTGCAGCTTATTGGAAAAACCGAAGTACCGGAGAAAAAAAGTCGCATTGTTCCGAAGGTTCTGGTTGCCATCGACAAAACGATTCTACTACAAGGCTGCATCAAGTTGGTCACACAGCATCATCTCCCCCTCTACTGCTTCGAGTGGGAAGGTTTCCGATTGATTTTGGACCCTCTCACTGATGCTCTCAAATTCGGTATAAACCGGCACAGCATCAAAGACCACCTAACCGCTGCAGCCCATAAAATCAAGGAGGCGATTAAAGAAGAGATGCGCGGAAAAATGATCTCGATCATGATTGATTCCGCATCAAAACATAACCGCCACATAGTGTGCATCCAAGCACAGTACGAGAAAGGAGGAGAAATTGTAATTCGAACGCTTGGTAAGTACCTATCATCAATAAATAAACTGAACATCCCTGTATTATTTCCACCGCATTTCTTTTCAAACAAAAATAACGTCGGTGTTTTTCACTGTAACCTACTTTTAGCCGTGCTCGAAGTCAAGGAGGGACAAACAGGAAAATTCCTCAAGGAAATAATCCTCGAAACGCTGCAGGCCTTTGAAGTGGACATCTCTCAAATCTATTCTGCTACCTCGGACAATGGTGCAAATATGATTTCTGCTATTAAGCAATTGCAGAAACTGGCAGAAATCGAAGCTATCGAAGCTAACCCAGAAGTGCCAGAATCCGAAGACACTGACGTGTTCCTGGAATCTGTAAGCCAAGAAATTGGCTCTCATCTAAATCTTGTTCGATGTGCAGCTCACACCGTACAGCTGGCTGTTGGTGATGTGGTCAAAAAGAATGATGCAGATGTGAAGAAAATCACCGAATTCGTAAAAGATTCCCGAAAAGTTAAATACAGTTTGTTCTTTGAACACATGAAGGCAACAACAGCTCCATTGTGGGGTGTCACTCGCTGGAATGGAAAATACAAAATGTGTAATTCCATCGTCAAGCAAGAAGTATTTTACCGCAAACTGGGCCAGCAGTACAAAGAGCTTGGTGAGTATGACAGCAGTTTCATATTAAGGGTTCCATTCTTGACCTGTAGTGGGTCTTTTCTGGTTGTATTTTTTTCATGATGAGCCTATAAGCCTATAAACTAAATAACATTTTTTTCTCCTCAGAGCTATCGGATGCTGACTGGTTATTTTTGAAAAATTTCGTTAACGCCTTCGAACCAGTTTACGAGCTGACAAAAACATTGCAAAAAAAGCACGTTCCGTTGAACGAGTTTTACTTGCAATGGTTAAGAACAATTTACGAAGTCGAAAAAATTGACAGTCCATATGCGAAGCCGTTATCACAAGCATTGAAGGATCGGCTTAAGAAGCTAACTGAAAGCATTGGCTTCAAAGCATCAATATACATGGACCCACGACTAAACTTCCCCGGATCAACGGTTTTCACGACAGGAGATGAAAAAGAATCAGTGCAGGTGTGTAAATGAAATTAACTTTCGTATTAGAATCTTCCAGGAAATCGAGAAAAAATACTCAATTCATTGTACTTTTATTTCAGAACTTTCTCAAAACCCTATGGCTTCGACTGAAATCAATCAAGGAGGCTGCCCCTTCTACATCAGGAGGTGGTTCATCAGCTGACCAAACTTCCTCTGCATCTTTGGATCAATCAGCAAGTCAGGACGACATGGACAGTTTCATCACTGAGATGTTTGGAGGGTCGTCATCATTTGCATGCGAAACATCTTCATTCCATAAGCAGCTACGACAGTTGGAAGCAGAACCCCGACAGCCATTCAACTATGATCCTTGGAACCACTGGAGAGCACGTAAGAGCACACATCCAGAGCTCTATGAGTTGGCGATGGTTATACTAGCGGCTCCCTCAACCCAAGTGTCGGTAGAAAGGGCGTTTAGCGCTTTAAATCTAGTATTTTCTGATCTTCGATGTGGACTCTCTGATGAAGTCTTGCAGAATATCCTGCTCATAAAATTGAACGGTGATGTCTTCGACAAAATTCTGCACCATCTCTACGACTGGAAGGCAATTTCTATGGACTCGTTGTAGCGTAGGAGGCGTACTTGATAAACTGAATTCGTTTATTTTTCTTGAACTTTTTTTTTATATATGTAAGCCGGCCATACTTCCGGTTCTACAGTGGAAAACGCCCTAGTTAATCTTCACAAATGAAGTTGTGTTTGTTACTCTCTACGATAAGCTGAAATCCGTTTTAAAAACAAAGAAATAAAATGATTAAAAAATGGTGCTTTTTATTCGTGTGATATCGCAAATCTCTTCTATCATCTTTTACATATTACAGTACAGTCATTGCACAATTTTGGGTCCATCTGTCGCAACCAAGGTCGCAACTAGGATTCTGTAACACTAGTCCGAAAGTCACTAGCCCGAAAGACACTAGCCCACACGCTGTTCTTCCGTATTATATTATTATCAAGATACTGATAGATGAATTTCAATTCGGGCTTGTGGTATTCGGGCTAGTGACATTCGGGCTAACGATGCATTCGGGCTAGTGTCGTTCGGGCTAGTGACATTTGGGCTAGTGTTATAGAATCCGCAACTAGTCATTTAATTAATTATGATATTTAAAAGGAATTGATTGAATACTTGTGCAATAACTGTACATTAGTTTTAGATATTTGTCCTGGTCAATGAGGTAGGTTGAACTTGCTCGAAGTTGCTGCATTCTGCGCTTACTCATTCACCATCAAATGGGTAGGAATGCAGCAATTCGGACTCGATTTCTGGAATGGAATTCAACCTACCTCATTAAACGGAGTGTGAAGTCATCTCGTCCAACGTCAGTTATCCTGCTAATCGAGCAATGAAACATTATCGGCTTACCGTCATAAACGATAAATGGAAAGCGTTTTCCAGTTGAACTCTTGTATTTGCTAAATGAATACTCTCCATTGAAGAGTCTCATAACACATGTCGTACATTTATCCAACGAGGCTCTTTTAAACAAATACATGAATTTAAAACAGTATTATAGTCTTATTCTAGTGGCAGGGATGGGAACACTCACTTGCTATTTTCTCAGCTCAGAAGCGTGCAATCAAGAAACGATGTATGGACGACTTTTGCCATGTGGTTTTGTCTCAAAGTTTGCTGAATAGAGTGGAGGTAGCAAACGCATATACCAAAGTCGTGACGGAGCTTTAAAAGCGAGTGTAATTTACATTCAGCTCGTGGAGAGTTGCTTTCGCAGCTCCCTCGCGACTTCGGTATGCGTGTGCGACCTCTACTATATTCGACAAACTTTTACACAAAACCATAAGGCAAAAGTCGTCCATATATCGGTTTTTGTTTGCACGCTTCTGAGCTGAGAAAATAGCAAGTGAGTGTATCTCTTTGCAAGTGAGTGTTCCCATCCTTGTCTAGTGGAATGTATTGTGCATAATGATGTTTTTTAAAAGCTCATATTTCACAAAAACTGACTTTGGCCTAACTCGAATGAGCTGCAGGTAGGACTGAGATTCGATTCACGACGTCCAGTTTTAGAAACGATGCTAAGAGCTAAGGTAAATTATGTTGTTGATTCAGTTGAAACCCGGAATTTGGTGTGAGCGAAAATCGATCTTTCTCCAAATCTGTGCATCAGCCGTAACTTCGGAAGTCGTGCGTTGTGTAGATCACCAGGTCTGCTAAACAACGCCCCACTTCCGAAGTTAGATCCGGCGCGAGGATTTGGAGAAAATCGATTTTCGCTCGCACCAATTTCCGGGCTTCAACTGCATTGATAAGAACGGGTATCAGTGTGAGAGGAATACCGCTACCACGGCAGATTTCTTCATCGGAGACCTCGATTATGCGGTAATTGGGTTGAACCGTTTGCCAGGTCAGCTGAACGAGTCTAACCTAGATTCACATAGAATAAGTATGGTAAAAAGTAAATATACCTAAGTCGTGCTTTATGTGATATTAAGCCTTTACTATGTCCGTGTAGTTTAACTTGTTTAATACTAACTTGAGTTGGTAAACCGCCAAGTGGAGCCTTTGTAAAAATGGTAAATGATGATGAGCCCTTTGCGTTATGTTGTTCAGTGTCAGTATCTTCATTATTCACGGCAAGCAATGTGGTCCTACTTAGGTACATATGGTGTTTCCCTTTGTTCTAAAAAAGAGGAAAAATACTATGCATATATGTTTTACCAATCCGAATTTTTCGTTTTATAAATTAGTAGTGTGGCGTATACTCAGCCTTATTTAGATTTTCTTCAGCTCTGTCAGGTGTTTCTTGTAATATTTCCAACCTGAGAATTTCAACCAATACGCAAGAACAGCACATAGTCCTTACACTTGAATATTGAAAACCGTGAAAATAATACTTAGTTTTGATTGTTAAATGAAACTTTCATTTCTTGAATGAAGGTATAGGATGACCGGGAAACGTTTCAAGTTCTTGAGGAATAATGACAACTTGAAAACTTTCGTCCTGGCTAGCCTACTAAGCCTACTGGTTAGAACGCGATTAGCACTGCTTGCTTCGATAACAGCATAACATTTGATTCTAGTGATAGGTTTTCATGCGCAATTAATATCAAACCATCCTTAATAGATCTATGCTCTAAGCCTCAAAGCGGGTGTTCTCATAATTTAGAGTAAAGGCCATGAAAAATAAGCAGAATGCGTATTCATCGAGTATCGAATGAACAAAAATGCTCGACTAAATTTATTATTTTTTCGTCAAGCAAAACATGACGACCGATGAAATGGTTCAGTTGTGGATCTCTTTCGAGCAACTGACAGAAGTAAGAGAGCGACAATGTACTCGAATATTTTTTTTCACTACGTACCTAGAAGGTGACTGTGTTCATGAATAAACCGTCAAGCGATGTTTTGTTTGTGACGAAGATAGAAATAAAATGTTCATCGTCACTGAATATACTGTCATTATGCTGATGGCCAACAACCCTGTCGATGACATTCGTAGGTCTTCTTCTTATTTTTGTAGAAGTAGTTTTCCTTAGGTAGTGCGATAACTGGTACAGGCACCCTAGAAGAAATACGCTGATGCGATCCTGTTGGAAATGCGGATATCTGCATTCAGAGTATGTACTAAGTATTTCTAGTTTATGAAACGCATTTATCTTGAAAAAGTATTGTTGAAAACCAGAAAACAAAACGCAACTTGATGAATTAAATAAGATTTATCTATAGGTGATGAAAACGAGGCGGTTGAAGAATTCGTGTAATTGGGCTCACTAGTTACCGCCGACGACACCAGCAGACGCATTGTGACAGAAAATCAAACATTCTTTGGATTCCTCAGAACTCTGCGATCGAATAAAGTTCGCTGTCACACGAAATTAACTATTGTCGGGCCGCCACCAAACCGGACTTCGCACAATAAAGTCGCGACGCGAGCCAACTCGCGACGTTTTTGAATTATGTTAAAAGTAGTGCGCATCCTTCCCGTTGTTGTCAGCAACACAGCGCACTACAGGGGATAGACAAAATGATCGGGACAGGCAAAATTTTCACTATACAAAAAATGTTCAACTAGCTGTAACTGTTCGAAAAGTGCATCGAATATTCTCAAATTTTTACTGTAAGTTCTTCAACTAGTTGTGTATCAGTGGACAAAATTTGGAAAAGATCGTGTTCTGTATTGGAACAATTAAGAAAACGTCCTTTTTCTATGACGGTAAAATACAGAATGGTTCTTTATTTCTAATCAACAAGTTTAGTAACTAAGCAGAAGGTTGCCACCCGATAGGTCCACGGCTTGCCGCGTTGCGTTGGTATCGCTGAGAGCCACGTGTGTTGGTAGCGCTGAGAACCACGCGACAGCATAGCTTATAAAGTACCCTCTTATCTGAACTTTTGGTTACTTGGGCACATCTCCCCCGTAAGCTAGAACCGGTCTGGAGCGCGAACCATTCGGTTGCTTCTTGAAACGTATATTCCATCATCACGATAGTAGCCGCGTTGTTGTTGAACTGGAACGGAATCATCGAATGCATCATCTTCTGCCGATTGATATTCATCGTCCGGAACAGGCTCATGATCATCATCTGCAACCGGATCTCTTCCCCCGCTGTTATCGTCCTCATAATCGTCATAATCATTTCAGCAGTTGATGGGTTCTTCGTGTAATCGTACCCAGCTCAGCAGCAGCACACTCGTAAATATTTTGGCTTTTCCTTCTTGAAATCGTCGCTTTAACCCATCGCTGTCTGTCAGGATCTCGATAGTCCCTCGCATAAACCGATTCGCCAACAGCAAACAGGTATCTTTCTTGTTTTCGTTATGCTTCCATGTCTTCACAGCATGTTTCACAACGTTGTCCTTTCGCAAGGTATCAAATCTAGTCCTCATTTCACGTCCAAACATTAGTTTGAATGGGGTCTCGTTCGTTGTACAATGCGGCGTCGCTCGATACATTTGAAGATAATGGTTCATCATTGAAGAAAGTGACTTACCACGGCTATTATTATCAGTTAGCATCTTTTTCAAAGCGTACTTGAAAGTCTTCACCGCATTTTCAGCCGCACCATTTGAACAGGGACTGTAAGGTGCTGAAGTCAGATGTCGTATTCCTTTCTCCTTGCAAAATTCTTGAAATTCGGCCGCAGTAAACGATCTTCCATTATCCGACACCAGAACATCGCAATTTCCGAATCGTCCAAAACAATCCTCCAGCTTCTCAATGGTCTCTTTAGTCGTCAACGAACTCACCAAATAAACTTCCACCCATTTGGAGTAGCTATCCGTTATGATCAGGAAGTTCTTATTCTTCAAAAACAGATGATCTATGTGAACTCGCTCGAATGGCCGGGAACATAGCTTCCATGGAGAAATCGGCACATTCCCCAATTCAGGCCGGAACTGGATACATTGTTCACATCGCTTACCCAAGTCTTCAATATCCTTGTCGATGCTAGGCCACCAGAAATAATTCCTCGCCAACGACTTCATCTTGACGATCCCCATATGCGTTGAGTGCAATTCTTGAAGCAGGAACGTCCGAAGTTTCGCAGGTGCCACGATACGGTAACCCCACATCAGTACTTCCTCTTCCACGATTAGCTCTGTTCTGCGGACGAAGAACTTCTTCAACTCTGGGTCTTGAACATTGGTTGGCCATCCAGTCTTGACGTAGTTCACAACACGACTCAGCCCAAGTAACCAAAAGTTCAGATAAGAGGGTACTTTATAAGCTAAGCAGCTTGTTCGAGGTCGCTCTTTAGCCTTCTAAGCAGCTTCATTTTTAAGTAATTTTGGACCTTGAAAGTTCACATAAGCACGCTGGATAGCCTTCTAAGCAGCTACTGACAGAACTTTGTCAAAATTCATGCAGAAACAAAAATGTGTTTTTCAGAATCACACTCTGTCGGTGGGGGTTTGTGATTCACGTCTGGAAATTGCTTCCTGATAATTATATTTTCACATATGTCGCTGCTATGTAGATTTGAACTGGATCCTCCTGCGTGTTAGCCTGCCGACTTACCGCTGCGCTGCTGAAGACACTTGACAAAGTCAAGCTAACTTCACTACTGTACAAATGTGCAAAACTAGCTGCCGACAGAAAATCGATTCAAGTCAGACTCAACCTGCTGTCTACTCAATAAGAACCGTAGTACTGTGGTAGAGCGTAGGGCTCTCACGCAGCGACTATCGGTTCGAATCCGATGGGCGGCAATTTTTTTTTTCAAGCCTAGTTTTCATTGATTTGATAAATTCATATTTGTCTTTTATTTGTGTACGCTCAAACAGTTGTTTTCTGTAAAAGAAATAAATTTAATCTTCATTGAAACACAATGCTACTGAACTGAACTTCTATGAACTTGAAAGTTCTGACAAAGTTCCGACATAGCATCTTAAGCAGCTTCAAAGTTCCGCGAAGTTCAGATAAAGTTCCGAATGGGACTTTCTGGCTGCTTAAGAGGCTAACAATTAGCCTTGCCGGAACTTGTGACCGAAGTTCCAGCAAGGCTCATCGTTAGCCTCTTAAGCAGCCAGAAAGTTCCGTTTGGAACTTTATCTGAACTTCGCGGAACTTGAAAGTGCATTTTGTCATGGGAAGCGGAACTTTTGGTTACTTGGGAGGGCAGGATCTCGTCGAGTTTCAACAATTAACTGCTTACGTTCTACCAAAGATCTTGTTTCAAATTCTATGAACTGCAGGTACATCGCTTCCTCATCGTTAATATCGTCGTCCTCACAGCACAATACCGGAGATCTTGATAGAAAATCGGCCACCTTGTTGCTGACTCCTTTGATGTATTTGATCTCGTAATCATAATTGGCCAGGAACACTGCCCAGCGCTGCAGCTTGTCGAACGCCATATCCGGAATGCCTTTTCGTCCAAAAAGTGATACTAACGGTTGATGATCGGTCCAAATCGTAAAATTTCGTCCAAGTAGATAACCGCTCAACCTTCGAACAGCGTAATACACAGCCAAAGCTTCCATATCCAGCGGAGAGTATTCCTTCTCGTGGTTTTTCAGTACTCTTGAAATAAAAGTCACTGGTCTTTGATTTCCATCTGGACACACTTGAAACAGCGCAGCACCAATGCCTTTGCCAGAAGCATCCGTAACTAATACTACCGGCCAATCAGGATTGTATGGAATCAACACGTTGTCCGAGCAAATCTTCAGCTTGATATCCTGGAACGCAGCCTCGCAGTCGGAAGTCCATTCATAGTTCACATCCTTCTTCAACAGCCGGTACAATGGGCTAAGTGTAGCTGATACGTTCGGAATGAACTTCGAGTAGTACGTAACCATTCCAAGAAATTCTCGTAGTAGTTTCACGTTTGCTGGTCTCGCCACATCCATAATCGCTCGAACTTTCTCCGGATCTTTGTGAAGACCGTCTCCATCCACGATGTGTCCCAAAAATTGGAGTCGTTGCTTGAAAAATTCACATTTACCTTTGTTGAGCCGGAATCCAGCATCCCAAAGCTTCTCTAATACTCTCGACAGATTGTTAAGGTGTTCCTCGATAGTTGCTCCGGTCACCAGCACATCATCCAGAAAGTTGACACATCCAGGGCAATCTTGCAACAGCTTCTCCAGGATCTCTTGAAAAATAGCACAAGCAGGTTTTGTTCCAAACGGCAATCTGTTTACATAGTAGATTCCTTTATGCGTGCTCCAAGCCAACATCTTCTTCGATTCTTCGTCAAGCAGAAGTTGATTGTATGCTGATTTCAGGTCGAGTTTCGAAAAGAACTTTCCTCCGTTGAGTTTGGCAAAAATGTCTTCGGCCACAGGCATAGGGTAACGTTTGTCTTCCAGAAACGGATTCACTGTTACACGGTAATCAGCACACAACCGGATCGAATTGTCCTTCTTCAATACCGGAACCAAAGGCGTTCCCCAATCAGCATTCTCAGCTTTCGAAATGATACCGGTTTTCTCGAGCTTTTCCAGTTCTTCTTCAACTTTTGGTTGGAACGAAATCGGAATTCTCCTTGGCTTCACAAACTTCGGAACGGCATCTGGCTTTAGCTGCAGACTAACTTTCGAATACTTGTAGCAGCCCAAAGAATCGTCAAACAAGTCTTCGTAACGGTTCAGCACTGGTTTCAGCCGCTCTTCCAAATTCTCCGTTTGTTCAGCATCGATTTTGTTAAATTTGATTTTCAGTAACTCACCAATGAAATCTCTTCCGATCAGAGGGTTCCTTCCTCCTTCAACCACCACAACTTGACCAACCGCTTGTACGCCTTGATACTTCAATACTGCATCGAATGCTCCTCTTGGTGTAGCTTCGCCGCCAGTATAGAATACCAGCTTCCCTTGGAACGGGTGTAGGGGAAATTCTCCGAACTGAGACTCATAAAATTCCTCCGAGATAACGGTAATTGGTGATCCAGTGTCCACCTCAAACTTCGTGTTCCTTCCATTCACGCTAATACTCACGCAATAAGGGTCACTGTACGCCATGTTGTTGATCTCCAAATGGTTCACGGTTTTATCCTTCCGTCCGAGGTTTTCCTTCGTCTTCCTTGGACAGACCACGGCAATATGTCCCTTTTCTTTGCAGATCTTGCAGACATAACTTCGGTACTGACAGCTGCGGAAATCATGATTGGCTTTACCGCAGGCGTAACACGTAGCAGATCCAGTTTTCTTGAATGATTTCGGAACGTAATTGGGTTTCTTCTCAACAATCTTGTTCACCTCCAGGACCGCTCGATTCTTCAATGTAGCTTCACGTTTCGACGCTATTTTGAGCAAATCCTCCAACGAAACCGCGTCATCCTCTTCGCACAATCTTTCAAAAATCGGTCCAGGTCGAAGTCCCGTGACAAAAATATCCTTCAAAGCGTGATCCAAATGTTCACCGAATTCACAGTTCAGCGACAGCCTCTTCAACCGCACATGCCATTCCAAAACGGTCTCGTCTGGTTCTTGCCGCGCCCGGTAGAACAAAGCTCTCTCCCGATAGGTAACAATCGTCGCACAAAATCTTCCTTTCAGCAATCCACACAGCTCGTCGTACGTCTTGGTGTTTGGTTTGGCAGGGTAACAAATATTCTTCACCGTCTGGTATACCTCAAGCGAAATCGATGTTAGGAGTACAGCGGATTTACGCTCCTCTTCCAAATCAACCGCAACAAAGTACTGCTCCAAACGTTCCTGGTACATCTCCCATTGATCTCCCAGGGCAAATCTTGGCGGACCGTAACCTTCCATCTTCATAATACGTAGGTTTGAACTCCTTTCGTCGTCCTTTGTTCTGTATTGGAACAATTAAGAAAACGTCCTTTTTCTATGACGGTAAAATACAGAATGGTTCTTTATTTCTAATCAACAAGTTTAGTAACTAAGCAGAAGGTTGCCACCCGATAGGTCCACGGCTTGCCGCGTTGCGTTGGTATCGCTGAGAGCCACGTGGGTTGGTAGCGCTGAGAACCACGCTACAGCACAGATCGGACAATTCTTCACGAAGTTATAAAGATTTTTGAAAAAGATAAAATTATCCGATAGCCAACTTTGAGCTGTTATACCTACGGATTCCATGAACCGATTGCAATGAAATTTTAACCATTCATGACTTATATAATGAACTCTGGAAAACATTTGACTTAACTTGAAATTTTTAACAAGCGAAAAAGTTATTGCGATTTAATTTTTTTTCACGATTTTTTACTAAATTGGTCTATTTTTTTTATGCATCCCATTACTTTTTCAATTTATTGGCGGCTATGTTGTTACTTTCCTTCAAAACGCATTTATATATAAGTCAATTTGAGGGAAACTAAATGAACTATAATTTGCATCTTGAATTTTGAAACGATGTTGATGTTTTGGATAATTTGGTGTTTTATTAGGAAAAATAATCTAATCGTTATAATTTTCTTCCGTGTTAAGAATATTAAGTTAAGTCAATGGTTTTTCATAGCTCATTATATAAGTACTTAATGGTCAAAATTTCATTACATTCGGTTAATTGAATCCGGAGATATAACAGCTCAAAGTTGGCTATCGGATAATTTTACCATTTTCAAAAATCTTTATAACTTCGTGAAGAATTGTCCGATCTTTTCCAAATTTTGTCCACTGATACACAACTAGTTGAAGAGCTTACAGTAAAAATTTGAGAATATTCGATGCACTTTTCGAAAAGTTACAGCTAGTTGAACATTTTTTGTATAGTGAAAATTTTGCCTGTCCCGATCATTTTGTCTATCCCCTGTAGATGCGAAACAGATGCGACACTTGTGGTCCAAGGAAATGGCAATTTTTGATTGAATGTCTGTCCTGATTCCAACCGGATAGACAATATCTACAAAACGCTGATTAGACCTGTATTCCTCTATGGGCACGAAGCATGGATCCTACATGCAGAGGACCAACGCGCCCTTGGAGTTTTCGAACGGAAGGTGTTGCGTACCATCTACGACAGAGTGCAGATGAAAGACGGGACTTGGAGAAGGCGAATGAACCTGCATCAGCTGCTGAGAGAACCAACCATCGTCCATACCGCGAAAATCGGGAGGCTACGGTGGGCGGGTCACGCCATCAGGATGTCGGATAGCAACCCAACTAAAATGGTCCTCGAGAGTCATCCGACCGGTACAAGAAGACGTGGAGCGCAGCGAGCTAGGTGGGTCGACCAAGTGGAGGACGATCTGCGGACCGTACGCAGAGTGCGGAACTGGAGACAAACAGCCATGGACCGAGAGGAATGGAGACGGCTACTATGTACAGCAGAGGCCACCCAGGCCTTAGTCTGACCGGTAAGGTAAGGTAAGGTACGCTTGGTACTTAAAATTTGGAAACTTTGTTTGCGAGAACTGAGTGGTTCAGATGAAACCAAAAGAGATTTGCAGGAAGTTTTAGGAAAATGTAAATAAGAGAAGGGCGTGCCAGGAGCGTTGCAAAAAAAAAGGTGGTTGGCGTATTCCAGGGGGCTCAGGTGGTTTCATGAGGATTTTAGGGGCGTTTCGTACACCCCTGAAACCCGCTCTCTACTTAACGCCTCCTCGGGTGTTGTTGCCTTATAGTTACTATACAGTTGACTCTCTACATCTCGATAGTGAAGGGACCATCGAGATAGGGAGAGATCGAACTCAAGAACAAATTTGTAATGCACACTAGATTGAAAAATCGTCCGTAACTAGGAAAAACCGTCAACAAACAGATGTCACTTCACCTTCACAGAATGTTTTGCACCTAAGAAACTAGATCTAGCAACCTGTAAAAACGGGCATATCGACATATGGAGAGAAAATCTCGAACAAAAACGAACGAGATCGCATCGAGATAGAGAGATATCGAGATAAGGAGATATCGACATGTAGAAAGTTAAAATGTATGCAGATTGAAGGGACCGACCAAACCATCGAGATAGGGAGAGATATCGAGATGTAGAACATCGACATGTGGAGAGTCGACTGTATTTACTCCCCACAATTCGTTACTATGGCTTCGCTACTGGTACACCAAATGACAAAACTTCGATCGCGAGAACAAGTTTTACTTCTAGGGGGTTGAGATGTGACCAAAAGAGGTTTGCCGCAAGTCTTAGGGGAGTGTGTGCCAGGTTTCAAGGGTGTTTCAAGGGGGGAGTGGGTTACCCCAGGAGAAGAGTCTGGGGATTGAATTTTGAGTTCCACTGAAAAGTGCCTGAAACCTTCTCAAACACGCTTGCAACCCCTGGTTTCCTAGGGTTCCAGGGGATTTTGAAGGTGTATCTGGAGTAGTTTGGTAGGCTTTGAGGGGATCCAGTGGTTTTACAGAGGATTGCGAGGAAGCAGTACGGAGGTTTGAGGTTTTCAGGGGCTGGCTGTTTGAATGCATTTCAGGGGGTTTCAGATAATTTTCAACCAGCTTAAAGATGAGGATGTTTCAGGGGCATTATCGGAAGTTTCGTAGGGTTCAGGGGATTTGGTTTCAAGGGGTTTTTGCAGTGCTTTCAGGTGCGTCTTGAGAGGTTCTAGAGGGTTGCAAGTTCATTACAGGAGGTTTAAGGGGTTTACAGGAGATTATGGAGGTATTTCTGGACGCTTCAAAGAATTTTCAACCATTTCTGGAGTATTTTGAGCGGGTTTCAGGAGCTATTTCAATAAGTTTCAGATGATTTTCTGCGGGTTGCAGAGGCATTACAAGTTTTTTAAAAACTGGTTTACTTGTAAGTTTGGGGGGGGGGGGGGTAGGTTTTTTAAGGGTTTGGCATCGCAGTCTTAAGGGAATGGAAAACGCAGTTTTTTATTACTTCCGACGTTTCGGTCCGTTCGGGACCTTTGTCAAGGGTTTCAAAGTTTTGATTAATAAAAAGTTACAGTTATAATATTGCGATTTTTTTTCTCCAATTAGGCTTTGATGCAATTTTTAGGCTTTGATGCAATACAGAATTCGCTTTCAATTTCGTTACCACTCTCAGTCGCATGGTTTTGGCAGGTGTCAGGCCATTCGGCCGAAGGTCATTAGGCCGAAGGTCATTAGGCCGAAGGTCATTAGGCCGAATGGTCATTAGGCCGAATGGTCATCAGGCCGAATGATCATTGGGTCTTCTTCTTGCCGTTACGTCCCCACTAAGACAAAGCCTGCTTCTCAGCTTAGTGTTCTATGAACACTTCCACAGTTATTAACTGAGAGCTTCCTCGGCAAATGACCATTTTGCATGTGTATATCGTGTGACAAGCAAGAAGATACTTTATTGATGCTGAATCTACTAATATTTTACCCATGAATTTTTCCTTCTTTTAAACATAGGCTGTTCTTTCTAGTATCATTGCTAAAATAGTTTTTGGCGCAGAAACTGCTGATATTCAATTCATAAATTTTTCCTTCTTTAAAACATAGGCTATTCTTTCTAGTTTCATTGTTAAAGTAGTTTTCGGCAAAAATTTTTTGGAAAAAGTAAAAACAACAGATCTCTTTACAGGCTCATAACGGCTGATTTTCTATTCGTCCTGATGACCATTCGGCTTAATGACCATTCGGCCTAATGACCTTCGGCCTAATGGCCTTCGGCCTAATGACCTTCGGCCTAATGACCCAGCATCGTTTTGGCATTCGCCCGATAATGTAACAGGCCGTCTCAATGTTTACAATTAAGCTCTTTTGTTCTCGGTCCACCAGCTTTTCATATTAACACAACAAAACCAGCTGGTTCACCGATGTTTTCGTTTATCCCAAGGTTCATCCTTATTGTTCTCAGTTAGCAGCTATTTATGATTTCACAACAAAATCAGCTGGATTCACCTGAATCACGGAAAAAAGCGAAAAGGTGCTACTAATGTTAGGTTAACCCTAAAAGGGATACCTTCATGGCCTCAGTTTCGTCACCTCGCTGAGTGTGTTCCATCAAAGACGAGCTCTCAAAGGAGCCTGGGGTCCAATGGACCCCAGGTATCCCTTTTAGGGTTAATACCGAATTAGGGCGAGTTGAATTTCATCGCCAAAGCCTGATTGATCGTGCAAAATACATTTACAATACATTTAACAATTAAGAGAGACATTTACCAATCTTTTTGGTTCTCTGGTCAAAAACAGTTTTGCTAAACTTAAAAAGTCATACTTTCGTCTTGGTCTGGATCGGGACATTAAGGGTTAAAATTCATTACGTTGAGTTCATCATTCTTCAAAATACCTACTCACTAAGTTTTAGTCCGATCGAGTATTTCTCTTATAAAATTACATATAAGACTTTCAAGCATAAGGCTCAAATATCTTGATGCGAAACAGAGCCGAAAGACAACATAAGAGTGAGTTTTCACTTTAACACATTCTTAGTAATCGATGGAGTAGAAACCAGGCGAGTGAATGTGTTGGTGAATAAGTAAGTAGGTTAGTGAATTGGTGAATGGGTGAGTGTGAGCTGCCCCAAGATTGAGCATTGGCGTAGCTAGGGGAGGTTCCAGGGGTGCCTGACACCCCCTAGAACAAATTTGGCACCCCCTAGAATTTGTCCTTGACAGGCACCTAAAATTTAAAACTTCATCCAGTATTTATTAATGGCATATTTAAACAAAACATAAGCAAACCTAAAATTACTGATATATTTGTTGTAGGTTTTGGCGTTATGGATATTGGTAAGAACAATGAACAGACTTCTCTCAATGGATTCCTCCAGAAATACCTCTATCAATTTATACAGTGATTTCTCTATGCATCCTTAATGGATTCTTCAATAGACTTCCCTTAGGATTCTGCATCTGGTGGGGTTGTACAATGTACATATAAGATATTTCTGCAGAGATTGAGCAATTTCTTCGGTGATTCTTCTAGGAATTCCTTTGGAGATTTTATTCAGTAGTTCTTCCAGAATTTTGTCATGGAATTCCTCCTGGAGGTTGTATTGGCCTTTCTCCGGGAATTGTGGCTAGGATTCCTCAAGAAACTCCTGCTGAGATTCTTCCAGCAATTTCTCTCTCAGGGATTTATCTAAAAATCCCTTCGGTGATTCTTCCAGAGATTTTTTCAAGGATTTATCCTCTAGAAATTCCACAGCGGATTTCTCCAAAAACTTCTATTGACCTTCTTCCATGAATTTTAACTGTGGTACTTCAGAAATTCAGAGCTTTCTCCTGGCTTTTGTGCTGGAATCTTACCAGGTAATCTTCCTGGAATTCTTGCAGAAATTCTTTTGGTTGTTCTACCAGAGTTTTCTTCAAGGACTCATCCAGGAATTCCTCTAGAGATTTTATCCAAAGATTTCTCCAGAAATTCCTCATGAAATTCTCTCAGAAACTCCTTTTGAGCCTACCTCCAAGAATACCTCAAACAACTCCCCCTACGGTTTTTCCCGCAATTCCTCCAGAAGTTCTTACTATGATATATCCAGAAATTCTTGTAGTGATTCATATGTGAATTTATTCTATCATAATGGCTGGAATTCGTCCAGGATATCTTCCTGCGAATCCTTCAAAAATTCCTCCTGCAATTCCTTCAGGGCCTTCCTTATTAATTCTTCCAGAATACCTGTACAGGTTCTTGTAGGGACTTCTCTAGGTTTTCGAAGGCTTTTTTCTCAAGATTCCCCCAGGCATTCCTAATGGGGTTTCTCTAGAAATTCCTGTATAGTTTACTTCAGCAGTTCCTCATAGGATTTCTGCTGAGATTTCTACAATGATACATTCTGAGAATACCTCCTGAGATTTTTCTGTGATTTCTTCAGAAGCTCTCCTCCAGGAATGTTTATCCAAGATGTTTCATCCAAAGATTCTTCCATAATTTTCTCATGGATTTTTTCCAGGCCTTCCTCCAGGAGTGGATGGATTTCTCTAACTATTTCTGCTGTAATTCTTCCAGCAATTCCTCCTAGGACTCCTCCAGAAATACTTACTATAAAACATCCCGGAATTCTTCTAGGAATTCTTCTATGAATTTCACCAGGGATTCCTTCAAAAACTTGCTGGGAATATTCAAGGAAATCTTCCTAGGAGCCTTGCAGAAGTATCTTCGGTGTTTCCTCCTGGAAATCCTAAAGGATTTTTTCCTGGGATTTCTCCAAATATTTCTCATTGGATTCTTCCAGGAACTCCTCTTGACTTTAGGATATTTCCAGAAATGATTTTGATTTTTTTAGGGATTTTTCTAAAAACTCATCCAATAATTCCTCTTGAGTTTTTAATCATGGATTACTCTAGAAACTAATCATGGTATTACTTCTGGAACTCCTCTTGGCATTCTTCAAAGAATTCCAGCTGATGGAATCCCAATAGAAATCTCTGTAGGAATTCCTTAACGAATTTTGAGAATAGTTGGAATTTTCAGAGAAATACTAGGAGGTATTACTAGACAAATCTCTAGTGATATCCCATATGAATAAACGGTAAAAACTAATTGATTAGAAGGCACCGAATGTTGCTAATTGACAAATTGAGAGATGAATTTGGTAAAAAAAACGCTTTCCGGTGGGATTCGAACACACGACTCCGTATTCGCTAGACCACAGTATGGCAATTTTTTAGAGGGTTCCTTCGGCAAGGTTTTTTTTTAATTTCTGTGGTAGTTTTTAACCAGCAATTTCTTTGGATTGTTTTTCTATAACTTCAATGGCTATTCCTCTGAAAATTTTCAGCAATTTCTTTTTCTGTTGTTTTACAATTTTCTCAGGCAATTTTACCGTGATTACTGTATGATTTAATTGATTATATATATTGCTTCTGAAAATTGCTGAACTGGAAATTCCGAAATTCTCAACTGGACTTGCTCAAAGAAACCCCTATGAAATTCACGAAAACCATCCTGACAAATTCCCAAAGCGATTGCCGGATAAATTACCAGAGGAATTCCGGAAGAAAATATTAAGGCTTTTTAAAGAAATTGGCCAAACCCAGTCTCAAAATAAATTGCCAAAATATATTCTATAAAAATTTCCACATTCACGAAAAAAAAAATCCTAAGAAATTCTTAGAGAATTTTCCGACAGCATCAAAGGAATTTCTGAAGAAAATTCGGCATATCGATTTCTAAAGGAATTCCGAAGAAGTTCTCAAAGTTATGATCGAAGTTTCCAAAATTTCCAAAGGAATTGCTGATGAAAATCCCAAATAAATTTTTCAATCCAAGTAACACTGGAATAGCCGAAGATATTCCGAAATCATCTGCTGCAGGAATTCCTTACATACTTACTGAAGAAGTTGTCTAAAGAAAAATTATAGAAGCAATTTATGAAAGAATTTCCGAAGGAGTTTTCGATCGACGAAAATCCCAAAAAAAAGTAGAATGGCTTGCCGAAAACTTAAAAAAAATGTGAGGAAGCTTCCATAGTCATTGTTGAATTAATTACCAAAAGCTTTACTAAAAGAATTCCCTAAGAAATTGCCTGAAGAGTAATTGGAGAATTTTAAAAAGCAAATATCAATAGAATTGCTGACATTAACAAAACAATGCTTGAAGCACTACTAATAATTGGCGAGGAACTCCCGAGAAAACATTTTCAATAAAAAAAAAAAACATATAAACTCCTAACGGTATTGCCAAAGAAATATCCAAAGGATGCGTGAAATGTGCTTAGTACCCGAGCAGAAGGGAATAACAACAGCATAAGGAGCTGTGTTATTTAGCGGCAAAAGAACAAATATCATAACAAAAAAAATCTTGGAAAACTATTTAAATAACTTGTTTTGTTAGTTTAAAGAACAGCTTAGTAACATTGAAATTTGAAAATATTTAATAACAATTTTTGATATTAATTTGTTATTGATAATAATCGGAAATCAAAATTTGTTTTGATATCAAAATTGTAACTAAGTAAATTATGATACTTATTATATAAATGATTTCTCTTTGTCTCACAAACCATGAGTAACAATATTTTAAATGATCGAAAAACACTATACAGGTATTCTTCGATATAACGTACCCTCGATATAGCGAATTCGATATAACGTACATTTTGCTTCGATATAACGTACAACATTGAAAATTTTTATTTTTCCCAGGAATATCCTTCACATAAACTACGAAATCACTAAATTCAATGCTGTGTTTCAGCATTAGCCTTGTTATCCAAAATTAGTGCAATTTGGGGAAAAATTTAGTGTACGTTATATCGAAGCAAAATGTACTTTATATCGAAGCAAAAAAAAAAAAAACGAAATTAATTTTTCGTGAAAACTCATGTTTTTCATTATGGGTTTTGTGAACTTGACCGAAATCATTATTTGGGGTTTTATCTCGTCGAAAACATCAACACTAGCATAAAAATTATTAAATTTTTCTCTGCTTCGATATAACGTACACTTCGATATAACGTACAAAGAAAAAACTTTTTGGACGTTATATCGAAGAGTACCTGTATTCAGTTTTTAATTCATTCTAAGAGAATGAAAAAGAAAAATCTTCCAGAAATTTCTCCGAGAGTTCTTCCACGGAATAATTCACAGATTTTCAAAGACTCCACTAGAAATTCCTCCAGAATTATGAAAATTTCTTTGAAAATTTCACCAGGAGTTTTTTCCGAAGAATTCTCTTGTAGTTTTTCAAAAGATTTTGCCAAGAATGCTAATAATTGCTCAGAAGAATTACTTCTGGAATTTCTAAGAAGATTGCACCAGAAGTTCTTTTGAAGACTTCCCAGGGTATCGAAGGGCTCCTCCAGAACTTCTAAGTGTTTTTCCGAATATTATTTAAGGAATTTTCAGAGGATTCGTTCAGAAATTTCCTTCCTAAGTGAGTACAAAAATAGAACAAAACAAAAGGACAGATCATTATTATCGAATTGTTGCTTTGATTTCAAAACTTGTTACTGTTGTGCTATTGTTGATAAGTTGAATAATACAACAAGAACAAAACTCGTACTTCAACAAAACATGCCATTGATATGTGATTAAGTGATTGTATATCAATAGCTTGATTATAACAAAATGAGATTGTCCATCAAAATTTGTTATGGAAAAGCTATACCTTGATAATTAAATAATAACAAAACAAGATATAAAAACAGGTTATGTGATTTCGTAGCTAATAATTTGATATTCTCCTCTGCTCGGGTACCGAATTTCAAACATATTACCAAATAAATTATTAAAGAAATTGCTGAAGGGGATACGAAGAAATTTGCCAAATCCAAAGAAATTACTGAGAGATTTCCAAAAGAAGTCTCAATTGAAATAAATTGCAAAACAATTTCCAAATAAATTGCCGGAAATGTTCCCCTGAGGAATTACCAAAAGAATTTTTTGCCGAGAACACAAATTATAAACCAGACCCGATTATCTGAATGTACGGAGCTGACTGATTACTACAATGTTGGTTTTACGTAAGTCAAAATTTCAGCTTTATGCACCATTCTATTCACCAGTTATATTATCAATCCAGTCGAAATCATAATTTGGTGCGAGCATCAGAATCCCGAAGAGAAGAATCGATGTTCGATCGCACCAAATTCCAGGTTTGAACTGGATTGATCAATTTCTCTGTATGTTCATGTCCACGTGGTACTGTTGCAACTAATAAAACAACAACGCTGTCGCCATAAATGTTGTGGTCAAACCAAAAATGCAAATATGTATTATGATTTTGCAATTTTAAGTATTTACAACTCTCACAAATGTTCTTGAAAACTATTTTACTAAGGGTTGTTATTATGCTAAAACAAAGAGTATGTCACGATGAATACAAGTTACACGCAAATTTGTGGATATTTTACAGTTTCCGAGATTTACACTTCTACTAATTGCTCTGAAAAAATATTCTTACGAACCTGATTGTTTTCAATTCACAAAACAAAGTGGTTGTCGCGATGATTGTTAAGTTCAAACTCAAAATGCAAACTCCATGTATTATACGCAATCAAGTTATCAAGTTTTCAAACCTCACGTGACGGAGAACGTGTTAAATCATTACATTTTTTTTTTATTCCTGTTCGGGTTTGTCACTGCGACCAGTTTTTAGATCTATTGTGACATTAGTCGTATCCTTAGTGTAGTGCATGTCGCATTACTTCATTGCCATTGAGGGGCAATAAAGTATCGATATTGATGCAGTTTTTGTTTTGTTTGCTTAGAAAACAAAACAAGAGTACTGATATTGGCCATGCATCGGAAACCTAGCATCACCCTTGTTTTACTGCTAAATTCTCCCCAGTAGGAAGTTTAGGACCCGGGTTTTAACATTAGCAGCAATATCATTCCAATAATGGAACATGTGTTCAGTAATAAGGATTCTAGTATGTTCCTTGAGTACTAGCACTTTCCAGTCTTCGAAGAGTTAGTACATACATGGATCCCTAAATCAATTTGATTTCCTTTGCATTGAGTTTAGCCTCAGGTGTTGAGGTTTTTAACTATATGCAAAGTAAAGTTGGTAAACTCAGTTTTGTTCAAAAACTGGAAGTCATTAAAACACCAGTAGTAAGGACTAAATACTATAAATCCTTGAATTACCAGAACACATATTCCAAAATTGAAAAATAGGACGACACCAGATTTCGGTTTGGTAGATCTATCACCGCAACGCAACCCAAAAAGGCGATCTACCCACGCTACGGGCTCCGTTGAAGATCGAGCATCTTTTAAACCCCCTCAACCATTCATCCCTCAGCACGGGTCGCCTGACACCTTGGATTGGGGTTACCTGTTTGGTGGACTTTTACCCCCGGAACAGGTGGTCCGTAGTGCTATTCTAAGCCGGCAGCTACACGGGCAAATCATTACATTGCTAATTACTAAGAAATTGTGGGTGGATCGGTATTTTTCCTTTACAAAAAAAAAACAAAACAACCTGGAAGCCACTGAATCTGGCACCCTCTAGGCACCCCCTAGGAAAAAATCCTAGATACGCCAATGAGATTGAGTGAGTTAATGAGTGAGAAAGCTAGAGCCCTAAGGCATTTTGAGGGGCTGCCCTGTGAATTTGAGTATGTTAGAAGGATAATTAGTAAAATGGTGAGTAAGTGTGTATATGTATTGAATAAAGTGAGTGAGACAGTGAGTGAGTGGGTTAATGGGTTAATAAGTATGTGAGATCTGCCCCGTGGAACAGAGTTAGTTAGTGGAGTCAGGGATGTTTTCGATCACCTGGTAATCGTTTGACTCATTTGTCCATAACGCAGTTCAGAAACCTAATATTGAACTGTGGTGTTCGACAAAGTTGTAGATTAGTGTTTTTCCTACAATTATCACCAAGGACGTCATATTCTAAGTTTTATATATACGGCGCTAGAGTACTAATACCACCTACTCATCGAAAAATTCGATCGTTTAGTGGTATAAGTAGCTGGTACTAACACTTTTAGGACGTAATTATTAGAGTTAGAATATGGCGCCCTTGGTGATAATTGTAGGAAAAACACTAATCTACAACTTTGCTGAACATAACTTTTCAATATAGGGATTCTGAACTGAGTTAAGAACAAGTGAGTCAAACGATTGCAAAGTGATCGAAAACATCCTTGAGTGGAGTTAGTGAGTTAGTCAGTAAATGAATCACCGAGTGAGTTAATGAATGAATTAGTGAATAGGTGAGTGAGTTGCTACATGAGGAATCTCTCTCTTCTTGGCGTAACGTCCTCATTGGGACAAAGCCTGCTTCTCAGCTTAGTGTTCTATGAGCACTTCCACAGTTATTAACTGAGAGCTTCCTCTGCCAATGACCATTTTGCATGCGTATATCGTGTGGCAGGCACGAAGATACTCTATGCCCAAGGAAGTCAAGGAAATTTCCTTTACGAAAAGATCCTGGACCGACCGGGAGCTGAGACGTTTATACATAACATATCAAAAAATTAGAGATGTCTTTTTCTCCTATCAACAGTTATCTGCAGTTTTCGTTATTGCAGTTCTGCAGTTCAGTTCGTTTCCGTTTTTGACTGTTTCTCAATGATGTGGACATTGCTTTTATAACTTTTTTAATGGTTTGAAAAGCTTGAACCTTCAGCTTTGGGAACGTCCATAAATTATGTCACGCAAACATGCTGAAGAAAGGCGTGACGTAATTTATGGACGTTCCCTTTCCATTAGTGGGTTCAGAATTTAAATTCGTGCTCGCTAACACTGCGAAATAACGCTGTATTTATATAAACGACCGGCACCTGGCCCAGTACGCAGCTGAACTCATCAAGATGGGCCCAGAAAAGTTGGCCACCTGTCTGCATCGGCTGATAGTCAGGATCTGTGAAACCGAACAGCTACCGGAGGAGTGGAAGGAAGGGGTAATCTGCCCCATTCACAAGAAAGGCGACCATTTGGAATGTGAGAACTTCAGGGCGATCACTATTTTGAATGCTGCCTACAAAGTGCTATCCCAGATCATCTTCCGTCGTCTGTCACCTAAAACAAATGAGTTCGTGGGAAGTTATCAAGCCGGCTTCATCGACGGCCGGTCGACAACGGACTAGATCTTTACCGTACGGCAAATCCTCCAGAAATGCCGTGAATACCAGGTCCCAACGCATCACCTTTTCATCGACTTTAAAGCGGCATACGACAGTATCAATCGCGCAGAGCTATGGAGAATCATGGACGAAAACGGCTTTCCTGGGAAGCTGACTAGACTGATTAAAGCAACGATTCGAATCTCGCCGGGGACTGCGACAAGGTGATGGGCTCTCATGCCTACTCTTCAACATCGCTCTCGAAGGTGTGATGCGACGAGCCGGGCTCAACAGCCGGGGAACGAATTTCACAAAATCCGGACAATTTGTGTGCTTTGCGGACGACATGGACGTTATTGCCAGAACATTTAGAACGGTGGCAGAGATTTACACCCGCCTGAAACGCGAAGCAGCAAAGGTCGGACTGGTGGTGAATGCCTCAAAAACAAAGTACATGCTGGAACACGACCGGATCCGTCTGGGTAGTAATGTTACGATAGACGGGGATACTTTCGAACATTTAAATGTTACTTCGCAAACATTGCGTTTCAGGAATCCCCGGTCAACAAACTGGGATCTTTTTACTGATTTGGTTGCGGCCAAATTTCATGGATACTCACCATCCATTGACACTCCAAGTGATTTAGATGATGCCGTTGATACTACAACGACCTTCATTATGGAAGCTTTTGAAGAAGCATGCCCTCTACGGTCTGTGAAGATCACAAGAGGAACCCCTTGGTGGAACTCTGATCTGGCGAAACTCAGGAAACAATGTAGAAAGAGTTGGAACAGACGACGTTCGGCTGGTTCGGAGGCTTTCAGGTCGGCTCGCAAGGCCTACAGGAAAGCTCTCCGGTCTGCTGTACGATCCGGCTGGAAAAACCTTTGTACAAATGTTTCCAGCTTGAGTGAAGTCAGTCGGTTAAACAAAATCCTTGCGAAATCTAAGGATTTCCGGGTGAACGAACTTCGTTTGCCAAATGGCGATCTGACTTCCTCTGATGAGGAAGTTCTGGAATGCTTATTCAGCACACACTTCCCTGGATGTGTGGATATTACATCTTCGGATGATCCTGATGTCTTTTCTTGTAGTTATGATTCTTTAGCTTCGGCTCGGAGTATTGTAACTATAGAATCGATTGAGTGGGCTCTTAATAGCTTTGCTCCTTTCAAATCTCCTGGGGCAGATGGGATTTATCCTATTTTGCTTCAGAAGGGATTTGATTATTTCAAACATGTTTTGAAAAAAACTACTTGTTTGCAGTTTTGCTACAGGGTATATTCCCAAATCCTGGAGGGATATTACTGTAAAGTTTATTCCGAAAGTGGGTCGTGCGTCGTATGAAGAAGCAAAAAGTTTCAGACCTATCAGTTTGACCTCTTTTCTTCTGAAATGCTTAGAACGCATTGTGGATCATCACATTCGTGATGTTCATCTGGCCAACGTGCCTCTTCATGTGAACCAACATGCCTACCAATCTGGTAAGTCCACTGTGACTCTTTTACACAAGGTTGTTTACGATATCGAGAAAGCATTCGCTCAAAAGCAATCTTGTTTGGGTGTTTTCTTAGATATTGAGGGTGCCTTTGACAACGTGCCTTTCGATGCCATATTGGAAGCCGCACGGAGTCATGGTATATCTCCAATGATTTCCAATTGGATTCACCAAATGCTCAAAAACCGATATCTCTTCTCGACATTGCGTCTAGCAGGGATTAGGAAATTGAGTGTTTGTGGATGCCCCCAAGGGGGAGTCTTGTCACCGCTTTTGTGGAATCTCGTAGCAGATACGCTATTGGGGCAACTCAACAATAGTGGTTTTCCTACTTATGGTTTTGCCGACGACTACCTAACATTGTTAGTTGGTATGTGCATCAGCACCCTTTTCGACCTGATGCAAAACGCCCTTCAGGTAGTTGAGGGTTGGTGTCGCCAATATGGCCTTTCGGTAACTCCGAGTAAAACATCTATTGTTCTTTTCACGGAAAGGCGAAACCGTAATGGCGTTCGACCTTTGCGACTCTTTGATTCTGAAATCGATGTGACTGAACAGGTAAAGTACGTTGGAGTCATTCTTGATTCCAAGCTTTCCTGGACACCTCATGTTGAGTTCAGAATCAAGAAAGCTTGTATGGCCTTCGGGCAATGCCGGCGTACTTTTGGTACAACTTGGGGTCTAAAACCCAAGTATATCAAATGGATTTACACAACTGTGGTTCGGCCAATATTGGCTTATGGATGTCTTGTGTGGTGGCAAAAGGGTGAAGTGAGAACGGTCCAATCAAAATTAGGTCATCTCCAAAGGATGTGCTTAATGGCGATGTCTGGAGCGTTCTCTTCAACTCCTACGGCAGCGCTAGAAGTTCTCTTTGACGTTGCCCCATTACACATTCATCTCAAACAAGAAGCCCTTTCTTGCACTTACCGGTTACGGGTACTCGGTCTACTAGAGGAAACTCATGTGAACCGCACATCAACACACACCTCGTTGTTTCCACTTTTAGTGAATTGGGACAAAATTGTCCTTGCTCCAAGTGATCTTACAATTGCTTGTAATTTTCCATATAGGACATTTTCCACGAAATTCCCTTCCCGGGAAGAGTGGACATCTGGTTATCTGGAAAGAAGTATTTCAGACGGCATCGTATGTTACACTGATGGCTCCCTTCTCGAAGGTCGAGTAGGTGCTGGTGTTTATTCTCGTGAGCTAAGGCTGTATCAGTCTTACTCACTTGGTAGACACTGCACCGTTTTTCAAGTTGAAATCTTTGCTCTTATGTGCGGAGTGCAATCAGCACTTCAGCAGCACGTAATGGGCAAAGTAATATACTTCTGTTCAGATAGCCAGGCTGCTATTAAAGCACTTGCTTCGGCCAACTCCAGGTCGAAGATAGTTATCGCTTGTCGAACTCAAATCGAGGAGCTGAATTCAGCAAACGCTGTTCACCTTCTATGGGTACCTGGCCATTCTTCCATCACTGGAAATGAATTGGCTGATGAGCTAGCTCGCTCTGGAGCATCACATGACTTCATTGGCCCTGAGCCAGCTATTCCGATATCGAAGTGTTGGATTAAGCTTCAGATTCACACCTGGGCTGTCACTCAACACAGACAATATTGGAATAGTTTGGAGTCATGTCGTCAAACCAAATTGTATAGTGCTGAGCCATCTCTACGGGTGGCGAAGTATCTAACTAATCTGTCTAAGCAGAATTGCAGCATGCTGGTCAAAGCATTGACTGGCCACTGCCGACTCAGCTATCACATGGCGAATATTCAGCAAGCTGATTCATTTGCCTGCGATAGCTGTGGATCCGATTATGGAACTTCGTATCATTTGATATGTAACTGTCCAGTTTTCGCGCAACTGCGTTTCCGAGTATTCGGTAAACACTTATTAAGTGAAACTGACTTTAGAAACCTGAATCTTCAGGATATTCTGTTGTTCTTGACCTGCTGTGGTAAAGAGCTATAGGCTCTCTTTCGCTTTATGCGTTATTACAGTGCCCTTCTCAGGGCGCTGTTTGAACCCATTGTGGTACGCTTGTGCGTTAGTACCCTCTTCCAGGGTATTTTTCCTATTTCCCTACCTGTCCCAAGCAACACACATGTTATAAAAGAGTTACGACAGCGCAAGTTTTGGTTGTATAGAAGTTTATTTTACGTTATTCTAACATTGTGTTGAAATAACGTAAAATAAACTTCTATACAACCAAAACTTGCGCTGTCGTAACTTTTATATAACATGTGTGTTACTTGGGGTCCCTATCCCCATCCAAATCCTTTTTCCTTCCTTTTCCCTCAGGTAGATGATGAAATAGGCTGTTATTTTGGCGATGGCACAAATGTCCCAAATGGAGGATAACGTGCCTCTGGAGCCGGCCTTCTGATAGCTGATACCTTTATGAAAGTGCTCCTTTTGAACAAAATATAAGATTGATTCAAAGTAAGCTATCAATCACTTAAGCCATTGCCTACCTCTAGGCGTTCTTCGCGGTTTAGAGGATTTTAATCCTAAATATTTAAAAAAGTACATACCTTGTAAAAATTTGGATAACATATTTGAAATTCGATAACCCAAATTTAGTAAGTAAGGGTATTTTCAACACTGACATGATCATTGTTCCTCCAAATCAACAAAGTTAAAAAAAAAATTAACATGTTTTAAAGTTTCACATTTTTTTCGAGTAGCTCAACACATATTCAGAGGGCCAGCCTACTTGTTTCAAAAGTATAAAACAATTAACATTTGCTTTAACATGAGCATAGATGACGGCACAATTCGTAGTTGCTACTCAGTGATTGACCAGAGCAATCGAAATTGCACAAGGAACCAATGAATAGGGCTTGGGACCAGCTCACTATTCTTTAACATTTGTTTTAACAAAAGATTAATAATTTGGATCAATGTTACCAGTTGAAAAATGTGTCAGAAAGAAGAATTGGTTCTATATCAATTTCATAATTAAGCTGATTATTTCATAAAAAATCTACGCGTTTTTCAGTGATCCTATTAATATTTCTTCAACTCATATAGTTACTGCAATAGAGTAAGCACACTTACATATTCAGTAACCTGTTTCGACACACTATCTAAGAGTAAATTTTCATAGAATAAATTTACTTATCTTACCCAACTATAGAATATTTCCATCACGTGCCTCATTTTCGGTCGCTCGAGGAACCTTTTGCGCCAATTTAGGCTTCGAAATTTTTTGACAGTAATCATCTCACACGTTCCGAAAGAACCCGTCATGCTTAGTGCCATCTCCTCCCGCCCCTCGGATCCTAAGTGATATGGTTGTTGGTGCGTGGTTTAAAAAATTAATGCCCCGCAAGTGAGTAAGCCACAGGACGATGGCGACAGCGACATCTCAGCCAGCCTCAGACGGCTATGGGACACACGCTACAAGAATTGACAATGACTCCTCCGGACGCCAGTCAGTCAGTCACTCATTCACCCACTCATTCCCGCATCCAAGCTCGAGAACGGCGTGCGGAGAGGTCCACCCGAACCGAACCGAGCCAAGTCAAGTTTATTATTACATTAGCGCTGTAAGGTAAAAACATTGTAATTCCAGATTCCAGTAGTAAATATTTTATGATCTCCTTTACACACGTTAACATGGTTTTAGCTTTTTGACGCGCGAGCCCGGCCTCATCCTCCACACAGTTGGGCACCCATTCTCCATCTGTCCATGCGGAGGTTCGTTTTCTTTTTTTGTTTCAACCGGCAGAGGACACATGAAAGTATTGCGCCACCATCAGCTTCTCAGATCCGCTGTCGTCGTTTCCAACGATGTCTTTCTCCTCAAGCAAGGAGAACGAATTTTTCACATTTCTATGCTAATAAAGTGACACTCGGTGGCGGTGCGGTGCCAACGAATATGTGAGCTACGTGACGGGCGTGCTGCATACCTTCCAGGCGCGCTCAAAGTCAGTGAAAGTGAAACTTGCTCTTTGCTTCTTTCACCGTGACGGATGCTGCTGCCTGCCAGCCCGAAGAAAGATTATAACGCAATAAAGTCAAACTTTATCAGCGATGTATGTTTTAAGTAAGAGTAAAGAAGTGTTGAGTTAATGGAGAAATGAAATTTGGCTTGGTTTTGCTACGGCTTCTCGGTGCTGCGGTGTTGCGTGTGTTGCCTCAATGCTAGGGGTTTTATGATTCTATTGTGTTGCTCTTATTTGTCGAGTGATGCTGATGGGGCCGCCTGTCAGAAAGGTTTCCCGTGAGTTACTTCACAAACACTGACGATTTATGGGATGTCGTCGTCGACGTCACTCGGAAAGTTTTGCCGTTCTCTGTTCGGTTCCGACTGTCACGAGCAGCTAATTTTCCATTTGAAATACACCCCTTCAGGCGAAAAATATGAATCTAGAAGAATGGATTCAAAAAGCATTCGACAACTTTTCGGAAAGAGGTTATCTCAAGAAGGCTTAGGAAGGTACTCGGGAAATGGTTTTCTCTTCATAAATCCCCTCTGTTGTAAGAACACATGGTAAACCAGCAACCAATTTTGCTGTTTCTTCCCATTTTTCAGTATGCGGTGAAAGAACCAGCCTTTGAAGTGGTTAATTTGGTTTACGTTTGTAAGGTGATATCAGGCTGTTCGGGCTCGTTTGGAAGTTGACCATCAATGTTAACTTCTTTTCCCGATCAGCCTAGATAGCTGTGTAGTGTCGGTAGCGGTTGTCTCAATTGGCTAAGAATAACACTACGGATCGCCTGATCCAGTGGTAAGAGTCCACTAAACAGGTGACCCCTAATACACGGTGTTATGCGGCTTCATGCTTACCGTGCCAAGGAATGAATTATTAGGGGGGTCTTATAAATACCTAACTACAAACGGAGCCTGTGGAGTACTAGGGCGCCCTCCACAGTATTCTGCCCTTACCGCGCTAACCGGAGCAATGGTGCAGTTGACCTTGTGTTTCTCCGAAATAATCTGCTATCCTTCTTAAGCCTCAAATGCGAGGCTCAATAAGGGTGGGATTATTAGATTGTTGTTTATTAGCTTTAATTATAACCTTTATGGATCTTCGCATTATGCGTTCTTCACAGTGTCTTCTGTGTATGTTCGTCTCTGGCGCTCTTCAATCGATACCGAATTGGTTTTTATCGCTGCTATTTTTTCTTGTGTTGTGATTGTAAGAGTTTGATCGTGCTTAGTTTGGGTAGTGGCTATGGTTTATGACAGCTCAGATCAATCTTCAGCATAAAAGAACAGCTTTGGTCCAAGAACCTAACTTTCGTAGGGAGGATTTCTATGTAGATGTAATGTTTTAATCAACGCCTATATGGTTCCGCATTTTGCGTTTGACCCGATGTTTGCTACTTTCAGTAAAATTGAAATGACAATCTTGCGTGTCATGCCTCGAGCCCCAAAATGTTTTGATAAAACTGCTTGTTTGCAGCCTTGCTATTCCCAAATCTTGGTGGGATTATACTGTCAAGTAACTCAAGTTTATTCCGTAAGTGAATAATGTCGTCGTATGAAGATCAAACCTATCAATTTGACCTCTTTTTCTGAAATGATTAGAACGCTTTGTCGAGCATCACATCCGTGATGTTTTTCTAGCAAACATGCCTCTCCATGGGAACCAACATGCTTACCAAAATGGAATCGGAAAAGTATTCATTCAAAAACAATTTTATTTGGGTGTTTTCTCGGATTTCCAGGATACTTTTGAACACGTACCTTTCGATTCCATATTGGAAGCCGCGTGGATTGCCCTATTTATATTTCAATTATTTCTAATTGGATTTACCAAATGCTCAAAAACCAATATCTCTCCTCGGCATTATGCCAAGCAGCGATTAGGAAATTGAGTGTTCGTGGATGCCCCCGTGCGGCAGTATTGCCATGACTTTTGAAGAATCTCGTAGCAGAAACACAATTGAGATAACATAATGTGGTTTCCCTACTTATGATTTTGTCCATCACAAGCCTCAACAGGCTGCTTCATTTGTATATCAACTGAGAATCCGACTGTGGAACTTTGAATCATTTGATTTGTAACTACCCAGTTTTTATGCAACTGCGTTTCCGAGTACTCGGTAAACACTTGATTAAGTGAAACTGACCTAAGAATCCTGAATCTTCAGGATGTTCTGTTGTTCTGAACCCGTTGTGGCAAGTAGCTATAGGCTTACTTTACGCTTTATGCGCTTTTTACAGTGCCCTTTTCAGGGCGCTGTTTGAACCCGTTGTGGTACGCTTATGCGATTATGTCGACCCTATTCCCTTACCTTCCCTTTCCCTATCCCATCCCTTATTCCTCCTTTCGCTCTCCCTCAGGTAAATGATGAATAGGCTCGTATTCATGGCGATGGCACAAATTTCCCAAATGGAGGGGAACGTGCCTCTGGAGCCGACCTACTGATACCTGATACCTGAAGGTGATATCATATAAATTGGGTAAATGTCCCTCTTATGGACAAGCATGGGATTCACAACTCTAATCAAACCAACGATCATTCATTCATTTATTCATTGAAGGCAGACAAATTACGCAGTTTTCAATTAATATATCGCAACGTTGATTTTTTCACTTCGATTTCACGTAATGCGGACTCCTTACGCAGAAAGTCTTTCAAAAGATAGAAGAATCTCAAATGGAGTTGAAAGTTTGACCACCCCGCTGATACTCCTTAAAATACACCTGAAACTCTGAAAATTTCCTGAACGCTCCCTAGTTTCCTAACAACCCTCTGAAACGTCACTAAAACCCTTTGAACCCTCTAAAACGACTCTAACACCCCTTAAAACGCTTCTGAATTCTACCTGAGACCTCCTCAAGATCTTGAAACCCCCGAAACACGTCTTAAAATTCCATAACAGTTCCAAAAACTCCTTAAAACCCCCTCTGAAACGTTACTCAGACATTTTGAAATGTCCTGAAACTCACCCAAATGCTTGGGAAACGCTGCTGAAACTCTAAATTCCTCCTGAAACCCACAGAAGCCCCTTGAAAAGCCCTGAAACGTTCCCAAACCTTCCTGAATCCCCTGAAACGTCACTGAAACCCCTTAAAACGTCCTGAAATCGTAGAAAACGCCTCTGACACCTCTAGTAGCGTTTGTTGAACCCCATTGAAGAACCGTGCAAACCCTAGAAAACCTCATCAAACGCTCCCAAAACCCCCTGAAACGCGTTCTACGCAACTTAAACCCCGTTGAAAGCTTATTGGAATCCTTTGAAATGTTCTAAACCCTTCTCTAAAGCCCCCTGATATCCCCACGACGCTTCTGAAACACCCATCAAACCCTTCTAAACGCCCCTAAAACCCCCTTAACTTTCATGAAACGCTCTCGAAGGCGCTTGAATGGTCTGAAAAAGGTTCGCCGAAGCGTCCATTGAAACGCGTCTGGAACTGCATGAAACACCACCGAAATCCCTTGAAACGCACCTGAATTTCCCCTCTGAAACACTAGAGGAGAAAGCAAAGCGAGGTTGCAAGGGTGTTTAAAAGACACGGACACGTTTAATGCATTCCAGTGAGCTATAAGGAAGCACGACACTAGACAACGGACTAGCATGCAACGCCCAGTGGCACAGCCGAAAGCTTTTCCTGACAGCTGCGGCGGGAATCGAACCCGCGCTCCTCAGCGATGCGACTAAATGCTTGGTGACCTTAGCTGCACGACCACGAAGCCACCATGAAGGTGTTTCAGGGGACCCAAAAGAGTATCAGTGAGGTACCAGTGTCTAAAAGGAGTTTAAGGGGGTCTCAAGGTCGTCTTAGGGGGCTTCAAAGGGTTCCAGAGGACGGTTGCGTTTCAGGGGGTGTCAAGCGCGTTTCACGAGGTTTCAGGGGATACTGAGAGGCTTTTCTGCGGTTCCGGGGAGTTTCAGGGGGAAAGGTTCCTGAAGTGTCCTGAAGGGGTACCTGTAGGTCTCAGGGGTGTTTTAAAAGGTCTCAGAGAAGTTTCAAAAGTTCTAGGGGGCGCTGGGTTATAAGGCTATCTGACGTTTGATCACCTTTCTCTGTTTCGCTCCCGAGGAGGTTAGGTTTGTTTTCATACGGAAACGTTTCCCTATGAAAATATTAAACAAAAAATTGCTATCCTCTGTGACTGCTTGAGAGAGAAGGGTGATGATTGCTAGGTTGCCTTATTAGGCCGGAGTACGTTAGTGTGCTCTAGATGGGCGGTATGTCGTAGGCCGTCAAAATATCTTCTGAGAGTTCAAAAAACATTTTTCCATCATGGAATTTTGAATTTCGGCCTACTGATCCATTCGGCCTGAGGTTTCAGGGACGCTTCAGTTGGTCCCAGAGGGTTCCATGGGGTCTCAGGAGCGCTTCGAGGGGTTTAAGGGAAGTTTCAGGGAGTCTCAAGGGGTATTAAAGGCGCTTCAGGAAATCTCATGGAAGTTTCTGGGAGTCTCAGGGGCGTTCTAAAGGGTCTTTGAGGGTGTTTCACGGGGCGTCCGGAGAGGTACCTGGATATCTCAGGGAGTATCAAGGAGTCTCAGGGAGTTTCAGAGGGACTCAGAGGTTTCAGAGTGGTTCCACGGGGTGTCTGGAGCGCTTCATACTATTGAAAGGCTCCTGAAATCTCCGTAATCCCTTTGAAATGCCCCTGAATGCCCTTAAACTCTTAAGACTCTTTTACAAAACCCTTGAAACCTCTAGAAACGCCTCTGAAATACCTCGGAACGCCGCTGAAACCTGCATAATCCCACTAAACAGCGCCTGAAATCTCCATAATCATTTTGAAATGCCCCTGAAGCCTTAGAACCTTAGAAGATTTCAGGAACCTTCTGAAATGCCCCTTATTTTATAAAACTAAACGGAAATGTCAAATGGAAAACAATCTGTTTGTACAAACCGTTATTATACGTACACAGAAAGAAATCATGAAAATTAAACAGCACGTAAGTTAAGCATCGACTGAAAATTATAGCAGAAGCTACAAAATTACAGCCATTTACCGAGAGATGATACTGTCCGCTCAGTAATCAGCCAATCATGCGCACTGTTTACATTTTTTGAGACATATTCGCTTGAAATTTACATGCAGTAACGTAAACGAGGACCAGCTACGCTCAGTCGTCTGCCTCGTTGCGGAGACTGCTCTCTCGCTCTCTGTGGCCGGAGCGGTACAACGCTTTGTTCCTTTATGGTGGAACATGTTTATCTTTGATTGCCTTCTCTTCAGCTTGGTGAGACAGCCTAGAGGGGTTAGGATTGAACTCTCACTCGGAAGATCTGAGTTCGATTCTTGTATGAAGATTTTTTTAAGTTTCTCTGAAAAGTCGGTGCTTAATTAACACTTTTCTCTCAGCAATCAGCAGTGTAATTTTAAGATCACACATAAATTTCTATCGAACACGATGGAGGTCAATTTGTTACATTCAGTTCGTCATAAATTTACAGATTTTGTTCGTACTGTGTACAATTACCCTATCCATTTCTACCACATATATGTAACCAATGTACCATCCATAGCAATAAAAGATTAGTATTTAACGTGTCTCCGCCATGGCAGGACGGCTACAAATCTGCTGCATTTTACTCTGCAATTAATTATCACACAACGTAATATGGGTCCTATCCGCTGCGCGATCACAATCATTTTTTACAAAAAAAAACGAAAAATTAGCTTCGTACCTTTCAATTCCGCGCTATTTTGCTTATCCTTTGACAGATACGGATAAGCAAAATAGGGCGGAATTAAAAGGTACAAAACTGATTACACTCGTTCGAAGAGGGTATTCTGCTTAGAGGGTTCGAAAAGTCGGTACAGGACCAAAAAATTAACTATTTTACCACATTTCTCAGTTACTATTTTGTTGAATATGTAGCTTACAAACAATGAATGAATGAAGGAATGAAGGAATGAAGGAATGAAGGAATGAAGGAATGAAGGAATGAAGGAATGAAGGAATGAAGGAATGAAGGAATGAAGGAATGAAGGAATGAAGGAATGAAGGAATGAAGGAATGAAGGAATGAAGGAATGAAGGAATGAAGGAATGAAGGAATGAAGGAATGAAGGAATGAAGGAATGAAGGAATGAAGGAATGAAGGAATGAAGGAATGAAGGAATGAAGGAATGAAGGAATGAAGGAATGAAGGAATGAAGGAATCAAGGAATCAAGGAATCAAGGAATCAAGGAATCAAGGAATCAAGGAATCAAGGAATCAAGGAATCAAGGAATCAAGGAATCAAGGAATCAAGGAATCAAGGAATGAAGGAATGAATGAATGAATGAATGAATGAATGAATGAATGAATGAATGAATGAATGAATGAATGAATGAATGAATGAATGAATGAATGAATGAATGAATGAATGAATGAATGAATGAATGAATGAATGAATGAATGAATGAATGAATGAATGAATGAATGAATGAATGAATGAATGAATGAATGAATGAATGAATGAATGAATGAATGAATGAATGAATGAATGAATGAATGAATGAATGAATGAATGAATGAATGAATGAATGAATGAATGAATGAATGAATGAATGAATGAATGAATGAATGAATGAATGAATGAATGAATGAATGAATGAATGAATGAATGAATGAATGAATGAATGAATGAATGAATGAATGAATGAATGAATGAATGAATGAATGAATGAATGAATGAATGAATGAATGAATGAATGAATGAATGAATGAATGAATGAATGAATGAATGAATGAATGAATGAATGAATGAATGAATGAATGAATGAATGAATGAATGAATGAATGAATGAATGAATGAATGAATGAATGAATGAATGAATGAATGAATGAATGAATGAATGAATGAATGAATGAATGAATGAATGAATGAATGAATGAATGAATGAATGAATGAATGAATGAATGAATGAATGAATGAATGAATGAATGAATGAATGAATGAATGAATGAATGAATGAATGAATGAATGAATGAATGAATGAATGAATGAATGAATGAATGAATGAATGAATGAATGAATGAATGAATGAATGAATGAATGAATGAATGAATGAATGAATGAATGAATGAATGAATGAATGAATGAATGAATGAATGAATGAATGAATGAATGAATGAATGAATGAATGAATGAATGAATGAATGAATGAATGAATGAATGAATGAATGAATGAATGAATGAATGAATGAATGAATGAATGAATGAATGAATGAATGAATGAATGAATGAATGAATGAATGAATGAATGAATGAATGAATGAATGAATGAATGAATGAATGAATGAATGAATGAATGAATGAATGAATGAATGAATGAATGAATGAATGAATGAATGAATGAATGAATGAATGAATGAATGAATGAATGAATGAATGAATGAATGAATGAATGAATGAATGAATGAATGAATGAATGAATGAATGAATGAATGAATGAATGAATGAATGAATGAATGAATGAATGAATGAATGAATGAATGAATGAATGAATGAATGAATGAATGAATGAATGAATGAATGAATGAATGAATGAATGAATGAATGAATGAATGAATGAATGAATGAATGAATGAATGAATGAATGAATGAATGAATGAATGAATGAATGAATGAATGAATGAATGAATGAATGAATGAATGAATGAATGAATGAATGAATGAATGAATGAATGAATGAATGAATGAATGAATGAATGAATGAATGAATGAATGAATGAATGAATGAATGAATGAATGAATGAATGAATGAATGAATGAATGAATGAATGAATGAATGAATGAATGAATGAATGAATGAATGAATGAATGAATGAATGAATGAATGAATGAATGAATGAATGAATGAATGAATGAATGAATGAATGAATGAATGAATGAATGAATGAATGAATGAATGAATGAATGAATGAATGAATGAATGAATGAATGAATGAATGAATGAATGAATGAATGAATGAATGAATGAATGAATGAATGAATGAATGAATGAATGAATGAATGAATGAATGAATGAATGAATGAATGAATGAATGAATGAATGAATGAATGAATGAATGAATGAATGAATGAATGAATGAATGAATGAATGAATGAATGAATGAATGAATGAATGAATGAATGAATGAATGAATGAATGAATGAATGAATGAATGAATGAATGAATGAATGAATGAATGAATGAATGAATGAATGAATGAATGAATGAATGAATGAATGAATGAATGAATGAATGAATGAATGAATGAATGAATGAATGAATGAATGAATGAATGAATGAATGAATGAATGAATGAATGAATGAATGAATGAATGAATGAATGAATGAATGAATGAATGAATGAATGAATGAATGAATGAATGAATGAATGAATGAATGAATGAATGAATGAATGAATGAATGAATGAATGAATGAATGAATGAATGAATGAATGAATGAATGAATGAATGAATGAATGAATGAATGAATGAATGAATGAATGAATGAATGAATGAATGAATGAATGAATGAATGAATGAATGAATGAATGAATGAATGAATGAATGAATGAATGAATGAATGAATGAATGAATGAATGAATGAATGAATGAATGAATGAATGAATGAATGAATGAATGAATGAATGAATGAATGAATGAATGAATGAATGAATGAATGAATGAATGAATGAATGAATGAATGAATGAATGAATGAATGAATGAATGAATGAATGAATGAATGAATGAATGAATGAATGAATGAATGAATGAATGAATGAATGAATGAATGAATGAATGAATGAATGAATGAATGAATGAATGACCTTCGACGAGAATCTGAATGGCGATGTAGGCACCAGGGATCTAGGCAGCGGAGGAAATGACTATGTTGGTGCAGCAGAGGACGGGAACGAACCAACTCCCCAAGCTTTTTTGTCTTTATTAACGTGATTTTTCACCCTAGTTCGCCACGAGTGCTAAAGTAAAAGAGTTCATGGGAAGCTGGTTTCATCGAAGGCTGGCCGACAGCAAACCAGATCATCACCGCACGACAAATCCTCCAGAAATGCCGTTAGTATCAGTCCCATCCATTTCATCAACTTCAAGGTTACAAAGCGATGAAACTTGTCCCAAGACTTGTCCTCACTTTGTAATATCACTTTTGTGTCAATTTAACTGGAGACTCAACTAAGTTTACTTTTAGCTTTGAGTTACCTACTCTCCTTGATATTCTGTTATTTTTTGTTTTGCAAAGACTCATCAGCAGTGAAAAATATTTTGTTAAGATCTGAAATATAATTTCATAATAGTAACCCACCATTTGAGTGATTCGATGCTTCGGCATATGTCCATAAAACGCTTCAGTAATTTTCAACAATTTGTGTATAACCATTAAGCCACCTGCACCATCTGATCATAAAACATTCCCATAGCAAATAAATAACCTAGGGAACCAAGTGTTTCAGCTTCAGTCTTGTTATTACCGTTGCTGTTGAATATTTCCCAATAGAACGATAGAAATGAAGTTCGCTTCAATCGAATCGTTATATCTTGTTACCGCATTAACCTACGTCCACACCACCTATGTCGTCTATCCGCCCAAGTACGAACTCAGTGATTCTCAGACCACAGAGTTGATGTCTTGCCTGGGACCAACGGAAAACGAAGCAGACCCGCAAAGTAAGTACGAGCCCATCTGTGGCACGGACGGCTTCAGCTACTACAACAAACACCAGATGAAATGCCTTGCCAGGACCATTCCGTCGGTGGCTTTCGCCTTCTACGGACGCTGCCCCAATGAGCCGATGTTCTTGCCTCTGGAGTCGGCTCGCGGAACGGAATTGCTGGGTAAGCCGAAAGCGTTCGCCGACTTCCAGCACTGCTTGGAGACTTGCGCCGTTTTCCGGCCGGTTTGTGGCAACGACCTGAAGACCTACACCAGTCCGTGTGCGCTGGAGTGCGCCAAGGCTCACCGTCCGACGCTCGAACTCAAAGGAAACGGATTCTGTCTGGAGGATCAATCGGTGGATGGAAAGTGTCCGGAGATTCTGCAGCCATTCTGCGGAACGGATGGAATTACCTATTTGAACTATTGCCATCTGAAGTTTGCCCAGTTGCATGCGAAGGAGTTGCTACCGGCCCACATGGGGGATTGTGTGCGACGACTTATAACGGTGAAAGGGGAACTTCCGAATAAAAGGAAGAAAAGCGGATGCGGATGCGGTGGAGGAGGCGGTGGTTGCGGAGGATGCGGAAAGTGAGCTGGAGGAAGAATAAATTAAAGTTAGCGTTGACTGTATTTTCGAACATGGTTATTGAAGATGGCATTGGCGTAGCTAGGGGGGGTTCCAGGGGTGCCTGGCACCCCTTTTGTTTATTGTTTATTCGTCAACAGGTGAAATCCCCACCCCAATGACAATGGTTTATCTTAAAACTAACATAAAACTCTTCTAAAATTAAGCTTATTAGTTTCCCGGGACAAATTAAAATTAAATACACGATGACATTTGTTGAAAACACGGGACATACTGCGGATCGGTTCATGGAATCCATAATTAGTTCTAGAACAAATTTGGCACCCCTTAGATTTTTTCCTTGACAGTCACCTAAAATTTAAAATTTCACACATTTGAATAAAACTTAAACACACACGGAATTACTTTAACACCTATTGCACGTTTTGGCGTTTTGGATATTGGTAAGAACAATCAACAAACTTCTCCATGGATTCCTCCAGTATTACCTTTATCTATTCAAACAGTGATTTTTCTAGGCTTCATTTATGGATTCCTCCCGATATTTCTTTAATAAACTTCTCTCAGGATTCTCCGGGCAGTTCAGATGGCGTTGTACATTCTAGAAATTTCAGCGGAGATTAATCCAGCAATTTCTCGTGGTATTTCTTTCGAAATTCTTACTATGGTACTTCTGGGAATTCTTCTAGGAGTTCTTCTAAAAATTTATCTTGGGATTTCTTCAGGAATTCCTGGTGGGGTTATTCAGGACAACCTTCCTGGGATTCTTTCAGAAGTTTCTCCCGGTGATTCTTCCAGGAATTCCTTCAGAGATTTTATTCAGAGATTCTTCCAGAAATTTCTCACACGCTAACGCCGCTCAGCACAAAAGTGCATAATTTCCAGACTACACCAAAAATGTGTAACCCTTGCACTTTCACAAAATCAGCTCCTGTGTCCGCAAAATCGTTAAATTCGCAAAATTTTGTGTACAGCAATCAAGCGAGGTTTACTAGTGACCTTGGAAAACAAAAAAAATATCGACATTTCGCATCTAGACGAGTGTACGAGCTGTTTTTGAAAATGTGTAACTGTAACACATTTTTGTGTGGTCTGGAAATTATGCACTTATGAGTAGGGCTTACACATTTTAGTGCTGAGCGGTTTTACTGTGCATGAAATTCCTCCAGGAGCTCATATTGGCCTTCCTCCGGGAACTGTGGCTAGGATTCCAGCAAACTCTCTTAGAACTCCTCCAATAATGCTCACTGTGATACCTTCTGGAATTCTACTAGGGAAGTCCTTTCGGAAATTCTTCCAGAAAATCATCCTGGGATTTTTCTAAAAATCCCTTCGGTGATTCTTCCAGAGATTTCTTCAAGGATTTAACCAGGACTTCCTCCAGAGGTTATTCCAGAAATTCCGCAGGGGATTTCTCCAAAAACTTCTATTGGCCTTCCTCCATGAATTCCGGCTGGAATTCTCCAAGCAATTCCTATTGTAACTCCTTCAGAAATACTTCTAGGGATTTCACCTGGCATATTTACATGCTGCAATACTTTCGGGAAATCTTCCTGAGATTCTTCAAAAAATTCCTTCTGCGATTCTCTCAGGGATTCCTCCAGTATACTTCTACCGATTCTTTCAAGGAGAACTGTAGGTATTCCTCCGGGCACTTGGTAGAGGAACTTCTTTTAGGATACCCCCGGCATTCCTGATTTATGGATTTCTCTAGAAATTACTTCTATGATACCTCCCTGAATTCTAGGAATTCCTCCAGATCCGCGCTTCCCAAACTCCCAAGATCCGCTTCCCAATTTTGGGAAGCGATGCTCCAATTATTCCAGCTGGGATTCTTGTGGTTCTTTCAGATATTCTTCCTGAATACATTCTAACTATGGTAGTTCAGAAATTATGCTACGGATTCTTCTAGAGCTTTCTCCTGGCTTTTTTGCTGGAATCTTTCCAGGTAATCTTCCTGGAATTCTTGCAGAAATTTTGTTTGGTTCTCCTACCAGGGATTTCTCCAAGGACTCATTCAGGAATTCCTATAGAAATTCCTCATGGAGCTCCTGCAGAAACTCCCATTGGCCTTTCTCCATTCCTGATTGAGTTTCTCTATAAGTTCTTGTATAGTTTCCTCCTACGATTTCTGCTGAGATTTCAACAATGATACACCCCAGAATCTTTTTAACAATACCTCCGAGATTTTTCCTGTGATTTCTTCAGAAGCTCTCCAGTGGTCCTCCAGGCATTTTTATTGAAGATATTTTATTCAAGGATTCTCTCATAAATTTCTAATGGGATTTCTCCAGGAACTCCACTTGGTCTTCCTCCAGGAATTTCAGCTGGATTTCTCAAGCAGTTCCTATTGTGGTTCTTCCAGCAATTCCTCCTAGGACTCCTCCAGAATTTCTTACTGTAATACCTCCCGGAATTTTTCTAGGAATTATTCTAAGAATTTCTCCAGGGATTCCTCCAAAACTTGCTGGGATTCTCCAAGGCAATCTTTCCAGGAGTATTGCAGAAGTACCTTCAGTGTTTTCTCCTGGAAATCCTAAAGGTTTTCCTGGAATTTCTGCAAATATTTCTTTTTGGATTCATCCAGGAAATCCTCTTGACTTTCATCCAGGAACTCCTTCTGGGAATCCATAAGCGATTCCTGCTTAAGTGTAGAATTACCATAAGTTAAAATACACAATAAAAAAAATAAAAAAAGATTCCTGCTGCTTCTAATGTTTCAGGAATGCCTCCTGTAGGTCTCGTCAAGAAATTCTCACGGTGATACCTGCAGGAATCCCTCTAGGGATTTCTCCTGGCCTTCTAGCTAGGATTCTTCTAGTCAGTGTTCCTAGGATACTTCCAGGTCTTTGATCCTTCCAGGGATTTTTGTAGAGACTCATCCAGGAATTATTCTAGAGTTTTTATTTGTGAATTACTATAGAAATTAATCACGGTATTACTCCTGGAATTCCTCTTGGGCTTCTTAAAGGAATTCCAGTAGAAATCTCTAGAGGAATCCCTATTCGAATTTCGGGAATAGTTGTAATTTCCAGAGAAATCCTAGAAGGTATTACTAGAGAAATCCCTAGTAAAATCCTATAGGAATGTACGGAAATAACTTGTAATTAATTAGAAGGCACAGATTGTTGCTAATTGACAAATTGAGAGATGAATTTGCGAAAAAATCGCGTTCTGGTGGGATTCGAACCTACGACTCCATATTCGCTATACCGTAGTATGACCATTACTTTGGGGATTCCTTCGACATGGTTATTATTCTTTTTTTTTTTGAAAATTTCTGCGGTAGTTTCATTAAAATTTCATTAGCAATTTCTTTGGATTTTTTTGCTTGATTTCAATGGCTATTCCTCTGAAATTATATCAGCAATTTCTTTTTCAGTTATTTTGTGGATTTATTAGGCAATTTTATTGTGATTATTTTTGAAATTCTTTATGATTTAACTGTATTTATATTCATTGCATCCGAAAGTTGCTGAATTGGAAAATCTAAAATTCTCAACTGGTCTTGGTCAAAGAAAATCCCATGAAATTCACGAAAAACTTACTGAAAAAACTCCCAAAGAAATTGTCGGAAAAAAACCATCAAAATTACATTAGAGTTCAAAGTAGTTGTCAAAGGAATTCATACAAGAATTATCAGAGGATTTCCTGAATAAAAAATATTAAGACTTTTTAAGGAAATTGGCCAAATCCAATCTCAAAATAAATTGCCGAAATATTCTATAAAAAAAACAAAGAAATGAATTCGAAGAAATTCTCAAAGAATTTTCCGAAAGCATTATAGATATTTATGTAACGAGTTGCAAAAAGTTGATTTTTTCAGCACGAGTCGTACATTTATCCAACGAGGCTTGCCGAGTTGGATAAACACGAAGAGTGCTGAAAAAATCGAGTTTTGCAACGAGTTCCATACAAAATTTTATGCAATGATTTTTTACATAATGCAACCCATTTGAGTTGCATAATGTTCATAATGCAACTCAAATGAGTTGCATTATGAACATTATACAACTATTTTTCATTATGCAACTCATTTCAGTTGCATAATGAGCCAGTTCGGAAAAATTGGCCATTATGATATCAAAATGAGTTATATAAAATGTAAATTATGATACTGAATTGCATAAAAGGAATTTCTGAAGAAAATTCAAAAGGAACCCCAAAAGTTATTTCCGTAGAATCACCGTGACAGAATTTTTAAAGAACCACCAAAGTTTTTTTTCAAATAAATTCTTGAAGGAAATCACTAAGAAATTTTCCGAATCAATTTCAAAAGAAATTACCAAAGAAGTTCCCAAAAGTAATATGTAATCGAAGTTGTCAAAATTTTCGATGAAACTCCCGAATAAATGTTCAATGTAAGTAATATCTGAATTGCCGAAGGTATTCCGGAATCATCTGCTGCAAGAATTCCTTACCGTCGTTGGGGGTGAGAATGGGTCAAAAAAGGATACTCAAAGATTGTTTGTTAAATAACAAATGCAATTGAAGTCGGAATAACTTTTTATTTGGTATATATACTCTTCTATGTGGTAATAATAGTTTGGCAAGAAAGTATCACATTATATGAATTGCTTACTAAACTACAAATGATTGAAAATTGACCCAATCTCACCCCTTAGAGGGGGTGAGAATGGGTCAAAGTATTCCAAATCGCCTATCTAAGAATATAAGTTAATTTTATTGATCATATCTAGTAAACCTACTTCAAATACAATGTAACCATGACGAATAAAAACTTAGGTAATTTTAAGAAATGATTAATCCATCTAAAAGGGCTAATACAACCAAAAAAATGATTGAAATTTGATAAAATAACGTTTGTATGTTGTATCGCCATTTTTAGCTACCACAATCACCCTCATTTAAATTTTCAACCTCCATGAGAGGAAGGGGAATTACAATGAGCGAGGGGCGCATTGAAGGATTGATTGAAAAAAAAAACATGCTTATCTCGTATGCCGCAATTCGACGTTCGTTCGCTTTCCGACATTGTGCTATGCTACCGGTTTTATAGCCCCGGTATTTCCTGGATCCCACTACCGTCTGAAAGTTTCAGGATATTTCCTTAAAATTTCAAAAATAAAAGGAGAAGATGAACGCTATTAAGTTTATTTTGTAAGCTTACGATATTGCAGTACACTGAAGATTAGCTGATGATTAGAGGAGCTGTCCAAACGCATGGGTTTATTGTTATAAATGATATTAGGCACTAAACGTATGAGCACACTCGCTTGACACTTCTTCGACATATTTTAGAAAAAAAAAAGTGCGTTTATGAAGATACCGTAAACATGGTACCACTCTAACGTCAAATGGGGACTGAATAACATGTTGAATTTTTAGTTAAGGTTATGTGCACTCAATAACTTGCTTGACCCAATCTCACCCCCATTCTTGATATTTAGACATAGGGTCGAAAATATTGAATTTTAAAATAAAAAGAGCAATGACAGCCCGCTTTTTTCGTTGCATCTACTGGGCAATAACTACAGCTAACCACTTATAAGAAAATTTATCCCAATCTCACCCCCCAGACCCATTGTCACCCCCATCGACGGTACATAAAAACTGAATAAATATAGAAGAAAGTGTCTGAAGATTTTTCAATAAAACTAGCTGTACCCGGCAAACTTTGTCTTGCCTACTGCGTTTTTTGACGTTTCGAGTCCTCAGCCAAGCGCCCAAGTCCCCGTTCAAAATGTATGAAAACCCAATTTTCAAAAACTCTCAATTTTCCCATGTTTTAGGCTTCATAAACCTTCCTTGGGTGAAAACTAACAGAACAAAACTTAGACGACCCAAATCGGACCACCCGTTCGCAAGTTATGCGCGGTCCCACGTATGCCGCTGCATTTTTATATATATAGATTATAAATACGATTTATGAAAGACTTTCCGAAGGAGTTTTCGAAGGAATTGGCGAAGGAATACCGAATAAAAAATTAAAAAAATCAGCTTTATACAGCATTCCATTCACCAGATTTATTAATATATGGTAATAACCAATCCAGTCGAAATTGGAATTTGGTGCGAACATCAGGATCTCGATGAGAAAAATCGAAGTTCGCTCGCACCAAATTCCGGATTTCAACTGGATTGGTAATACACGCTAAAACTGCTCAGCACTAAAATGTGTAAAACCTACTCATAAGTGCATAATTTCCAGACCACACAAAAATGTGTGACAGTTACACATTCTCAAAAAACAGCTCGTACACTCGTCTAGATGCGAAATGTTGATTTTTTTTTTGTTTTCCAAGGTGACTAGTAAACCTAGCTAGATTGGCTTACACAAATTTTTGCGAATTTAACGATTTTGCGGACACTGGAGCTGATTTTGTAAATGTGCAAGGGTTACACATTTTTGGTGTAGTCTGGAAATTATGCACTTTAGTGCTGAGCGGCGTTAGCGTGTATGTTAGTGAAGTTTCAGACTGGAACTCAGGATAATCGAGTGCCAATTTTGTAGTTTTGAGAATCATACTCACAATTTTTCTTTAAAAGTATTTTCGTGTCCACGTGGTAATATTCAACTAATTAAAAAAACGCTTTTTAGCCATTAATTTTGTGGCCAAATCAAAAAAGCAAATATGTATTCTGATTTTGAAATTTTAAGTATTTATATTTCTTAAAATTGTTCTTGAAAGCTATTTTCATAAGGGTTGTTATCATGCAATAAAACAAAGAGGATGTCAGGATGAATACAAGTTACACGCAAATTTGTGGATATTTTAAAGTTTGCGAGATTTATACGTCGAATAATTGCTTCGAAAATGTATTCTAATGGACCTGATTGTTTTCAATCCACAAAACAGGGGTTGTTCAAACTGAAAATACAAATTCTATTTTCCCGCGACGCAGTATATACTTATACTAAGAAATTGAGGTCGGATCGGCATTTCCTTAAAAAAAAAAGCAACCTGAGAGTCACTGAAACTGGCACCCCCTAGGCACCCCCTAGGAAAAAATCCTAGATACGCCAATGGAAGATGGAGTTGAGTACAATAAAATCTAATACTGCATGATATATTTAGCGTTAAATGTACATCGTAATAGCCGATCGTGAATAACTCATGCATCAATGATTCTTATAAAAGTCTTAATATTTGGTCACAGTGGCGCTTCTGATCTCTTTTATATATAGAGGAGGGTGGGTCATGTGATTAAGGTGCTGGATAGCAACTCGATTAAAATGGTTCTCGAGAGCAATGCGACCCGGTATAGGAAGACGTGGTGCGCAGCGAGCTAGGTGGGTCGATTAAGTGTGGGACGATTTACGGACCCTTTGCAGAGTGCGGAAGTAGAGACGTACAGGTGCGCACAGCCATGAACCGAGTCGAATAGAAAGGACTCCTATGTACGTACAGCAGAGAATACTCAGGCCTTAGTTTGACAGGTAAGGTAAAATGATTTGATAAATTAAAATTGCAATAGAGCACTCTATTGTTTTGATTTTGTATGGGATTTTGACATTTCTTGGCCTTGTTGTTTACAAAATCGCTGTAAGGGGGCGTCCATAAATGACGTAGCTTTTTCCAAGCGATTTTTAACGCTCCCCCTCGTAGCATTTCGTCACAAATTTGGATACCCCTCTCTAGAAATGACGTAGCTTTTTGAACAAGCCCCTCCCCCTTACTCGCCAAAATTAAAAAAAAAACTAAACTTAGTTCTGATTTCAATTTCAACTTAATTTTATAAAGAATATTATTAAAAACCAAGAATAAAACATATTTATGCCGATCTTCTTCTACCGTTTACACCGTACCAGTTTCACCACACCATCTCAATTCGTGCATCTAACGTGAGTACCGGACAGCATTCTTCACTCTTAACTTAACCCGTAAACACCCGGGACGATCTACTTTTGGCAGAAATGCAATATCTTCTTTCTTTTAAAATATTTCACCCCGGATTTTTTTTTATAGTCAAGGGGAATAGTTGTGCTAAGAAATGCATGGTACCTCCCCCCTTTATACCCTCCCCCCTTTTGCGGGGAGGCGAAAATACGTGGCTTTTTTTTGTATTTTTTATAAATTCTACATGTTTTTGCTCAAATTTCATCGTTTTGCTAATCATCAATAGTTTTCACCGATCCTAGACATGCAATGTATTACTACCCATCATAAAATGTTGAAGTTTTTATCTAAGAGCTATTCTAAGGCCTCCAAAGTACTCCGAAGTTTGTGACACAAATCTAACATTCTCAACCAAATTTTATACACGTTGAATGATTACAGAACATTGTCTACGATACTCAAAAAGCCTCAAAGCGCCCCTAGAAAATTTATGGTACATGAATTGGGTGATCTTGGTCATCCAAACTACTCTGGAATTCATTTTCCTAAGATCTAGAACATCTACCATCGTTTGTGTTCACTCTGTTCAAGAAATTTAGTCACGTTGATGTCCATTACACCTCACAATGCTATGAGCAACTTGTGGTAGTTGGATATTCCATGAAAAGCAAAGGGCCTCCAATACACTTTGAAGTTTGGCTTACGATATCTACATACTGTCTGATGCTTTAGATGTGAAAATTTTCCGTGAAATGTAGTCTATACTGCTGATGGAACCTCAGTGCACATCTATAATGCTTTTGGTACATTCATGGGATATTCCAGGTTTTCAAACTATTCTGGAGTTAGGAACTTCAAGGTCTACAGGCTCTACTCTTGTTTTTCTTAACTCTAACGGCATAATTCTTTCACGATTGTATCTGTTGCACCTTACTATATTACGAGTATCTGTATTTGCTGCCATTTGGGTGTCCACTGGCATACAAATGGACTCAATGTATTTTGAAGTATTTTTTTTTTTTTTTTTTTTTTTTTTTTTTCTAAACCATAGGGGGATAATCTGCTCAACAGACACCCTAACAGAAGGTTAGGGTAGTGTAGGTCTGACAGGCCGTCTTCTACAACAAAAGTAAAATCCAGGACTACTCTCTCCTCGTACCCACTAAACCATTCCTATGGTCGCCAAACCCTACGTCTCTCCGGAACCACCAAGAAGGTATTGCTTCAGAGAGGGGCTAGTGCACATCGCACCCACAAGGTTAGCTGCGTAGCCTGCAGCAACGAACATCGATGACTCGCTTTAGAGAGTCCATCACGGTAGCATGCTGGCGCTTAGCCAGTTTCCCGAGTGGTCCTCGCCACTCCCTTTGTCCTCGGAAGGCGGGCAGGGTCAACCCCGCCCGCGCCCTACTGCTGAGCGGACATCAAGAACTGATGCCCACGTGCAACCCGATCTGACCTGCCCGCAAGGAAGGGTATCACTACCCTTCAGGCCCTATCAGATGCACCCGTAGGTTGCAGACAGCAGGATCTCACCTACCCCGGCCCTTGCCGGGGACCCCTTTCCAACCGCGGGCTCGGATCCAACCCAGTAGACCGACGCCACGACAGCACCGCTACCGGGACTTCCTCTCCGCGGCCACTTAATCGTTGTAAGGGTCGATCTCGACCGCAGGGCACCGGTATGACCTACGAAGCCGACTCCGAACCCCTGGACCACCTCTTGTACTGCATCTGGACTAGCCATTCTCCGAGTCCACGCGCCACCTCCTCTGTAGCTCCCAGACGATGTGGGTAATAGCCGTTGAAACGGCGTTCCAGCCAAACTCATCCCTACACATCCTCTGGACCAAGTTGTCCGGAGTTGTGTCTTCCCCGCATGTGGCAAGCATGCGGTCACGCATTGTGCGAAAACGCGGGCACACGAACAAAACGTGTTCCGCCGTTTCCTCTAAACCATTGCACACTGGGCATTCGGGAGAATCCGCATGCCCGAAACGGTGTAGATACTGTCGGAAGCAACCATGACCTGTAAGGACCTGTGTCAGGTGGAATGTGACTTCCCCATGGCGCCTATTAATCCAACTATCTACCCTCGGTATCAACCTATAGGTCCACCTTCCTTTGGTGGAGCTGTCCCACGCGCGCTGCCATTTGACCATAGAGGCCATCCTGACAGTCCTGCGTATGCCTCTTGTGCCACGCATTTCGAAGCACTCCATGTCCTCACTGATAAGAATGCTGATAGGCACCATACCAGTAATGACGCAGAGAGCGTCGTGTGACACGGTACGGTACGCGCTCGCAACCCTCAGGCACATAAGCCTGTAAGTACTTTCCAGCTTCCGTCGGTAGCATTTAGTACTTAGCGCGGTGCCCCACGCCGGGCCGCCATACCTAAGTATGGATGTAGCAACACTAGCCAGAAGCTTGCGCTTACTGGCGTACACCGCAGAGCTATTGGACATCATCCGGGACAGTGCCGCAATAGCTGTGGAGGCTCTTTTACAGGCATAATCGACGTGGCTACCGAAGGTAAGCTTATCGTCGATCATCACGCCCAAGTGTTTGACGGAGCGCTTTGACAGGATAGTACAGTCTCCTACACTGATCTCCGTCTGCTGCTCCGACTTCAGGTTGTTAACAACCGTCACCTCTGTCTTGTGGTGAGCCAGCTCCAGTTTCCTGGACCGCATCCACGCCTCCACAACCTTGATCGAGTGGTTGGTAGTCAACTTTACCTCCTCGATCGTTTCACCGTAGACTTCGAGCGTAATGTCGTCGGCAAATCCGACAATCACCACTCCCACTGGATACTCTAACCTCAACACCTCGTCGTACATGACATTCCATAACACCGGACCCAGGATGGAACCTTGCGGGACTCCTGAGGTTATGTGAAAGCACTTCCGACCCACCTCCGTGTCGTAGACTAGTACACGATTCTGAAAGTAACTTCCGAGAATCTTGTACAGGTACTCCGGTATCCCCAGACGCAAGAGCGCATCGGCAATAGCAGACCAGCTGGCGCTATTAAACGCATTCCTTACATCCAGAGTCACTACCGCGCAAAAGCGAATTCCCCTCCTCTTAGGCTCGAGTGCTTTCTCGGCGGTTTTTGTAACCGACAAGATAGCGTCTACGGTGGACCTCCCCTTCCGGAAGCCGTACTGGTTACTCGAAAGACCATTTTCGCCCTCGGTGAACCGCAACATTCTATTGAGGATGATCTTTTCGAGCACCTTCCCCGCCGTGTCAATCAAGCATATTGGTCTATATGCCGACGGGTCTCCGGGTGGTTTCCCCGCCTTTGGCAATAGTACCAGGCTCTGCCTCTTCCAAGCTTCTGGGAAAACTCCCTCGTCCAGGCATTTCTGCATAGCAGACCTGAACATCTCGGGAGCCTCTGCAATAGCTACTTTTAAGGCCAGGTTCGGAACTCCGTCCGGACCTGGGGCCTTACCTACGCTAAGGGACTTAGCTACCCCCGCAAGTTCCACATCGGTGACCCTCTCCTCATCGCCAGCCCCAGTCCCCGGCTGTCCTACGAAAGGAGGCCAAGGACTAGGATCATGACGCGGAAAAAGTCCTCCAATGATCCCCTCCAACATCTCTGGAGATTGCTCTGTAGGAGCCATCACACCTCTCGTCTTGGCCATAACGATCCTGTAGGCGTCACCCCACGGGTTCGTATTGGCACTCTGACAGAGACCCTCAAAGCAGGCCTTTTTGCTTGCTCTTATCTCGGTCTTAAGCGCGGCTTTTGCAGCGGCGAACACCACCCGCCGTTCGTTTCGCTCTTCCTCTGATCGTGCTCGCTGCATCCGCCGCCTAGCCCGTAGGCAGGCGCGGCGCAGGTCCGCAATCGCGTCGGTCCACCAGTAAGCCGGTGGCCTCCCATTTCTAGGGTGGACTCGCCTAGGCATGGTCGCATCACACGCACGTGAGAGCACCGCTACCAGCTCGTCGCCGTCTAAACCGATTAAGTTTCGCTCACGGCGGAGCGCCTCCCTAAATACCCCTTCGTCGAAGTATGATGTCTTCCACCTGCGAGGGCTTGGCCTTGGCCTAGCCGCCTCTTCTTCTATTCGCTGTCTGCTGTTATTGTAGTCGATACTGTAGCGAACCGCCAGGTGGTCGCTGTGAGTGTAGCCATCATCTACTCTCCAGTTCGAACTACTTGTTAGGCCAGGACTGCAAAAGGTCACGTCAATAATTGACTCCGCTCCATTCCGACTAAAGGTACTCTTGGTACCGACATTAGCCAAGTCGACATCTAAGATGGCCAGTGTTTCTAGCAGGATCTGACCCCGCTGGTTCGTGAAACGGCTTCCCCATTCCACGGCCCAGGCATTAAAGTCGCCCGCTATTACCACCGGCCTTCGCCCTGTTAGCACGGTCGTTAAGCGGTCCAGCATTTGCGTGAACTGCTCGATCGGCCACCGCGGAGGCGCATAACAGCTACAGAAGAAGACCCCGTTTACTTTGGCGACCACGAAGCCCTCATAGGTAGTAGACACCAACTCCTGAACGGGGTATTTACCCGTCGTCCATATCGCCGCCATTTTTCTGGTCCCATCCGCGACCCAGTTGCCGTTGCCGGCGGGTACTCGGTATGGGTCCGATATGATGGCGATATCCGTCTCCCACTCAGAAACTGCCTGACAAAGCAGTTGCTGAGCCGCATCACAGTGGTTCAGGTTCAGCTGCGTTACCTGCACTGTGATTTGTTGTTCACTGCGGCTTTCTTGAAGGCCGGGCACCTTGGACCACCCATCGGATGTCTGTTGTTCGAGGATTTCCCGGTACAGATCATGCAGATGGGCGGACTCGTGCAGCTTTGGGCCTTATGACCTTCAGCGCCGCATCGCCTGCACAGTTTGCGCCTGTCGGGGCCTTTGCAGTCCCACGACTTGTGTCCTGGTTCCAGACACCTGAAGCAAACCTCTGGTGGCTCGTGGAATGTCAGGTGACATACACACCAACCCACCTTTATGCTCCCTACTTTAACGGACTTTTTGACGTCCGCCACAGGTAGCTGAACCAAGGCTACCTGTGTCCCTGCTGGCCCTTTCCGTAGCTTAACGGCTGCGGCGGCCACCTGCACATCGCACTGTTGCCGCAGTGCCGTGACGAGCTCTTCCACTTCGGTGATCTCATCGATGTCCTTGACCTTCAGAGTCGCCTCATGTGTCAAAGCCCTCACCTGCACACCCTCACCAAGGACCTCTTCTGCCAGCCTCTTATAGGCGGCGCCCTTGTGCTCCTTCTGGCGCTTCAGCTCCAGGATCATCTCGCCCGTACGAGTACGTCTAATACTGCGTACGTCGGCTCCAAGACCCTCAAGCTTGGCGTCGCTTCGCATCATCTTCAAGACGTCCGAGTACTTGGACTGTTCCGTCTTGATGACGATAGCGTCGCCTTTCTCGCGCTTGGCACCTGCCCTCCTACGCCTTGGCTTGGCGTCCTGCGCTACTACCTGCGGATTCGCCTTCTTCTTCTTCCGCTCTACCTTCGTCCAAGGGGGGTCCTCCCCTTGGATCGCCCTACTCTGTGGCTGTTGAGGGCCCACTAGCGGTCGCAACCCCTTGTTCCCATCGTTCCGGGACGGGCCAGCCTTTTCAGGCCCACCCTTCCCAGCTTTCCGGGAACCCTGGCTGGGGTCCGACCTTCCGGCATTATTACCGACTTTCGGGGTAATGATTCGCCTGGCCTTGCGGGCACCGCCAGACAGCTCCTCGCCTGACGGTTGCCTCGCCCGCTTCTGCGATTGCTTGCCCCGTTTGTCGCGAGCAGTCGCTTCCGCCTTATTTGGACTTCCTGCGAAGGAGAAGGCCTCCGTTTGGGTAAACTTCGGCACTTTCTCATTTGCAGGCTCCGCTGCTGCAGCAGTCAGCAACGCGAGTGCCGCGTGCTCCTGCTTGGCATCGTCGATCGACGCCCTAAGTCGAAGCAAGGCCGTTTTCAGGTCCTTGCTTATGTTCGACTTAGTGGACGCAAAGTCGATGATTTTGCCAAGCTGCTGCTCAGCCACCTCTATTGCGGACCGTCCTTTGGATCCTCGGTTGACGGCCCTCAACAACCACGCTCCGTCCATAACCTCCACCGGCTGGCTTGCCGGGAAGTGGACTGGAGCACCCACGCTTGAGCTGCGTACGCAACTCCCAGCGCCTATCTCCTCACTTCTCCTTGTCGGAGATCTCATCAACCCACTTCTTGCGAAGGGGTTGATCCCACCACTACTTCCACCTGAATTTTGATTGCTTGATTTGTTTGATTTCATGATTAATCCCACGAGTCGCACGGGAAAGAATGTCCACCACGCCAGAGCCCTGCATTAACGCGGTAAGGGACAGCTTACTGTGGGGGGTGCCCAGGTACCCCACAGGCTCCGTTAAAGATCGAGCATCTTTTTCACCCCCTCGATCACTCATTCCTCAGCACGGGTCGCTTGACACCTTGAATTGGGGTTAGTAGTCCTATTCTTAGCCGGCGACTACGCGGCTGACTCGCAAACGGGGGGGTGCGTCAGGCCCCAGGACTTTCGTCCCTGCTGCCCCCATGTATTTTGAAGTATGGATCGCAATATCTGTAAATCTTAGGATATATCTATTGCAGCGGATGCTCGCGGAATATAATCTACGCTACGCTTAGAATCTCAGGGTGCAATTCTGATAGCTTAGCAACATTCACTTGGTGATCTAGGTCATCCAGACTATTCTGGAATTAAGACCTTCAAGTTCTACAAGCTCTACTCTTGTAACTCTTTACTTTATTCTTCCACGATTACCTCTGTTGTATCTCATAATGTTTTGAGTATTTATTTGTGGTGCTTGTGCGTCCACTGACATAAAAATGATCTTTATGGTATTTGGAAGTGTCGGAAATTACCCAAGCATCCCACTAGGCGTTCCTCGGAAATTCCTCCAGGAGTTCCTCAGAAATTCATCGTGATGTTCTTCGAGAACATCTACGAGTTCCTAGGGAATGCCTCAGGACTATCGTGAAATTCTTCAGGAGTTTCCCAGCACTTTTCAAAAAATCCTGCAGGAGTTCCTCGGGAAATTTCACATGAGTCCTCCAAAGATTTCTCCAGGCATTCCCTTAAAACTCCTCAATGATATTTTCTCAAGAATTCCTCCAGAAATTGCTCCTGGGATTCCTCGAATAAGTTTTTCAGGGATTCCTCCAGGAATTTTCTTGGGAATTTCTCCAGGGATTCCTCCAGCGATTTCTCTAAAAATTCTTCCAGGGATTCCTTAAGGGATTCCTTCAGGGATTCCTTCAGAAATACCCACAAGGATTCCTTCGCGAATTCATCCATGGACTCATCAAGGAATTCAGTCAGGTATTCCTCCAGGTCTCCTTCAGGAATTTCCTCCAACAAGTAATCCAGGGATTTCTTCAGGATTCAAGGGATTCTTCCAAAAATTCTTCCAGGGATTCCTCCAGAGTTTCCTCCAGGATTTCTTCCAGGGAATACTCCAGATATTCTTCCAGGGAATACTCCAGGAATACCTCCAGGAATTTCTTCATGAATAACTGCCAATTTATGTATGAATTCATCAAGGGATTCCTTCAGAAATTCCTCCACGGTATCCTCCACAAATTCTTCCAGGAGTTCCTCCAGGAATACCTCCAGGAATTCCTCCAAAAAATTATCCCAGTATACCTCCAGCAATTCCAACAGGGGTTCTTCCCGGAATTCCTCACAGGGATTCCTCCTTAAATTATTTCAGGATTCCCATCAGTCATTCCTCCAGGGATTCCTACAGGAATTCTTCCTGGATATACTCCTGGATATATTCCAGAAATTCGTCCAGCAAATACTCCAGGAGTTCTTTCAGGAATTACTCCAGGAATGACTCTACGAATTCCTTCTGGAATTACTACAGGAAATCGTCTAGGAATTGCTCCGGGAAACACCCCAGGAATTCCTTCAAGAAATGTTCTAGGAATTCCTCCAGGAATAACTGCAGGAATTTCAACAGAAATTCCTTCAATTCCAGTTCTTGCGGGAAATACCTCACGTGCATTCGGAATTACTCGCGCGAATAACTCCATGAATTCTTACAGGAAATAATTAATGAAATCCTCCAGGAATTCTTCCAGAAAATAAAAATTGAAAAAAATAAATTGTAAATTTCCTCGCAGTTCCAGGAAATCCTTAAGGAATTCCTCTAAAAATTTACCTGCGAAATTCTTCCAAAATTCCTTCACAAATTACTACATGAATTCTTGCAGAAAATACTCCAGGGCATTCTCCAGAAATTTCTTCAATAAATTCTTGAAGGAATTCTTGGAGGAATTCCTGAAAAAAATCTTCAAGGAATTCCTAGAGAAATTCCTAGAGAGATTCTTGGAGGATTCCCTGAAGGAATTCTTGGAGGAATTCCCGGGGATATTCCAGTAGGCATTTCTGGATGAATTTCTGAAGGTATTTATTGAAAAACCCTGGAGGATTTCCTAGAGAAATTTATAAAGGAATCCTTGGCCAAATTCCAGGACGGATTCTTGGAGGAATTTTGACATAAATATTGGAGCAGGTCTTGGATAAATTCTTTTTAGAGTACATGTTGGACATCTTGAATGAATTTCTGAAAAAAATCCTTGAAGGAATTCTCGGTGGAGTCCCTGGAGTTGTCCCGGGAGTATTTTCTTGAGAAATTTCTGGAGGTTTCCTGAAGAATCTAGGAGGTTCATAAAGAATTTTCTGGAGGATTTTTTAAATGAATTTTTGAAGGAATTTCTTAAAAAATTCCTGGAGCAATTTCTGGCGAAATTCCTGAAGGGATTATTGGCAGATATTGGCAGTTTTTGGAATTCCTGGAGGGATTCTTGGAAGAATTCTAGACAGATGTCTTGGAGGAATTTCTGGATGAATTCTTGGAGAAATTCATTAGGAAGGAATTTCCGGGGAAATTTCTGGGGGAATTGCTGGAGGAAACTCTGGAGGAACCCCTGGAGAAATTTCTGGGAGAATCCCTTGAATCCTGAAGAAATCCCTGGGTTAGTTGCTGGAGGAAATCTTGGAAGAACTTCTGAGGGAGCTCTGGAGGAATTCCTAGAGGAATACCTAAATGAATTCCTGGATGAATCCATGGAGGAATCCATGGAGGAATCCATGCAGGAATCCCTGGGCGTATTCCTGAAGGAATCCCTGCAAGAACTTCTAGAGAAACCCCAGGAGAAATTCTTAGGGAAGTTCTTGGAGGAATCCTTGGAAAATTTCCTGGAATCCTCGGGGAATTTCTGGAAGAATTTCCGAGGAACTCCTGCAGGATTTTTCGAAAAGTTTTTGAAGTAATTCATGAGGAACTCCTGAAGGAATTCAATTTTTGAAAAACTGCTGGGAAACTCCTGCAGAATTTCACGGGAAGTCCTGAGACATTCCCTAGGAACTCGTAGAGATGTTCTCGGAGAACATCACGATGAATTTCTGAGGGACTCCTGGAGGAATTTCCAAGGAACGCCTAGAGAAATTCTTGGGTAATTTCCGACACTTCCAAATACCATAAAAAACATGTATATGTCATTGGACGCATAAGTAACACAAATACTCAACAAATTATGAGATACAACAGAGGTAATCGTGGAAGAAGTACATCGATAAAATAAAGATATACAGGAGCAGAGCTTGTAGATCTTGAAGGTCTTAATTTCAGAATAGTCTGGATGACCTAGATCATCAAGTGAATGTTGCTAAGCTATCCGAATTGCACCCTGAGATTCTGAGAGTAGCGTAGACCCAAATGGCATCAAATACAGATACTCGTAATATAGTAAGGTGCAACAGATACAATCGTGAAAGAATTATGCCGTTAGAGTTAAGAAAAACAAGAGTAGAGCCTGTAGACCTTGAAGTTCCTAACTCCAGAATAGTTTGGAAAGCCTGGAATATCCCATGAATGTACCAAAAGCATTATAGATGTGCACTGAGGTTCCATCAGCAGTATAGACTACATTTCACGGAAAGTTTTCACAACTAAAGCATGAGACAGTATGTAGATATCGTAAGCCAAACTTCAAAGTGTATTGGAGGCCCTTTGCTTTTCATGGAATATCCAACTACCACAATATCGAGTTGCTCATAGCATTGTGAGGTGTAATGGACATCAACGTGACTAAATTTCTTGAACAGAGTGAACACAAACGATGGTAGATGTTCTAGATCTTAGGAAAATGAATTCCAGAGTAGTTTGGATGACCAAGATCACCCAATTCATGTACCATAAATTTTCTAGGGGCGCTTTGGGGCTTTTTGAGTATCGTAGACAATGTTCTGTAATCAATCAACGTGTATAAAATTTGGTTGAGAATGTTAGATTTGTGTCACAAACTTCGGAGTACTTTGGAGGCCTTAGAATAGCTCTTAGATCAAAACTTCAACAGACTATGATGGGTAGTAATACATTGCATGTCTAGGATCAGTGAAAACTATTGATGATTAGCAAAACGATGAAATTTGAGCAAAAACATGTAGAATTTATAAAAAATACAAAAAAAAAAGCCACGTATTTTCGCCTCCCCGGAAAAGGGGGGAGGGTGCAAAGGGGGGAGGTACCATGCATTTCTTAGCACAACTATTCCCCTTGACTATAAAAAAAAATCCGGGGTAAAATGTTTTAAAACAAAGAAGATATTGCATGTCTACCAAAAGTAGATCGTCCCGGGTGTTTACGGGTTAACCCGTAACCATCAACTCTTCCAAGTCATCGATCTCAAACCATTAATACATTGCTGACTGCCGAGTACAGATCACCGACATCAGGTGCAACCAGTGAAGATTATCACAAAGCTCTCTCTCTCTCTTCTTGGCGTAACGTCCTCACTGGGACAAAGCCTGCTTCTCAGCTTAGTGTTCTATGAGCACTTCCACAGTTATTAACTGAGAGCTTCCTCTGCCAATGACCATTTTGCATGTGTATATCGTGTGGCAGGCACGAATATACTCTATGCCCAAGGAAGTCAAGGAAATTTCCTTTACGAAAAGATCCTGGACCGACCGGGAATCGAACCCGTCACCCTCAGCATGGTCATGCTGAATACCCGTGCGTTTACCGCCTCGGCTATATGGGCCCTATTATCACAAAGCTAAGAACCTAATAAACCACCCACCCGAAGAACGGGATGGTAACATAAGGCTGAATGCATAAAAGGCTGAATACGAAAGGCTGAAATGAAGTAACTGTAACATAAGGCTGAAATTACAAAAGGCTGAAAATTGAAAAGGCTGAAAACACGAAAATGCATAACTAAGTTATAGCACCTCTTCCTTCTCTTGGCGTTACGCCTCAACTGAGATAAAGCCAGCAACTCAGCTTGTAACAAGCACGAAGATGCTTAACCCTAAAAGGGATACCTTCATGGCCTCAGTTTCGTCACCTCGCTGAGTGTGTTCCATCGAAGACGAACTCTGAAAGGCGCCTGGGGTCCAATGGACCCCAGGTATCCCTTTTAGGGTTAATACCCTAGGATGTCATGAAAATGTCCATGAATCGAACGCGTCATGCTCAGCATAATCTAGCTGATTACCTTTTCCCTTACTACATTGTCTATTTATATGGGCCTTAGCTTTGAAACTGAGCTTAGTGAAGAGGCTGATGATGCATACCAACGAACACTAAAAGGTGCTGATTATATTTATATCGTTAATTTTTCCTTCTTTAAACATGGGCTTTTCTTTCGAGTCACGTTGTTTAGGAGATTGTTCTCATTGCAGTTGCTAACAACATCATCAGAGATTTTCCCTTCTTCGAAATAGATGGTATTCTTTTGAGAAACACAGTCATAGTAATAAAGGCATTTAATAATGAATAGCATGAGATTGTAACTGTGGGCAAACAGTCGTAAAACTTTTCGATTCAGAACATAGAAAAGGAAGCATGTTCCTCCAAAATGACTTAGTTTGACCAACCAAGAACTAGAGTGAGATAGTGTATGTTGGAGTGTAGCATTATTTCCTACCGTTTGAAAACTAGTTGAATCACTATTTCAGCCTTATGTTATTTCAGCCATACAGCCTTTTGTAGTTTCAGCCTTTCGTGTTTCAGCCTTTTGTTATTTCAGCCTTTCGTGATTCAGCCTTTTGTGCGTAACCCCGAAGAACAGGAAGTTGATGCTCCAAATACAGATAAATACCAAACATATATTTACCTAGGAACTTAATCGAAGATATTAGTTTTCTCATTAATGAATATGTTGAGAATATCAAATTGGTTTCATTCAAATGAAATTCACAATTGACACATTCTACCGTGACGTTTTGACGCCTTTTCTGTCAGATTTTCCACTATAACTCGTAAATTCGACCGTAAACCCTCAAATATTTTTGCGTATTCAAATACTAATTTACTATTACTAATTTCCATTTCTAACACACATTTCCAGTGAAAACTAACTGTTTAACAGATTAAACTTATTGGAAGTTTTACAAGGAATCCGAATATGCAAACATATTTGAGGGTTTACGGTCGAATTTACGAGTTATAGTGGAAAATCTGACAGAAAAAGTTGTCAAAACGTTGTAACGTCACGGTATAATGTGTCCATTACATTTGGAGGACCCTGCAGGAGTTTATTCTGCAATTCCTACAACAGTTCATTCTGAGATTCTTCAAGGAGTTCCTTTTGGGGTTCCCATTTTTGAGAATTCCTCCCTTTTTGGATTCCTCCAGAACTTCCTTCTAGGATTGCTCCAAAAATTCTCTTTGAGAATTTGAGAATTCCTCCTTCTTGTATTTCTTCTACGAGTTAATCCGTGGTCTTCTTCAGGAGATTTTCAAGGATTTGTTTTCCTTTCTTTCACCAGGAGTTTGATATCTCTCCCGGAGGTTCAAACCGGAATTTCTTGGCCATCGGAACTTCTTTAAGGGGTTACCTAAAGAAGTTCCTTCCGGGATTCCTCCAGGATTTCCTTTTGGGTTTCCTTCATAGATTCCTTCCAGAATTCACTCAGATACTCATTCCGAGATTTGTGCAAGAATTCGTTCCCGGAATTCTTTCAAAACCCCCTCAGGAGTTGTTTCTGGGATTGCTCCAAGAGTTCTTTTTCAAAAGCTACGAAGCATATCATAAACCCCTAGCCCCCTTTCATCACACTTCGTCACAAAATCACAAACACCCCCCTCCCCCCAAAGAGCTACCTCATTTATGGACGACCCCTAAGAATGAAAGAGAAGGAGAGAATTTCATACAGGGCCTATTAAATCATTGTTGGACCAGGATCTAGATTCGAATATTTCGAATACACCAAGTGTAACTTAAACATACAGTTCAAAAATAGTTTCCATCCAGCATATCAAGATTCGCATGCTTAGTCAGTCAACCCTTTGAATCAAGGATTTAAAACTCAGCATCCCACATCTGGATTGCTAGGATACAAACTGAGTTGATGTGATATGGTGGCTGTTGGGCCATATCGAACTAAATGATCAAGGGAAAGAAATCCCTCAGTTAATATTTAACGGTGGAAGTTCCCATAATGACCTGGGTCTAGAACAGACTATGAATGAACTACAAATTTAGAGTAAGTTATTATTTTTCATTTCGAATTTAAATTCGTGTCTTTTTGACGAATGAATTGAACCAAAACACCACTTGGTTCAATCTGACTTGGCATGATCCAACTCAACTCGCGTATATAAAAAACCTGAGGGGTGATTTTTTTTATCCCTTTCGCTACTCGTTTCAACCCTTTGATGCGTTTGCCAACGAACATGATCTTGATGAAAAAGGGTAGAAAAAATCAAGAGGGTAGCGGTATGCAAATGACAGGGTGAGTTTGTAGTTTTTCCATCCGTGCTCTACTTGGCACTCCGGTTTTTTTCTTCTTCTCCGTTTGCGAGGGTAGACCGTGTGCAATTCCAGGGCCCCGAAAAAAAAAACTTGCTGAGGGAAAAAAATAAATTATAAAACAGGAATTGCCTCGAGGTTTATTTGCATCCGTTCGGTGAGTGCGCGCGTGGTTGGTAGTTTCGGCGGTTACGATGGGCACGTCTTTTCGGAAAGTGTTGCTTGGGAATCCATGGCAACGGGATCGGTTGTAACACTTCGGAACATGCCGGGTTCTGGACCGGTTTTGAGTGTAAGAGCACGACTTCTACCCATAATGCAATAAATTACTCCTAAATAATTGCAATTAAATTCTTCATGCTGATGAATGTGCTTCGAGGGATTTGATTAGAGTTGAGTCAAGCTCGGAGGAACAGAAGTGAGGACTCAAGAGACAGACACCGAGTTTTTTTTTCGGGCGTCTGCGCCAGGCACGAGCTATGGGGTGATGAATATACATTTTTTCTGATTGTAGAAAAAAAAGGGTGGATGGAAGATTTTCATTAAACCGGTTCGGTGACAGGGAAGAGTTGCAGTTGTCTGGATGTTAGACAGCAAAAAATGTGGGTATCATTTTTTCTACACTTGTTATACAAATTCGAGTAACGGGTTGCTGAGTTTTACGTTATCATTTTTTCTTTTGCGAGCATGGAATGCAAACTCAATCCGAGCAAGCGGTTGCACAATTTCATGGCACGCTTGGGTCAATCCGGAACAGACAGCTGCAAAGGTTTTCTTTTACGTCAACTCGTTTGAAGGGCTATCAGAAGCATTCCTCAGGGTGAATCCCCATCAGTTTTCCAACGACATCCATCGGACTCGCTGTCAACGCCAGATAAGCAGTGATTGTTTCAATACGTTCCTGGCAAAAAACAGCCTACTTCGGTCCTGCATCTACCCCATTTGTCATTAATTAAAATTAATCAATACGATACAGCGAAGAAAAGCGCAATCTGATTGGACCAAACGTTTGAAAGCTGCTCCTTTCCAAAAGAAGCATTATGTCGAAAGCGATGGAAAGAACGTTTAGCGGACTTTGAAAAAGTGAAGAAAAAGGAATTAATTTCCTTCCAGCTTTCCCCGCAGCTCAAACTGCGTAGCCAGAAAATAGAATTATCTTATTATAATTAATTATCTCGCCGGTTGCTGGTTGCCGGTTGGACCCATCGTTACTGCTGCTTTTGATGTCAGTTGCAGAGATTTGCCTAAGCCCCTCCCTCAGGTACATCTGATGTAGGTAGTCAGTCGATTGCCGGTACCCTACTGTGCGCGGAAATGCGGACTGGATACAACCAGCAAGGCTTCCAAGCTCTTTCGATTTCCGTGGGGATTGCGCGATAATTAAAAATTCATAACGTAATTAATCATACTGTTTTCGAGGAGATGATTGCTTAGCGAAAGCTGTTTGTCGTTTTCACGACGATACCGAAATTTAGGAACAAAAATAACTAAAAACTCTACTGAACACTGAACACAGAATACCGAACACGAAACAAAAAACAGGAGAAACAGAAAACATAGAAGATACAGAAGACACAGAAGACTGAGAAAACAGAAAATATACAGAAAATACAAAACACACATAAGACACAGAAGATTCATAAGACACAGAAGACACAGAGGACACAGAAGACATAGAAGACATAGAAGACATAGAAGACACAGAAGACATAGAAGACACAGAAGACACAAATACACAAATACACAAATACACAGAAGAAACAGAAGACATACAGGGTGCGGCAGGAAAAAATGCGAAAAGTTCAAGGCACTATTACACGCTAAATATGGGATATATATGACTATTTTTTCATGACAGTGTATCAGTCAATGTCTATTTTCTAGCACTGAAAAATAAAAATGAACATATTTGATGTTTAACATGTGATAATGTAGGCCTAATAAGCGGATATCAATAAACTGCGCGCCCAATGGTCATTAAACAAAATGACTATAACAGTATCAAAATAAGCTCAAATTCGATGAACAACCAGACCACACTGATCCAGAGCCATGTAGTTTCACATACCAGATGAAATGAGTACATATAGTTGATGATATTGTAGAGAAAATCTAAAATTTTGTTTTATCAGAAGCGAAATTTAGCGACCTGTGCGATTTTCTGCGGTTTGAAAATTCTGGTTGTCTTTATCTTCAGGCGCCGCCCTGTAAAGGTTAGCGACCAAAATGGAAAATTTTTTAATTAACTTTTCAGAAAACTAGCCTATTATAGATCATGGAACGTTGAAACATAGATTGGTTAATGTCAAATGGACGAAAATGAGGTTTGAAGTTGAAAAACACTTTCGCATTTTTTCCTGCCGCATACTGTAGAAGATACAGAAGACACAGAAGACACAGAAGACATAGAAGATACAGAAGATACAGAAGATACAGAAGATACAGAAGATACAGAAGACACAGAAGACACAGAAGACACAGAAGACACAGAAGACACAGAAGACACAGAAGACACAGAAGACACAGAAGACACAGAAGACACAGAAGACACAGAAGACACAGAAGACACAGAAGACACAGAAGACACAGAAGACACAGAAGACACAGAAGACACAGAAGACACAGAAGACACAGAAGACACAGAAGACACAGAAGACACAGAAGACACAGAAGACACAGAAGACACAGAAGACACAGAAGACACAGAAGACACAGAAGACACAGAAGACACAGAAGACACAGAAGACACAGAAGACACAGAAGACACAGAAGACACAGAAGACACAGAAGACACAGAAGACACAGAAGGCACAGAAGACAAGACACACAGAAGACAGGATGATTGTGAGTAGACTCAGAAGACACAGAACACAGAACACAGAACACAGAACACAGAACACAGAACCCAGAACACAGAACACAGAACACAGAACACAGAACACAGAACACAGAACACAGAACACAGAACACAGAACACAGAACACAGAACACAGAACACAGAACACAGAACACAGAACACAGAACACAGAACACAGAACACAGAACACAGAACACAGAACACAGAACACAGAACACAGAACACAGAACACAGAACACAGAACACAGAACACAGAACACAGAACACAGAACACAGAACACAGAACACAGAACACAGAACACAGAACACAGAACACAGAACACAGAACACAGAACACAGAACACAGAACACAGAACACAGAACACAGAACACAGAACACAGAACACAGAACACAGAACACAGAACACAGAACACAGAACACAGAACACAGAACACAGAACACAGAACACAGAACACAGAACACAGAAAACAGAACACAGAACACAGAACACAGAACACAGAACACAGAACACAGAACACAAAACACAGAACACAGTACATAGATCACAAAAGACACAGAATATAAGGAAGACACTGAAGACGCAGAAGACACAGAAGACACATAAGATACAGAATACACAGAAGATACAGAATATACAGAGGACACAGACGGAAGACGAACTACAACCTCACGGAATACTTTGTACAAAGCAATGAACTCCAGTTAAAGTGGAAACTCAACGAAACTCTCCAAATTGCCTGAAGCGGTTTGAAAAATACTTTCAATTTTTAGACAAGGCGCGTACGAACGTAACCCAAAATGCTTGTCGTGTCCTATTCATCTCCGCCTACCTCCACGCACACTGACTGCTTAGAAGCAGTCAAGAAAAATAATTTCCGAAAGGTTATTCAAGGTTATTCCCTCCGCCCCGCTCTGATGCGGATGCCACACCGAGAATGGAACTTTGCCGGGGATGACCCCAACCCCCAACCCATGCCAAGTACCTACAATCGTATCCTTTTCTGGCCCGAAGTTTTTTTTCGGCAAGATTCAAGATTTTAACGTTCCATACTCCGGTAATGTTTTAGATACCCGACAACCCGCGCTCGTTGGTTGCTGACTTGCCCGTGCGAAGAAATTTCTTTAGCTTTAGCTCTCCCTTCTCGCAAGAACGGGACAGTGCTAGAGATATTATCCGGTTTTAATCAGGGAAAGGGACAGCCACCCAGCCGAGCAAAAGGTTAGCGAATGGGCTGCTGGGGGAGTAGAGGAGGAGAGTTCAGAGTCACCAATCAACCCAACCGCTTTATGTACACCAGGCTGGACGTGGAAATCGCTTGGATGATGCAAACGGCGTTCGAATTAAAGATGTTTCGGTAATTATAAGTACAAAGTGTAATTTTAATATTTTTCATATTCTAGCTTTGCGTTCATCATTATATAATGAAGGAGCATCAGTAAAGCACCCGAATTGCCTTGATTTCTTTAGAAAGGTTACCAGCAGTGTGTTTTAGACTCCCACAGAAACCTAGACGTTAAAACTAAAATGAACCCCGTTAATTTGCATGAGGTGTCGTTGAAACAAACGGGGGTAGACAATAGAAGAGACCCTAAGAAAAGGAAAATAAAGTCTCAAGTGAGTGTGGCTCTGTCTTGCCTTATGACGCATGAGCCTTCGCCAATAACTTTAAGAATAGTGTACAATCAAGAATACATTTTTGCGTATGGCCATTTCAGTTTATGATGGTATTTTTAATCATGTTCCTATATACTTTGCTAGCGTCATTCAAGTGTTCGCCAAAATGCTCCTTCCATCTTTCAACCACTTCTCGGTAGAGTTCAGCAAAACAAACATTCCATACAAATACTGATTTTCATCATTCATTCGCCGTTGGCAACACCGCACTATAGGCTTTCCCAACCGGCTCCAAAAATATGCAAATCTCGCTGTTTTTAGAAAAGAAAATAGACGGCGCAACAAACAAAACACCACGATAGTATCCAGCATAGCATAGTCGTTACCGAAAGAAAGCGCGGAAGAAGTTTAATCTCGTACAATTTTTCTTCCAGCAATCATAAATTTCTAATTCATTTCGAATTTTGTTATCTCCGTCACTTTGTTGGGCGTCCTTCCTTCGACGACGCCGTCGAAGACCGTCCCAAGAAAGCTTTCCGCCCTTCATTTTATATCCCTTTCTCCACCATATCGGCGGCGCGAATCCTTGGCCCATAAGCATTCTCCTCTTGGAGGGAACTGAGCCACTCCTCAAGCAAGAGAAACGGCGCATCTTGATTTTATTTTTATCACCCGGTTCGTCGCTACTATCTCCTTGGCAACCGCTTAAAATTCAAATGAGCCAAATTAAAATTTTAGAAAACATTACAAAATGTACCGGGCGCACACGACACATGGAAGACATTCACCCACCACATCATAGTAAGCGTAGTTGCTTAGGATGGTTGGTTGCTTGGTTATAGCGGGGACGTGGTGGGGTCGCGGCTGACTAGATGGTAGATTAGGATGTGACGCTAAAGTGAAGAGACAGCTTCAGCCGCGTCGCGTGAGGAGTCGGAAAATGCTGGCCGCCGGCGATCTGTCTCCATTTGTTGTGTTTTCAAGAAACTGTTCGCTCAAGCGTGATAAGATTAGATGGGCTTTCTCCGCTGAATTGGTCGTGGTTGAGATTTAACCACAAATGGTTGAGCATGTCGTGGGAGATATTCGCGGAGAATGGGGCTGAAATTTGCAATTTTGAATTGGAATTGAAAATGGTCGGTAAAATCTTTTGGATAAGCCATAAAATAATTTCTATAAAAATAAGTCAATATCTAGGAACCAAACGAGATGGAATTGTTTCTGAATGGATCTCTAAAATAACTAAAACGGCTGCTACGAAATGGACAGATAGCGCCACCGTAGCCTGGGTGTGTTTAACATAACTCCACTACTGTCACAATGCTAATGCCCATATACGTTGGCACCTTTGTTTACTTGTGGAGAATGCATTGCTGTGATATATGGGGCGATGAATGATGGATGGATGAACTAATGAATATTTGTTTGTAGTGCACCCCCTTGCAAAAATCCGTAGATTCACCCATGGGAGATTGCTAGAAAAGTCTGCTTCATTGATTCAAAGGTTGGCTGATCTATGGTGTCATCGGCAACGCATCATGTCTGGCGGATTTTGATGTCGTGGGTTCGAATCCCACCAGTACTGTTCGAACTTTTTTCACAGTTTTTTTTTAAGTTTGCTCATCTTTCATCACATTTATGCCTATACACTGGAACCTCTTTTTATACCATTGCACAGTGGGATGAAATAGGTATAAAACGCGAATAAATTCAATATCTCTGCTAGGAGTGGATGAATTTGAATGAACTTTTGACACAAACTGTAAAAGCCTCTATAGTTTCAGATAGGGAGGGTGTCATTCGCCGCACGATGCTGGAAATCAGTGTATTGAGCTCGTTTTACCTCGCTCTCTCTCTCTTTCTCATACCTTTTTAGGAAAATCCTCATGTATTCCCGCCTGGCATGCAAAATAAATGCCTTATTTAACTCGTATTTGTGTAAAAACTTCCATAGTATCGGAAATTTGACATAGGGTTGGTCCTGCTCTTATGGATTGAGTTCTACTTCGGGTGAAGATGCATGTGAAAATTTAAAGAAATAGGGGATGTCGGGTTTATTTGAAGATAGGTATTTCAATTTTGAGGGCCGTGCAGTGAGCCAAACCAGCTCCATTCGATATTACAGAAGTTTTTACGCAAAGACGAATCAAATAAATCATTCATTTTGCACTCCAGGGATTTTCCAAAAAGGTGACAAAGAAAGAGAGAGTGGGGTAATACGGGCCCGATTCAATGATTTCCAGCATCGTGCGGCAAATGACATCCCCCGTATCTGAAACTGTAGAGATTTTTGCTGTTTGTGTCAAAAATTCATTAGAATCCATCCACTCCGAGCAGAGATATTAAATTTATTTGCGTTTTATACCTATTTTTTCCCATTGTGCATTGGCTGGGGTGGCATAAAGGCTCCCCCAAACCGACGCGACTCTTTTCCAGCGACACGACTTTTTGTCGCTATGTTTTTGTCGCGAAATCGCTGCGCACTGATTTGAGGGGGACCTTCCACACTGCGACGACGTCGTCGCAGGCGACAAGCGACAGTGCAGCGATTTTTGTACTTGTCGCCGGTGTGTCGCGGCGCTGGTCGCTGCGTGCACAGTTTTCGTCGCTGTCGCGGGGCGACTTAGTTTTGTTTGTGACTAGTTTTCGCGTTGGTGTAGATGGTTGATGCGACGCATTTATCGCTGTAGCCGTTGAGAAAAATCGCGGCGATTAAAAAATCGTGTCGCCGGAAAAGTCGCCTTGGTTTGGGGGAGCCTTAAATCAAAATGGGCATAAATAGAGGGAGTTTTGTACCTAAATTAAGTCAGGGCAGTTGTCAGCCACCGTCTGATCTGTTCGGACGCTTTTGCCGCAGAGCAGGCTCTCATATTCAATACGCGGTGAAGCATCATTGTTAGTTGTGAACAATGAATGCTGTACGAAAAAACACGTTGGTCGTCGACTTTGACGTTCTGCCCGTTCGACCGAGTGCGGGAATAATAAAACAGTTTCTCGATGAGAAACTCAAGCTGGACATTGCTTTAGTGAAGAATCTCCAACTTCACACTATCCGGAACTGCGTGCTCATCGAGTTGTGCAGTCTGGATGCAGCCGAAAGCATGGCATCGACCCATCATCTCAAACACACAATTGTTTCCGAGATGAAGAGTTTCAACATTCCCGTTTACGTTGATAGTGCTATTAATGTTCGCATCCTCGATCTCCCACCCGCCGTACCGAATGCAGATGTTGCCGAACATATGCAACAGTACGGAAAAGTTAAGTCCGTTGCTCGAGAACTTTGGAAAAAGTTCTTTCCCGGTGTTCCAAACGGCGTTCGCGTGGTGAGGATCGAACTCGCCAAGCATGTGCCGTCATTCATACAAATTGCTAATCACGTCACAACGGTCACCTACCGTTCGCAAATAGCAACATGCCGCCACTGCCAGCGTAAAGCACACCCTAAAAAAAAGTGCTCGGAAGTATTAGCCGAAGACAAAAGGAACCAAACAATCAACAAAGAGTCGCCGATTGCACACTGCGAAGCTGACAACCAGATGGAAGAATCTAGCGAAATGGATGCAGAGCTACAACAACGGGAACAACAGAAAAAGCGTTCTGTGAGAAGTACTGCCACATCTGCCACATCGTCCATAAATTCACCACCAAGGAAGAAGCAAATCATGCGCACGGTTGAACACGATTATCATCGAACGACCAACGAGAAGATTGACGAGATTGTATCGGATGTCGATAGCGATTCGGACTCCGGCCCAGATCCAGCTAAAGATGACATCGACGGTTGGGTTTTGAAATTGACTAAGCGATCTAGAAAGCAAGACAAGCGCATTGCTAAGGTATTGAACGCTAAGTGATTGAACTGTATTTTGTTGTTTTTTTTTTAGTTTTAAGGGACATGAATGCACAATTGGTGTAAAATGTCGTTAATAAAAAAAAAAAAAAAATAAGTCAGGGCTTTTGTCTCTTGCTCCTGGGTATTTGAGATAGGGCCAAGGGCGTCTCCAGGAAGTTCTCAAAGAGCCCCAAAAAAGGAAGATCCTAGGGGCTTCAGGGGCGTTTCACGGTGTTGTTTCATTGGATGTTAATGGCGTTCTGCCAGGTTTCGTTGACGTTTAAATGGAATTACAGAGATTTGAGGGGCATTTCATAGTTTAAAGACTGTAAAACGTAAAAGTGGCTCAGGGGGTCTCAGGAGCCTTTAAATGGTGTTACAAGGAGTTACCGGAGCACTTTAAGGACAGACGTGTTAAAAACCCAAAATGGCTGCCACAATGGTCGTCTTTGGCACCTACTCACGATTTCGATGGCACAAATCTGTTCGTAAACAAAGCCAGTGCACCTGAGTTTCTTATTTTAAGCTTACTGCATGTGAGCAAGAGCAGAATAATGAAATGCATTGTTGTTTGAAGCTTGCTTCTTGAGATTTGTGCGTCTGAAGTTCTGATGTACTATTGAAGCGGGATTTTTTGTTGTTGCTCACTTGTAATAGACTTAAAATAAGAAGATCAGGTGTGCTACTTTTATTTACGAAAAGATTTGTGCTCTCGAAATCCTGAGTAGGTGCCGAAGTCGGCCGTTGTGGCGGCCATTTTGGGATTCTAACAAGTCTGTCCTTAAAGTAAACATTCAATGTTTTGAATTAATGAATATTTATTTTTTGCATTTTACAGCAGAACTGTTAAATATTTTACTTATTTTTCTTCTCGTTATAATATCTCTACTGGAACACAGCCTTCTCCCAGTTTATAGTGATTATGGTCTACAGAAGACAGTTAACCTAGCAGGAGCGGGGTTAGCGCAGCTTAAATCATAACTTCTAACTTTAGCTGCCCGAATTGGTCACGTTTCCGCTGCCTTTTTCTTAATTTCTACAAAAACCTTTACAGGAGCTCCGGATGAATCCCTTGAGTAATTTCTGAAAGAATCCTTACTGCAATCTCCGTAGAAATCTCCAGAGGCATCCCTGAAGGAATTCCTGGAGAGACTCCTGGAAAATCATTGGAAGAATCCCTATCGAAATCTTTGAGAAATCTCCTTGAGAAATCTATTTGAAAAATCTATGGAGAAATTCCTGAAAAAGTACTGGAGAAATATCTGGAGCAGTTTAGGAGGGAATCACAGCAGAAATCGGATAATAAATTCTAGCATGAATTTCGGGAGATTTTCCAACAATATTTTCTAAAGGAATTTCAGAAACAATACCAATAGATTTTCGCCTTAGATGAATTGTAATAGAATCCCCGAAAGAATTCCTCTAAGAACTACTGTAGGAATTCTTGGAGAAACACCAGCAAAAATACTTACATGAAACGAAACAAAAATTCTTGAAGGAATCGCAGCAAGAATTTCTGGGAGAATTCCATCTCGAATTACTTAAGGGTTTCTAATGGATAAAGACAACCTAAAGACAACATCTGAATCAATATTGATTACGATTACAACATTGAAATGCTGAATGAAAAACTCAAAAACTGACAAAATCGGGGGCTGGCAAAATCGGCTCCCCACTGTATTTCAAGTCAGGGTCGTACCAGGGGGGGGGGGTAGTTTGTTCAGGAACACCTTAAAGCAAAGGAGATACAGGGGCATGTCAAATAAATTACGGGGAATTCAAGGATGTTTCAATGGAATTATGGATGTTTCAGGGAAGTTTCAAGGCATTTCAGGGGCATATCAAGGGTTTTTGTGAAGAGGTCTTTGAAAATGTCTCGTCGAAAACCAATCGATGAGAAGTTAGCACACACGAAAATGTTTCGCATAATGTAAACACTCAGGCCGATGCACCACGAAGGGGTAGAAGAGGAGGGGGGGGAGGGCAAAAGTTAATAAGGAACAAAAAAAAAATAATACATTAAAAATTATACCCGCTATTGAAAAAAATATGTTTAAACAATTGAAAAATTGTAGCTTACAAACATTTTTCTATTGAAAATAGTGTCATGGGCCGCCATTTTTTTTTATGTCTTTATTTATGAGATTTTCAGCCCGAGGCTGGTTCATCTCAGGCCGCCATTTTTTTTCGTCCCTTCAATATTTTGGGATTTTTGATGGGAGGGGGGTGGAGGTTTGTGACATAAAACAAATATTTTCATCGGTCTTATTTGGTAACGTACAAGCTTCCAGTTACTCCTCAACGTAGCATGGTCTGGGACCGGTTCCAAGGGCCAAATTTTTACTCCGTTGGAGCTTTCAAGCAAATAATTATACGGGGTGATAGATTCTTCGTCTGTTGAGTCCGAAGGCATGTACGTTAAAGGTCTACAGGTGATCATAGTCTCTGCTTCAAAAAGAATGGTCTCTAGTATTGTCCCAACCGCTGCCTTTGACGAACGCATAAGACGTTCCCGTTCATATGGGGCGCAGAAGGTGGAATTAAGCACCATGGCGATCTCCTCATCCCGAGACTTCATCTCGCTGGCCAACTCCTTGTTTGCGGCTTGAAAACAGGTTCCGTTATGGATGTGGAATTCAGCAGGGGTACATCAACGAGATACAAACGACGAAAACCAGATACAAAACGACACAGCGTTAAGGCTGAAGTAGCTAACATCGACGCGTATGGTTGCGGATTCGGCACTGCAACGGGTACAGTGGATTGAACGTGTTGTGGAATGTTGCTTTGTATCGGTAGTTTTGCTGCCGCTACTGTAAAGGGCATTTGCAGCGGCTGCGCTACATTGTTCACTCCATACGGTGTGCAGAACGTCGGCATATTTGATTGGAAGGTAGATGGAATAGTAGTTGACACGAGCGAAGGCGCTAGGGAACTAGGTCCCTGACCAGGCGCCGCCGAACTGGATGAAATTGGCGGTAGAACGTGCATTTATGTGATGGCTGCAGTTTGTGCCAACGCAGGAAATGGCTTATTGGTGTGTACAAGTTGCTCCGCCGGACTCTACCGCCACAGTAGATCCTCTTGTTTTACCAGCTACGATTAGAAATCCCAAATAGACCACATCCTGATTGACGGACGGCACTTCTGTGACATTATCCACGTCAATAGTTATTGTGGCGCTAAAATTGACTGTGACCACTATTTGGTGATGGTAAAAATGCACCAAATACGCTCCATAATTAAAAACATTCGATACCGACGGCCACCTTGGTATGATCTGGAGCGACGGAAGCAACCGGATGTCGCTACCGCATACGCGCAGAGTCTTGCGACAGCGTTGCCGCCAGAGGGTGAGCTCGATTAAGCCCCTCTCAATGACAGCTGGAGAACGATAAAAGCAGCCATCAACAACACAGCTGAGACTAACGTTGAGTATGTAGAATGGAGCCGGAGAAACGATTGGTTCGACGAGAGGTCATGCTGCAGCATGGGACTTGGCAGAACGTTGAACGATATAAAACAACGCGGAAACAGCAGACCCGCCTCTTCTGGGAGAAAAAGCGCCGCCTGGAACAATTGGAGTATGAACAAACGGAACTGCTGTGTCATTCACAAGAAACACGGAAGTGCTACTAGAAGCTCAACGCATGCCACAAAGGCTTCGTGCCACGAGCAGTACTACGACGAATACCTGAATGTTGCGGGAATCGCAGACATGGAGGAACCGAGCAGTGGAAGAAATGACTACGTCAGCACAGTAGGGAGCAACAACGAGCCTTCTCCCACGTTGAGGGAAGTTAAGGTCAGCTCGTAAGGCTGGTATCAGGCCGGAACTCATCAAGAAGGGGTCGAAAAGTTTGCCACCTGCCTACACCGGCTAATAGTCCGGATTTAGAAGACTGAACAGCTGCCGGAGGAGTGGAAGAAAGGTGCCATAAGCCCTATCTACAAGAAAGGTGACAAGTTGGAGTTTGAGAACATCCGAGCGATCACAATTCTGAATGCCACCTACAAAGTACTATCCCAGATCATCATCCGTCGTTTTTCACCTAATGTTGGATGAGTTCGAATGAGTGGGAAGTTATCAAGCCGGCTTTGTCGAAGGCCGCTCGATAACGGACCAGATCTTCACCGTGCGACATACCCTCCAGAAATTCCACGAATACCATTACTATAATTGTATTGCAACACTAAATAAATGAAATCTAATTAGAATTACGTGAAGTTTGAAGTTCATTGGTGCGAAAGTGTTGGAAAAAGGACCAACTCCGCCGCAGAACAGATAAAGATTCTGCGAAGCCGAAATTCAACCGGAATACAATGTGGACCTTGAGCCACGCTCTTCTTTGCAACTCTCCTTCCCGTTTGTTCTTTATATGTTCGTTCACTTCCAATACTTTCTGAAAGTGCCTTCATCATTCGCGTATCTCCGTCACAACAGCGATCGTGTGAGGGACATGTGACCCAGTCAAACGCCTCACCAACACGTGGGAGGTGTGATAATAACTATTACAGATCGGACTCGATTATCCGGGGCCCGATTATCCGGGGCCCAATTATCCGGGGCTCGATTATCCGGCAAAAATGGCTCGATTATCCGAGAAAAAGTCTGTTTTTGCTTTGTTTACAAATAATTATGTAAAAAATGTGATAAACATCACATACAACCTGTAAATAGAATTTAGCATATTTAAAATAACATTTTTTTCTCGTTTCACCAAATTCACGGTTTCGTTTATATCACGGTAAATTTTTTTTTGATCGTGATAAAACCGAAAAACCACTGTATTTAAAAGACACGGCATAGTCTTCAGCCGAGGCTGTACAGACTGAACCAAACTTAACACTAGACAACGGACATGACACATATTACGAGCACCAGTGGATACGAGGAAAAGATATTTCTTGCGAAAAGTTCCATCACTCGTAGCCGGAATTGAATCCTCACCCCATGGCCAGGGATGGAAAATGATGTAGATTGCAGCTAAGCAGAACAAACTTTACTCGTGAACACCAGGGGCCCGAGAATACTCGCACTTCTTTATTCGTGAGTAAACGAAGCTGGCAAGCACTCGCATGTGATTCGTGAAGCTACGTGAGTTTTTTTGCATTTTGACGAAAAACGCATTTTAACGACTGACAGTGCTGCTTTTCAGGAACAATGAAGCATAAAGCATTAGTTTATGTTGGATAATCACTGGATTTGCTATTATAACCACAACAAAATGCACTTCCCGCACCTCCACTAGTTCTTCACGAATAAAAGCTCATGAGTGTTTCTGTTTTGCTTCTTACTAACGAAGCAGGCGGGTGCGAGTAAACGCACACAGTGTTTACTCTCGGAATCGTGAGTAAGCCTTGTGTTGGCTTTACGCTCGCGAATAGAGTTTGTTGACGTTTATTCACCTCTCTTTTTCAAGCTTGCAGGCGGGATAGGATTTGTTTTCATCGGGAAACCTTTCCTGATGACAACAAAACCTATTTCGCCTGCATGTTTGAAAGAGAAAGGTGAATAAACGTCAGCAAGCTCTATTGCTTCATGAGGAGAGTAATTCCACCACTGCCCATGGCATGGTACGGTTATACGTTTGGTGACGCTAACCGCACGGCCACGAAGCTCCACTATCCATTATCCGGGGTGAAATAATTTTGGAGTCACCCGAATAATCGAGTCCGGCCTGTATTGGAAAACGATGTAACCGATTGACGTTAGGTCGAAAAATGATGAAATTTGTATGTTATTAGCTACACATTATACTAATCCTTGCAATCACTTGTGAATGCAAGCAAAGTTATACAGAAAATGTCCATTTTTTCGAATACGGTCCCTATATCAGTTCCTCAATCCATTACCGATCAGGAAGTACCGAAGGATAAAGTACATACGCGTCAACTTGTGACGTAGCTGGGGTGGGTCAAGGCCTCTCAAAACCAATGGAATACTGTCAAAGTCAATGCAGTTTATTCAAATTACGCATATTCACGTGGAAACTAGTGCACTTAGTCGAAAAAAGTTACATTTTGTTCCATTTTGAAGAGCTTTGCCCCCCCCCCCCCCCAACTACTTCACAAGTTGGCGCGTATGATAAAGTATAAAAAAACACATAAAATGGAAGAAAAACGCAACAATACTGCTATATTACCTTGCCACCAGGGTGAAAGCACTGCATCACAGGAACCCAGCACGATGATTGGTGAAGATGATGCCACTATCGAAAGATGCGTCGTAGAGGTATCACATCAAAAACAGGCAATCAGGGAGAAAGGTGAAATAAGGTAACAGAATAAGATAAATAACGGCACAAGCCCCGCTTGCGATCCGGTGCAGGATCATCATTTGTATGATAACGTATTGACATGTGTTTAGTGGTGGGCTTGCAGCCAGGCAGGCGTTGTTAAGAATGACAACGACGATCAATGTAGCGAACCTGGTGGCGACCTACTGACACACGTGCGTTAGGAGCACATGCTTCGATTTTGTAGGGCAGGATTCGGAAGAAATGCCGTTTTGATTATTTTTTCCGTTTCATTTTTGTGTTGATGTTTTTGAGAAGGCATGGAATAGGTAAGAGATTGAACCCTAGATAGGATTCTTTAAATTGCATTATTAGGAAGAGGTATGAACGAGTTTAACACCTGCCGTTGAGGAAATATGTTTCCGACTAATTAGTCGGAATCACAAGATTTGATATTTTTAGCTGAGAAATTATCAATAGAAATTCTAACGAAACGTTTGATAACGGTACATAATAGATGATTAATGAGGTGCAGCTTTCACTGACAATCCCTCGATCGAACAAAATTTCCAATATGCATTCTTCAACAATTGTCGAAGACAATTAAAAGTCTCGCAAAGTGTGAAATTCCTTCTTCTATAACCGTTGACAACAAAAGCACCCGCATCATCAGCAACATTCCTTCTTTCCACCACCTCACATCCTTCCACGAGGAAAACTTCAAACCCACTTAACATAAAATTTTAATATCGTAAATTAGCATCCAATGTCGGACACCAAATAAGGTGGAAATTGAGGAAAGTATTCAAACACGACTCAAACCGAACCAGTCTCCGGCTGCTGGCCGCCCGTCGTATCCATGCTGGCTCGCTGACTGTCGCTTCCAGCTCCCAACCATAGAAACAGCGAATTCATTCCACCAACAGAAACAGACCATACCGATCGCCGCCGCCACTGCCTGAAGGAAGAGGCAAGAGTCAAACAGAACGGAGAAAAATAAAAATATTTCAAAGGAAATCGAACTGGCTTTGATTGGCTATTAAAAAAGTTTTGTAATTTAACTTTGTCTTTAACTGCTCGTGCGGGTGTGGGTGGGGTTGGGTATGTGCGTGTCCATGAAGTGCTGAGAGTGGCTCTGGTGGCTTCCCTGAACGCTTTACTTGTTGGCACTTAACCCACCATCGTCAGGTACATACTGCAAAGCGTTTTAAAATTACCACTTCAGTAATATGTTTCAAAATCCAAACTTACATGGTGTGTGCAATATGTTACCTCGATTTAATGGTATACCTCGATTTAATGGACATTTCAATTTTCGAAATGTCTATAAACTCGAATTTTGCATAAAATCGAAGCACACATTTTTATTTTATATATTTTTTTAATTGTGCATATACCAAAATTTACTAACGCTGAGTTTTCGATAAAAGACTTGGAGTTTTTGGCATATATTAGTCATTCTCGCTAAATAAAGAATAAACCACTATCTCGCCAGCTTGTTACGAACGAAAACGTTTGTCTCTAAAACATGTATGGTTGATTGAGGGGATTTTTTTCATTATCCTCAGGAAGATCTCGTCAGGAGTACCTTCAGGGCAAACTCCAGGAATTCCTCCAGAAGTTCTTTCTGGAGGACTCAGGGATGTCTTCTAGAGATACATCAGAGATTCACCCAGAAGATCCTCAGGGTCTGGGAGTTTTTTCAAAGATTCCTTCTGAACTTCCTTCATAAATTCCTACAAAATTTTCCTTAGGAACTATTCCAGCAGTTTCCTCAGAGATTCCTCCAAAACATCCTTCACAAATTCTTCTAGAATTGCAACAAGGGATTTCCCCTGACGTTTTGTAGGGATCGCTCAAGGAGATAATCCAGGGATCACTCCGGGAGTTTTGTCAAGGCTTCCTACAGGAATTCCTTCTAGTATCCCTCCTGAAATATGTATCTTGGGGATTCTTCTTGGATTTACTTCGGTATGCCTTATGAAAATTTTTCAGAGATTCTTTCAGGAACTCTTTCCAGGATTACTCCAGAAGTTCCTCCGATGGTCTCTCCAGGAGTTCGTTAAGGGATCCTAATAGCTTCAGAAGCTTATTTGAACAGGAGTTCGCTCAGGTATCCTTCCAGAAGTCCCTTTAGAGGTTCTTTCAGGAGGACTCATAACTGCCTTCTGGAGATCCATCAAGAATTCCGTAAGAAGTTTCTTCAGGAATTCCTGCAGGGGGTCTTTGGAAATTAGTCTAGGGGCTCCTTCAGAGATTCCTCCAGGAGTTTCAGGGATTCTTGCAGATGTTTCTTCAGAGATTCCTTCTGAATTTCTTCAGGGATTCTTCTTTCAGGGTTCCTGCAGAGAGACTTAGGTATAGGAGGATCCAAAGATGCCTTCAGGAGAACTAAGGGATTTCCCCCAGATGTGTATTCAGGGATTCCTGTATAAGAGTTCTTTCTAAGATACCTTTAGAATATTCTTAGGGGATTCCATGAGAAGTTTCATTAAGGATTATTTCAGGAGTTCTTCCAGGGATCGCTCCTGGGGTTCCCTGAGAATTTACCAGGTTGACTCACGGATGCCTCCATGAGTTACATCAGAGATCTCTCCAGAAGCTCATTCAGAAATTCCTCCAGGAGCTCTTTCAGGGAATCTTGTAGGAATTCCTTAAATAAATTCCTAAGGATTATAATTACGCATATCTCATGGAGCATTTCATTTAGTTTCTACAAGAATTCCTCCAGGATTTCCTACTGGAATTGCTCCAGAAATTCTTTAGGGGATACCTCCTGCATATCATTCCTCCTACCCGGAAGATTCCCTTCGAAAGATTTTGCTGAATATCCCTCGAGGATTTCGCCTGGAAAGCCTCCGAAGATTCCCTCCAGAATTCCTTCGGGAATTCGCCCTGCAATTCCTGCAGGGGATTCTCCTGTAATTTCTTCGGGGATTCATCGTGGACTTCCTTCAGGGTTTCCCCTGGACTTCTTTCGAGGATTTCTCCTAGTATTCCTTCGGTAATTCCTCCTGGAATATCTCCGGAGATTTCACCTGCAATTACTTCAGAAATTCCCCCTGGAATTGTTTTGGGGATTTATCTTGAAATTCCCTTGGGGATTCTTCCTAGATTTTCTTTCGGAGTTTCCTCCTAGACTTCCTTTGAGGATTCCTCCTGAAATTCTTTCGAGAATTCCTCCTGGTATTACTTCGGAGATTCCTCCTGGAGTTTATTTGATGATTTCTCCTAGAATTTCTTCGGGAATTCCTTCTGATATTCGTATGGAGATTCCACTTGGAACTCTTTCGGGGATTCCTCCTAGAATTCCTTCGGAAATTCTTCCTGGAGTTCCTAGAATGCCTCCTGATATTTCGTCGGGGATTCCTCCTGAAATTTATACGGGAATTCCAACTGCAATTTCTTCGGAGATTTCTCCTGGATTTCCTTTGGAGTTTCCTCTTTGAGATTCGTCCTGGTATTACTCATGGAATTCCTCGAGGAATTTCTCATGGAATCCCTTTGGGGATTCCTCCTAGAATTCCTTCGAGGTTTCCTTCTGGAATTCCTTCAGTGGTTCCTCTTAGAATTCCTTCGAGAATTTCTTCTGGAAGTCTTTAAGGGATTTCTCTTGGAATTCCTTGGGTGATTCCTCCTAGAATTTATTATCCTATAATTTATTATTTACTTGGGAGTTTCTCCTGGAACTCCTTCACAGATTCCTTCTCGATATTTTTCGTTAATTCTTCCTAGAACTCATTGGGGGTTTTTTTCTCCAATTCCCTTGGAAATTCCTAGTAGATTTTTTTTTTGGGATTCCTGCTGGAATTGCTTGGTGGGTTATAGCTGGAATTCCTTTGGAATTCCGGATTTTCTTTTGTAATTACTGCGAGGATTTCTCCTGGAAGTCCTGAATATTTTTCGATGCTTCCCCCTAGAACTTTTTTGGGGCTTTCTTCTCGAACTCCTTTGGGGCTGCCCATTTATTACGTACACACTAAGATCAGCTCGGTATTTTCCCCATCTTTTTACTGAGTTCTCAACAGCAGATTTAACTCGGTACGCTCGGTTGTTTATTTTGCGGATATTCTGTAAATGTGTTACCGAGCTCAGCTAAGAAACTGTCAAAAATTACTGAAACACGGTAAATAACGTTACTGGTGAACGGTAAATACGATTACCGAGTGTACCGAGATAAATCTGCTGTTGAAAACTCAGTAAAAAGATGGAAAAATTACTGAATTCAGTGAAAAAATTACTGAGCTGGAACATCTGAATCTTAGTGTGTAAGGCAATTTTCACTATTTTTCAACACCCCCACCCCCCCTTGTAAGATTTTTTGTATGAATCCCTAAATATTTTTGTATGACCCGTAAGATTTTCAAATCCCCCCTCCCCCCATAAACCCATACGTAATTAATGGACAGCCCATTTGCAACTTCTTTCTGAAATTCCTCCGGGGATTCTTCCTGAACTTCCTTCATGAATTCCTCTTGATATTCGTTGATTCGTTCTTGATTGTTGATTCATCCTGGAATTTCTTCGTGGTTGCCTCTCAGAATTCCTTCAGAGATTCCTCTTAAATTTAATCAGAAATTCTTCATGGAACTCCTCCAGGATTCCTGCTGTAGTTCCTTCGAGATTTCCATATCGAATTTGGTAATTTCTCTTAGAATTCCTTCGATAATTCCTCCTGGAATTGAGGAATTATTCCTTTGGGAATTCCTTCTAGATTTTTTTTTTTGAGATTACTCCTGAATTTCCCATGGGGATTCGACTTGGAATTTCTTCGGGGTTTCCTCATGAAAAACCTTTGAGGATTCCGCTTGGATTTTTTTCGGAGATTCCTCCCCGAATTCCTTAGATGGTTCCCCCTGGGATTCCTGCGGGGATTTTTCCTGAAATTTCTTCAGAGATTCCTTCTAGACTTTCTTCGGAGATTCCTCCTGGAATTTCTTCGGAGATTCTTCCTATAATTCTTTCAGTGATTCTTTCTAAACTACCTTCGAAGATTCTTCCTTAAATTTCTTCGAGGATTCCTCCTGAAATTTCGTCGGGGATCACTCCTGGGATTCCTTCGGGATTCCTCTTCAAAAGTTTCCACCCGGAATTCGTTCTAGGATTTCTCCTGATATTCTGTCGGAGATTCCTTCTGGAATTCGCTCTTGCAGTTCCTGCGGTGATTCCTCTTCGAGTTTCTTCGGAGATTCCTCCTGGAATTTCTTCGGCAATCCCTCACGGAATTCCTTAAGGGATTCCTCTTAGAATTCCCTCAGGGATTCTTCATAGAATTCCTTCAGGGATTCCAGCTGGAATTCCTTTGAAGGTTCCTTGTGGAATTCTTTTGGCAATATCTCCTAGAACTCTCTCAGAAATTTCTCCTTTTACTACTTAAGAGATTCCTCCTGGGTGTTTTTTTGTTGATTCCTCCTAGAAATCCTTAAAGAGGATTTCTTCTCGAATTCCGTCGGGGATTCCTCCCTTTTGAATTCTGCATGAATACGTTTGGGGAATCCTCTTGGAATTCTTTTGGGAATTCCTCATGGATTTTCTTCTGAAATTCTTCGAAAATTCCAATCAGGGATTTCTTCAGAAGTTTCTGCAAGGATCTCTCTAAGGGAGATGCTTGTACCACCAGAGATTTCTGCAGAAGTTCCTTCAGTTCATACAGCATTTTCTGCAGAGATCAGTCCATAATTTTCTTCATGGATTCATCCAGGAGTTTCTTGGAGGCTCCTCCTAGAATTCCTTCTGTGATTCCTCCATGAAATCATACGGGGATTCCTTGGTGTAAATAGTGCGACCTTATTAACAAATTTGAAAAATCATAACTCAAGAACGAAGCATCATAGAAACAAAGTTTTTTTTCAGGAAATGAAAGCAAATTTTCTCAGAAATAAAAAAAAATATGAAGTGGAAAAAGTTTTCCACAAAATTTTCCACCGTTGAGAAAATTCAAAAAGAAAAGCTGGAAAAACTACTCCCGAACTCGCGGAAAATTTTCAAACAATTATTTTTGAGAGGGTAAAGAAAAGGCTTATATGACACATTTGGACATTTTTCAACATAATTGGCCATAACTCAAAAACGAAAAAAAAGTGCATTCTGAAAATTTCAGCAATTAAAGCTTATGGAATAATATTCTCAAAAATATTTTTTTGATATTTTTTTTAAGAATTCGGGCATTGTTTTCCGACTTTTATTTACGAATTTCCTCAACTGTGGATAATTTTGTGAAAAACTTTTTCCAGTTCTTATTTTGTTTGGATTTCTGAGAAAATTTGCTTTTATTTTCTAAAAAAACTTTGTTTCTATGATGCGTCGTTCTTGAGTTATGATTTTTCAAAGTAAGTAGTGTCAGGGGAAAACAAAGAATTACCACCAAAGTTTTCCGGAAAAATAGGCGACCCTGAAATTTTCTCAATTTATTTTTGTTTATTTATCCATGAGCTCTTCCTGTGGAAAAAAAAACATGAAAATCTGGGACCCTTCGGCCCAATCCCGTACGGTAATAAAAAAAATGCCCAAAACATTTAAAAACTGCATAAAAACTGAGTTTTGATGAAAGGCATATATTAATAATTCTCACTGAATAAAAATAAATCGCAATCGCGCTAGCCTGTTACGATCGAAATCGTTTGTCTCCAAAAATATATGTTGTTGATTCAAAAGACAATAATTTGAGCAATGGACATACACAATAACGTTATTTGCATAAATGTGCCAAAAAAATCAAAAAGTTCAGAAAAAGGAAACGACGATCTCCGAATAAAACTTCCCAAATCAAATCATCATGTTACAGATCATTTCGGAAAATCTTCCATGTGTTCCTCCAGAAGTGTCACGAATAATTCTTTTACAAAATCTGGCACGAATTGCTTCGCCAATTCCTCCGTGATTTTTTACAAATAATTTCAGAGATGGTTTGAGAAATTCGCCCAGGAATTACTTCAGAAATTGCTCAGGATATTTATCCAGAAATTTCTCTAGGCATTCGTTTGAAGAATCTTTTGGAGATTCCTTTAGAGAATCTTCCGAAAATTTCTTCAGAAATTCTTTTAAAAAATCTTTCTAAGAAATCTTTAGAAAATTTGTCCGGCCAAAAATAACCTCACGGATTCTTTCAGAAAGTCATCTATGTATTCATTCGGAAATTTACTTCAGGGATTTGTTTAGAAATTTCTCCTGTTCTACAAATTTTACAACGAATTCTTTCAAAGCATCTTGCATGATTTACTTCTAAAATTTCTCCATTTTTTCCTAAAAAATATTCATGAATTTGAGCAGAATTCCTCCAGGAATTCTTTTAAAAAATCGTTCAAAGATTCCTTCAGAAATTTCTTTAGAATTTTATTCAGAAATTTCATCAGAGATTCCTTTAATAAAACTTCTAGCGATGCCTTCATAAACTATTCCAGAGTTTTTAGAAAATGTTTCAAAAGTTCCTTTAGAAATTTGTACTGAGGTTGCTTTAAGAATTCTTCCAAGGATTTCACCAGAAATTCCACTATGGAATCATGCAGAAGTTTCACAATGAGTTAGGTATAAAAGTTGTGTATGAGTTTCTGCAGAAATTCCTTCAGGAATTTCTTCAGAAAATCTTTCAGAGATTTACCCTATTTTTTTGGGGCTTTTCTAGTTTTTTTTTCCGAAAAATCCTTCGGAAATTTCTTTTAAGCATTCTCTCAAACGATCTTCCAAGGATTTACTCTAAAACTTTCTCTGGAGTTTGCTTTAAAAATTGCTCCAGGGATTTCTTTTTGAAAATCTGAAAATATGTCAGACAATTTTCCTGGCATTGTTTTTAGAAATTCCACCAGGGACTCTTTTTTTTATTTGTGATATCCATTCGGGAATTTTCCGTAAGCATTCCTGTAGAAACTGCCCTAGGGGTTGATTACCAAATTTTTTGAGGTTTTTTTTTCAGAAAATCTCCCATGGGTTTTATAATAAATTCGACTAATATTTTTTTTTCAGAAATATCTCCAGTTTTTCCTCCTTCTTAACAAATTTCTCCAAGGATTACTTTGAAAAAACTCCCACGGATTTTTTGATAATGCTCTCATGGAATCTTGCTGAAATCTTTCCTAGGAACACGAGTTTCACGAGTTTCTGAAAAAAAAAATCTCCCAGGGATTCCTAAAGAAATTATTTCAGGGACTCCTTTGGAAACTCCTCGTAGATTTACTTTTAATAATCATCCAGTGAATCCTAAAGAAATGCAGTCTGAAATTCTCTCAGAGCATCTTCTAGGAATTCCTTTACACTTTAGAATGAGCTCCAGATTTTATTTTCAAGAACTCCTTAAGAAAATCTTGCGCGGATAGCTTCCAAAAATTTTGCATGGATTCCCTTATAAACTACTTCAAGAATTGCATTCCCTTGATTGTTGCATTAATTTTGCCAGAAATTAATCTACAAATGTCTTCTGATTTTGTTTTTTGTAGAGATTCCTCCAGAAAATTTTCAAAGTATTTATCTAGACAACCTTCCATGAACTTTCTCCAAAAATACTCCATAGATTTTTTTTAGAAAATGGTTCACTGATACGTTGAGAATCAGAAATTCAGAACTGCTACAAAATTTTCTTGGAAGATTTCTTAAGAATTTTATCTAAGGATTGCTTTAGAAATTCTACTAGAGATTATTAAGGAAATTCTCAAGACTTCTTCACATTCCTTCAAGACATTTCTCTTCCAGAATTTGCTCCATATATTTCTTAAAAAAGATCCAGAACATCCTTGAAGGATTCCTTTAGAATTTTTTGTACAGATTCTTTTAGAGATTCTTATATGGATTCTTATGGAAATGCTGGAAGACATTCATGCAGAGATGTTTGCAGAAATTTACGCAGTGATTTCATCAGAAACTCCGCCGTGTGTTCCTTTATGTTTTTTCTCAGAAATTTCTCCAGGATTTCTACCAATTGTTTAGGATTTTTTTAGGACATTTTCCCAGGACTTTTTTTTCAAAAATATCTCAAAAGGTTTTGTTAGGTATTCCACCAGGGGTTTCATGGTGTTTCTTAAAATTTTTCCTCTGAAATTTCCTCAGAAAATACATCTATGGATTCTTAAAATATTTTTGTTTTTTCAGATTTTTTTCGGGAATTCATTTGAAATTTTCTTCAGATATTATTTTAAATTGCTTCTGAAACTTCTTCAGCAATACTTTCGGAAATATTTTTAGAGACTTCTACAATATTCCTAGAATTACTTCAGAAATTTTAGAAGAGATTCCTCCGAAAGTTGTTCCGTGGTTTCTTTCAGAAGAAACTGCTGGAACTTCCTCCAGGAACAGCTCAAGCGGTTTCTTCTGAGATTCTTCCATGTATTCCTTCATGGGAATGTACGAATACAAGGGCGCTGAGATTGGGGAACCTTGACTAACTAGCTTTGTTTTTACCATGACAGCAATGCAAATAATTTATCACATAGGTATTTTGTCAAAGTCAATTTTCAACATAGCATAGCATAGCATAATAGAAGCATAGCAGAAGCATAGCAGAAGCATAGCAGAAGCAGAAGCAGAAGCATAGCAGAAGCAGAAGCAGAAGCATAGCAGAAGCATAGCAGAAGCAGAGCAGAAGCAGAGCAGAAGTAGAGGAGAGGCAGAACAAACGCAGAGCAGAAGCAGAACAGAAGCAGAGCAGAAGCAGAGCAGAAGCAGAGCAGAAGCAGAGCAGAAGCAGAGCAGAAGCAGAGCAGAAGCAGAGCAGAAGCAGAGCAGAAGCAGAGCAAAAGCAGAGCAGAAGCAGAGCAGAAGCAGAGCAGAAGCAGAGCAGAAGCAGAGCAGAAGCAGAGCAGAAGCAGAGCAGAAGCAGAGCAGAAGCAGAGCAGAAGCAGAGCAGAAGCAGAGCAGAAGCAGAGCAGAAGCAGAGCAGAAGCAGAGCAGAAGCAGAGCAGAAGCAGAGCAGAAGCAGAGCAGAAGCAGAGCAGAAGCAGAGCAGAAGCAGAGCAGAAGCAGAGCAGAAGCAGAGCAGAAGCAGAGCAGAAGCAGAGCAGAAGCAGAGCAGAAGCAGAGCAGAAGCAGAGCAGAAGCAGAGCAGAAGCAGAGCAGAAGCAGAGCAGAAGCAGAGCAGAAGCAGAGCAGAAGCAGAGCAGAAGCAGAGCAGAAGCAGAGCAGAAGCATAGCAGAAGCAGAGCAGAAGCAGAGCAGAAGCAGAGCAGAAGCAGAGCAGAAGCAGAGCAGAAGCAGAGCAGAAGCAGAGCAGAAGCAGAGCAGAAGCAGAGCAGAAGCAGAGCAGAAGCAGAGCAGAAGCAGAGCAGAAGCAGAGCAGAAGCAGAGCAGAAGCAGAGCAGAAGCAGAGCAGAAGCAGAGCAGAAGCAGAGCAGAAGCAGAGCAGAAGCAGAGCAGAAGCAGAGCAGAAGCAGAGCAAAAGCAGAGCAGAAGCAGAGCAGAAGCAGAGCAGATGCAGAGCAGAAGCAGAGCAGAAGCAGAGCAGAAGCAGAGCAGAAGCAGAGCAGAAGCAGAGCAGAAGCAGAGCAGAAGCAGAGCAGAAGCAGAGCAGAAGCATAGCAGAAGCATAGCAGAAGCATAGCAGAAGCATAGCAGAAGCAGAGCAGAAGCAGAGGAGAGGCAGAACAAACGCAGAGCAGAAGCAGAGCAGAAGCAGAGCAGAAGCATAGCAGAAGCATAGCAGAAGCATAGCAGAAGCATAGCAGAAGCAGAGCAGAAGCAGAGGAGAGGCAGAACAAACGCAGAGCAGAAGCAGAACAGAAGCAGAGCAGAAGCAGAGCAGAAGCAGAGCAGAAGCAGAGCAAAAGCAGAGCAGAAGCAGAGCAGAAGCAGAGCAGATGCAGAGCAGATGCAGAGCAGATGCAGAGCAGAAGCAGAGCAGAAGCAGAGCAGAAGCAGAGCAGAAGCAGAGCAGAAGCAGAGCAGAAGCAGAGCAGAAGCAGAGCAGAAGCAGAGCAGAAGCAGAGCAGAAGCAGAGCAGAAGCAGAGCAGAAGCAGAGCAGAAGCAGAGCAGAAGCAGAGCAGAAGCAGAGCAGAAGCAGAGCAGAAGCAGAGCAGAAGCAGAGCAGAAGCAGAGCAGAAGCAGAGCAGAAGCAGAGCAGAAGCAGAGCAGAAGCAGAGCAGAAGCAGAGCAGAAGCAGAGCAGAAGCAGAGCAGAAGCAGAGCAGAAGCAGAGCAGAAGCAGAAGCAGAGCAGAAGCAGAGCAGAAGCAGAGCAGAAGCAGAGCAGAAGCAGAGCAGAAGCAGAGCAGAAGCAGAGCAGAAGCAGAGCAGAAGCAGAGCAGAAGCAGAGCAGAAGCAGAGCAGAAGCAGAGCAGAAGCAGAGCAGAAGCAGAGCAGAAGCAGAGCAGAAGCAGAGCAGAAGCAGAGCAGAAGCAGAGCAGAAGCAGAGCAGAAGCAGAGCAGAAGCAGAGCAGATGCAGAGCAGATGCAGAGCAGAAGCAGAGCAGAAGCAGAGCAGAAGCAGAGCAGAAGCAGAGCAGAAGCAGAGCAGAAGCAGAGCAGATGCAGAGCAGATGCAGAGCAGAAGCAGAGCAGAAGCAGAAGCAGAGCAGAAGCAGAGCAGAAGCAGAGCAGAAGCAGAGCAGAAGCAGAGCAGAAGCAGAGCAGAAGCAGAGCAGAAGCAGAGCAGAAGCAGAGCAGAAGCAGAGCAGAAGCAGAGCAGATGCAGAGCAGATGCAGAGCAGAAGCAGAGCAGAAGCAGAGCAGAAGCAGAGCAGAAGCAGAGCAGAAGCAGAGCAGAAGCAGAGCAGAAGCATAGCAGAAGCAGAGCAGAAGCAGAGCAGAAGCAGAGCAGAAGCAGAGCAGAAGCAGAGCAGAAGCAGAGCAGAAGCAGAGCAGAAGCAGAGCAGAAGCAGAGCAGAAGCAGAGCAGAAGCAGAGCAGAAGCAGAGCAGAAGCAGAGCAGAAGCAGAGCAGAAGCAGAGCAGAAGCAGAGCAGAAGCAGAGCAGAAGCAGAGCAGAAGCAGAGCAGAAGCAGAGCAGAAGCAGAGCAGAAGCAGAGCAGAAGCAGAGCAAAAGCAGAGCAGAAGCAGAGCAGAAGCAGAGCAGATGCAGAGCAGATGCAGAGCAGAAGCAGAGCAGAAGCAGAGCAGAAGCAGAGCAGAAGCAGAGCAGAAGCAGAGCAGAAGCAGAGCAGAAGCAGAGCAGAAGCAGAGCAGAAGCAGAGCAGAAGCATAGCAGAAGCAGAGCAGAAGCAGAGCAGAAGCAGAGCAGAAGCAGAGCAGAAGCATAGCAGAAGCATAGCAGAAGCATAGCAGAAGCAGAGCAGAAGCAGAGGAGAGGCAGAACAAACGCAGAGCAGAAGCAGAGCAGAAGCAGAGCAGAAGCAGAGCAGAAGCAGAGCAGAAGCAGAGCAGAAGCAGAGCAGAAGCAGAGCAGAAGCAGAGCAGAAGCAGAGCAGAAGCAGAGCAGAAGCAGAGCAGAAGCAGAGCAGAAGCAGAGCAGAAGCAGAGCAGAAGCAGAAAAGAAGCAGAGCAGAAGCAGAGCAGAAGCAGAGCAGAAGCAGAGCAGAAGCAAAGCAGAAGCAGAGCAGAAGCAGAGCGGAAGCATAGCATAGAAGTTAGTGTGGAACGTATGACAAAGCATTCTCTCGGTTTCTAAAAACTGATACAAGCTGCATTACCTTCACCAAGGACGATTCAACTCTTTCGTTTCCAAGTCCAGCAAATGCCGCGGCTGCTACTTCTACCGAACAACGAAACAACTCTTTTCTCGGTTGCTGGCAGTCATCAAATCACCATAACAATGGAAACTCCCAGCTTGCCATCAGTTGCGCCGCTAGAAAGCACGCATTTTAAAACAGTGCAGACTTCTATGGAAGCAGAGCAGAAGCAGAGCAGAAGCATAGCAGAAGCATAGCAGAAGCATAGCAGAAGCATAGCAGAAGCAGAGCAGAAGCAGAGGAGAGGCAGAACAAACGCAGAGCAGAAGCAGAGCAGAAGCAGAGCAGAAGCAGAGCAGAAGCAGAGCAGAAGCAGAGCAGAAGCAGAGCAGAAGCAGAGCAGAAGCAGAGCAGAAGCAGAGCAGAAGCAGAGCAGAAGCAGAGCAGAAGCAGAGCAGAAGCAGAGCAGAAGCAGAGCAGAAGCAGAGCAGAAGCAGAGCAGAAGCAGAGCAGAAGCAGAGCAGAAGCAGAGCAGAAGCAGAGCAGAAGCAGAGCAGAAGCAGAGCAGAAGCAGAGCAGAAGCAGAGCAGAAGCAGAGCAGAAGCAAAGCAGAAGCAGAGCAGAAGCAGAGCGGAAGCATAGCATAGAAGTTAGTGTGGAACGTATGACAAAGCATTCTCTCGGTTTCTAAAAACTGATACAAGCTGCATTACCTTCACCAAGGACGATTCAACTCTTTCGTTTCCAAGTCCAGCAAATGCCGCGGCTGCTACTTCTACCGAACAACGAAACAACTCTTTTCTCGGTTGCTGGCAGTCATCAAATCACCATAACAATGGAAACTCCCAGCTTGCCATCAGTTGCGCCGCTAGAAAGCACGCATTTTAAAACAGTGCAGACTTCTATGGAAGTTTAAAAAAATCTATCCCTAAAACGTGAGGGGTGATTTTTTTTGCTTGATACCGTCGCGCGAAAGGGGTGACGTTTTTTTGTGTATTCAAATTTTTTATCCTTCGTCGACGGTGGTGCCCGGCGACGTGTGTATGCCGAACGCATTTAGGCGATTTAACCCGTTATTTTTTCCAAGTTGATTTATCCCTTTCGGAGCGCCGACCGGAGCATGTGCGTCTAATGTTGTTTAGTCAGTGTCCCATTTCATGAGGGTAGTAGTTTTTTTTCTTCAATTTCAACTCGCATCGTCATCAGCTGGAGTTTTTTTTTCTTTCGGTGTTGTATCGTGGCATCAAGTTTAAAGTTTGCTCTGGCTTGCAGGAAGGCTAAGGGAAATGGAATTATTAGATTAGAAAAATGTGTTTTAATTGTGAGTGCGCGCTCGTGCAAGGATTGTTTGTCGCTTGTTGGCTTCGTCAGTCAGGGGGTAAGTTTTTTTTTTCGTTCTATAAAAATGATAGATGAAAAAAGTATTCTTAATTAAGGGACAGGTTTTTTTTCTCAACTTTATCTTAACTTGCTTGTGTACTAGAGAGAAAATGAGTTTATTAAGGCGAGAAGCTTGAGGTTTCCGGTGCAAACTTCGCCGAGGGGTTATATTTGATATTTTTTTAGCAATTCAAGTTTTTTTTCTATTGTTTTTGTTCGCAGAATTATGGTTAGAAGGAAATAAGATTTAACTAGAGCAGCTGTTGATGTGTTTGAATGGATTTTATAGAGAGAGCTTATTTATAAATTATTTGTATGAAGTGGGGTTTACGAAGTTATTTTCCTTCGTTGTTCAACTAGAGAACTTATAAGTTTATTCAAAATGTAATTGGTAAAAGCTTTACAACTTAGACTTCGTAAGTGCTGGGATTCCTGAAACGTATATGTAAGCAAATACTGGAAAAATTCGTATTCTCGGACCTTCATTTAGGTAACGAGTTGGGAGTACCTAAATAGAATTTATACCTTAATGGTTCAGTTCATTACCTAAATGGATTCCAAGGTTGCAAAGAAGTTTGAGAAGGGCAAGTAGCTTGTAGATGCATACGGTAGGAGGTCAAGACTTTCAGACGTAAAGTGGGATTTCAAGGGAGTTTTTAGGGGGGGGGGTCAGAGGCGTTTCCAGGCGTTTCAGGGCGTTTCAGGAGGTTTCAGAGGGATTGTAGGGGACTTCATATGCTCTCAGGTGTTCCAAAGCATTTCAAGGCGTTTCCGGGCGTTTCAGGTGGTTTCAGAGGTATTTTAAAGGACTTCAGAGGCTTTAAGGTGTGTTTCACATGGATTTCATTTGTGTTCATGACGTTTCAGGAGGTTTCAGAGAGGTTTTGTGGAGCTTCAGAAATTCTCAGGTGAGTATCACGGAGATTTAATGAGAATTTCAGGGGCGTTTCAAAGCGTTTCAAGGTTTTTCAAGGCGTTTCAGGGCGTTTCATGGCCTTTCAGGTGGTTTCAGGAGGTTTAAGGGTCCCGAGCAGTAGAAAATATCAACAGCATAGTAAAATATATCATTTTGGCTTAATAACTGAATAATTGAATAAGTAATTGTTGGGGCAGGTTCGTGATTTCCGGTGGAATTGTATGGGTTAAAAATCGGATTCCGGCTGTAGAGTAGCTCTATGCTGTGCAGGTGGTGATGGTATAGGATTTTGAGCTACTTCACTTTCCACAAAGCTCACTGTATTGCAGCTAACTGCCACTACACGCAGAAAAATAAATTGTAAACACAATTAAACTCTAGTTCAAATCAACCGATTTTTCAGTTTACTATAGCGACAAACTGATTTCTAGTTTAAACTGAACTGTTCTATTGTTTGATAATACAATTTTTTTCATTTGTCGAAATCTTTGACAGTTTGTTAAAACAAACAGAGGTATGGTATTTTCAACATGAAATAATGGATTGATTCGAACGATTGCACTTTTGCCACTAACAAACCCGGAGTGTGATTGTGTTGGTGACGGCAGCAACTGCGGCAGCTCGGAAATCTATTTTTAGACCGTCGGTAAGCGGATGGGTAGGCGTACGACTAAAAAAAGACAAAAAAGGCGAAACCGATCAACTTTTTGTGGATGCTGTCGTGAGTACCTGGGCGTTATCCATCCCGGCCAAAGCTGCACTTGGAAGTTGACGTGATGGATTTGCTGCACCTTCTTGGTTGTAGCGATGTCGGAGTAAGCATTTAATAGATGTGTAAGTGCTTTCGGACCATGTTTTTATTTTCTTGAAACAAATGAAATTTTTGACATTATATGAAATGATGGTAATCGGTTGTTTTTATCGATAAACTCTAAATGAAAACAATTAAATATAACTTTGGAATAAGTAAATTCTCAGTTTGAAAATCAACCATGCGTTTTATTGTTTTAAACAAGCGCCATTTTTCTGCGTGTAGGAGGATTTCTTCTTCACGGATAGAAACTTCTGGCACTTTATGGAACACTTTATTAACTCGCAAACTTTTATTATGAACAATTTAGGACTACTTTATTTCTTGGGAGTTCAGTTTAGACTAATTTTATTTTATAATTTATGGTTTAATGAAACCTAACTGCCTATTACTACTTACAACTATTTAACTCATGCTACTCATTTCTAGCACTACTACTACCATCTAGCACTCAATTGTGGAACTAGATTGCAGGTGGGTTCGGCGCGAAACTATAATAAAATCTTCAGAACTAGTTGGGAACAAACAGTAATTTTCATGTTATTAGCATAACATATTATGTTATAAACTTGTCTGTCATAAGCGGCAAAATAACAAATATCATAACAAAAAATGCTCCTGGAAGACTAATTCAAAAACATGTTTTGTTAGATCAATTCTCGCGTTTAGTATCATACAGGCGTATCTATACCCGGATAAAAACTAACCTTAGGGTGTTGATGAAAACCATTCCTGCACTATACAGTGTACCAGCTACAATAAAGTGTATTGTAATGGAATGGTTCGCTTAAAGCTTTGCTTATTGTCGCTACTTTATATTTACAGCCGATCTTTATGTAACAATATATTATACTGTTTCTCTTACGTATGAACCATTCACTTTTCCGAAACATTATTTTTGCGTGCATTTTTAGTTATTTATTCAGTTTTAGATTTTTTCCGTGCTTTGTTTTGTTGATGTTTGTGACTTTTTGATGCAAATTTAAGGAAAGGAAAGAGAAAAAAGTGAATAAGTTGAAACATTAATTTAAAGTCAATAAATGTTTAAATCCGTGGTAAACCCGAGAGTAAACCAGATGTCCTAAGAACTACAGATCCAAGAGATATGGCGGGCTAGGTATGTAGAGTGCGATAAGAGAAATACGAATGTAGGTCAACCCGGAAAGACGCAGATCAGATTACCGTAAATCAGTGGATGAGTTCAACACTATTCTTTCTGTATTTGCATTTAGGAGAGTTTTCTCCTCTTCTCTCATGTGAACTTGCCTTCGACCACAATCGAACCAAATGCGATTGACAAACTTTATCTTTGACGTAGAGCCATATTTAACATATGGACTGGACTGAACACTGAAATGACTTCTAATATAGGTTCGTCTGCGGGTTCGCTTTTTAACCTAACTTATATTTGAATCGAACTTGACAGTTTTCTCATGAGTTATGTATTTCAAACTTTAGTCAAACTGGTGCCTCAATATTGCAATAACGGTTAAGCACACTGTAGTGATACTTATGTACCTCGTCACCCACTTCATGCAACTACATTAGTGGTCTAATAACACTTAGCACGCACGGCATAGGTCCATCATGTCGCTCAAAGTGTTGCCACAAATAATGCTTAGTTTGCGAAACCCGGTTATCTGGCTGGTGGGGCATGGGAGCCTAAGTTTCAACTGTAAATGCAATCAGAGACTACTCAGACTTAGACGTGGGCGATCCTATATATGAAGGGTTATCCAAAACGCTCTGGAGAATTCTCAAAGTGCATTCTAATAAATCTAGTAAGCCTGCCATTAACAGGAGGAAAATGACAAGATAATATAACATTATATGGTTTATGTAATGTAAAACAAAATAACATAACAAAAGAGAACCATTCCAAAACCACATACATTTATACATTTAACAAGTAGTGAAATTACATTTTTTTCACGGTATATTTTATTGTTTCAAACCATTCATATACCATACAATGTACGGTATATTTCACCCCACATATTAGTATTTAGAACAGTTCATTAACAATAAAATGTATGGTTTTGCAAATATATGTATGTATAAAGATAAACATTTTTTATATTGTTACGATATTTAACAACCTGTATAATATATTGTAAAAATCTTATTTACAATTCACGGTATGGTGTCTACATTACATCTTATTCTTTTTGCATTTTTATTTTTACAGTGGTGTCTATTGTAAAAATATGGTTCTAAATAGTACTGCTACAATACAACGTTCGGTTTTTCTACTGTATTTTTTATTCGGGTATATTTTGATAAGTTAACAATAACAATTTATGATATAAAAACAGGCTATGTTATTCTGTTGTTATCAATTTGCTATTCTCCTCTGCTAAGGGTGCCTTCAGAGGGTCGCAGATGAATTTGACGGAGGTTTAATGGGGTTTTAGAGGTGTTTCAAAGCGTTTCAAGGCGTTTCATGGCGTTTTTATGCGTTTCAGGAGGTTTGAGAAGGGCTTAAGGGGGCTTCAGTGACTCGCAGATACATTTCACGGAGGTTTCATGGGAGTTTCAGTGGCGTTTCAAAGCATTCCAAGGCGTTTCAGGGCATTTCAGAAGGTCGTTTCAGGAGGCTTAGGGGTCCTTAAGGGCTTCAGATGCTCGTAGGTGAATTCCACGAAATTTTCATGGGGGTTTTAGAGGCGTGTCAAAGCGTTTAAAGACGTTTCAATGCGTTTCAGGGCGTTTCAGGATGTTTCACAGGGGTTTTGGGGGGCTTCAGAGGCTCTCAGGTAAATTTTACTGAGGTTTCATAGGGATTTTAGATGCGTTTCAAGGCGTTTTAAAGCGTTTTTAGAGAGTTAAGGGGGCCTCAGAGGCTCATGGGGTTTCATAGGGATTTTGAAAGCGTTTTGAAGGCGTTTGAAAGCGTTCAGTGCGTTTCAAGGCGTTTCAGGAGGTTTCAGAGTTGTTTCAGGAGGGTTCAGAGGCTCTCAGGTAAATTTTATGAAGATTTCATGGGGGATCTAGACGCGTTTTGAAGCGTTTCGAGGCATCTAAATGGTCTTCAGAGCGGTTTCAGGGTAATATAGAAGTCCACTTTACTTTTCCTCTATTGCGTAAATATCTTAGAGACAACCAAATACGTTAGTAGATCCGATGACTTATACTCAAGGAAGTTCTTAGAGATCCTCAAACTGACAATGAATTCACCACTTGATAGCACATAGCTACATGAGACTGTGTAAGCATAAATTTAATTCTTCTTCTTCTTTCTGGCTCGACGTTTCAACTGGAACTTGGCCTGCCTTTTCTCCATCTTAGTGTTCTTTTAGCACTACCACAGTTATTAATTGGAGGGCTTTCTTTACCAGCCATTTCATGAATTCGTATATTGTGAGGCAAGCACAATGATACACTATGCCCAAGGAGTCGAGAAAATTTTCCCGACCGGAACGGGAATCGAACCCGCCGTCTCCGGATTGGCGATCTATAGCCTTAACCACTAGGCTAACTAGAGACCCCTTAAATTGCATTCATAATGCTCCAATAGATCACTGATTACAGTTGTAGATCAGATGGCCTTAAATCCGGGGGCTCTCGGACAATCATAGAACTCACACCTTGATAGAACATAGATGCCTGGGGCTGTGTGAGTATAAATCTCATGAATATAGAACGAAGCCACACCTTGAATTTTCAAACCCCAACTCTGAAGAACCAAATATTGCACTGAGCTGAAAAATTGATCGATAGGTCACCACCAGTGGATTTCCAATCGATCGACTTTTCAGCTTAATACGATACTTGATTCATCAGATTTGTGCTTTTGAAAATTCAAGATGTGGCTTCGTTCTATATTCACCTTAATGCTCTTAGATACAACAAGTAGTCCTCGTAGATTCGATGACCTATACTAGAGGGAGTTCTCGGAGAACTTTAAAGAATCATTGGTAGATCCAATGACCTACACGCAAGGAAGTTTTTGATGATGGTATCTGCAAAAATGGAAATCTTTTTCCAACAAAAAAAGTCAGAAGATACCTTGATCCATGCTCTACATGTGCACGAAAACCGATTTTGAAAATATTGCTTCGATATTTAATAAAAAAATCAAAAACCAAAAAAATGAGGAAATGCTTCCAGTTTCGCCTTAAGCGTAATTTTGAAAAAAAATCTTGATGTTCTTCAAGTTTATTCAGAAATTAGTTTAAATGCAAACTATGCTAAGAGATTGAAAATCGGTTGAACTTTAAGAAAGTTATAGCAATTAAAAAGAAAGTTGTGGAGCTGAACTGGTGACACGTGACTATCACGCCGAGGACATGGGATCGAACCCCACTATCTGTTTCTTTTTTGACTTGGAAATACAACTTTCAGACGTTTGCGCCACCTTTGAACCTCAACATTTTTGACTCAAACTCGGCCTTGCTCGTATTGCATCCGTCACCTTTTCAGCCTCAACATATCATTGAATCTCAGGATGCTGTGAAATTCTGACTAAACTGAACCCTTCTACGGTTGCTGCACTCGTTTGCAGAGTTCGTGATACTTACAGCCTACTAGGATTTTTTTTTTGTAAACCCAGACCAAATCGAGCACGTGCCACAGCTGAGGGAAAGGGTTTTTTTCTCTCTCTCGTGGCAGTGCTTCATTTTTAGGGGGTGATTTTTTTCCTATGCAGATGAGGGATAAAAACGATTGTTCGGAATAACGGTAGAGAAAAAGGGTTTCAAAGTTTTAGAAAACCATAGCTCGATGTTGAGCTTGAAAGAATGTTATAGAATCGAAGAGATGTTTTTAGGAAGTTGAATAAAACATGCGAATCAAAATTAGATATGTGCATAAATTTTAAGGATAATTAGAATCCGGTATGGTGTACAAGCTACCCTATGGTATATGATACCACACCGTTAACAAAGGGTGTATCCTAGTGTAAACTACGTCCGAACCGCAGAACTTGGTCAACCTTCCACGTTGACCCAAGGACCTCGCGACCAACTTCCCGACGCTACCCCAGAATCACAGACCCCAACGGACATAAGGGTATTTCGGATCGACGGATCAAAGCGAACTCGCTCGTTTGCTTGCTAAAAGTAGACTAAATTATATTCTCCGAATTCATACAGTTTTGAGTAGAGTATAAATGGAATTAAATGTGTGCGTATCGTCTCCCGATAGCACCAGCTATAAATTGGTTTACAATCGGACACCCAGATCTACCTGATTTCAAATTAGGTTTAATTCAATACAAATACAAATTCAAATTTTCTTTACAAAATCAAACACTGTTATTCTTCTTTCATCTATTGCTCGTCATCCCCCGTCTCTCCGCCATCGTCAACATCAAGCAGTTGGCACCACCGCTTGATTCGATCTGCCGCATACACTGTAGTTCTCGGCCGATCTGAAGTGCGCACGCCTGGTAGGTCCTCGAGTTCGTATCGGTCGTTGCCTAACACCTTCATCACCACGTAAGGGCCCTTGTATCTCGCCTCCAATTTACGACTATGACCCATCGCGGTGAGGTCTCGCTCCACTAACACCATGTCACCTACCTCATAGACCTTTGATTGTCTACGCCGTTCGTCGAAATACTGTTTCTGAAGACGTTGCCTTCTCCCGATTGCTTTCATCGCTTGCTGTCTCAACTCCTGGGAGTTCTCCACCACATTGTTCACCTCGTCGTGCAGCGCAAGTACGATTGTATTCTGATGGATATCACGTGGTATGTAAGACAGCACCAATGCACTAGGCGATAAATTAGTAGTCGAATTCGGCATGTTGTTGATTGACCACTGTATCTTCGGTAGCTGCTCGTCCCAATGTGTATGGGTTTCTCCCACCATACAACGAATAGAGTTAAGCACGGTCCGGTTGGCTCTCTCGACTTGACCGTTCGCTCTCGGTGATCCAACGGCTGTCTTAATGTGGGTAATGGCGTTTACCCGACAATATTCTTCGAATACTTTGGCCGTGAAGGCCGTTCCGCGATCGGTAATAATGCGACTCGGTGTACCAAAGGTAGCAGTCACCTCTTCCAAAAAATTCAACACTGGTCCAGTTTTGGTGGAACGTACTGCTCGGATGATCACAAATTTGGAAAACCCACAGGTCAGAAGCACTACATAGGAGTTTCCTCGCGAAGAGCGTACAAACGGGCCCATGTGGTCCATGTGTACTGCACTGAAGGGGACTGGTTCTTTCGGCACGCTGTGTAGATACCCCTCTGGTCTTCCTCCTTTACTTTTGTGGAACGCACACTGAGGACAGGCTTGTATGTAGGCGTGGACATACTTGCGCATCTTCGGGAACCAAAATTTCTGCCGCAATCGTTCCAACACTTTCTCTTCGCCGAAATGTCCCATCTCATCATGGTAGGTGTGAACCATTCGCCATCGAACTCGAGTAGGCACCACGAAACACTTTTCTCCGTCCACTATTCTCATTAATCTGTGCTTCTCCAACCGATAATTCTGCTTGATCTGTCTCTCCTCATCACTCAGGGGATCTCTCCCCAACACATTGATAATATCACACAAGCGGGGATCTTGTCGTTGTAGAGCCACAAGAAAGTCTGTGTTGCTCATCTCGATTGATAGCATATCACACAAAACAGGGTCCACACTATTCCCTTCTTCGACAGGGTTTCGGCTTAACGCATCGACGTGCCGCATAGAGCTACCTGGCCGGTGCTCCAAACGAAAGTCATATTCGGTGAGCTTCAGAAACCACCGGCTGATACGAGCGTTCATGTCCCGTTTCGCGTAAGTGTCTTTCACTGCACTACAGTCCGTTCGTAACACGAAAAACTTCCCAATTAAATAATGACGGAATCGTTCTACGCTCGCAACCACAGCGAGCACCTCCAACTCATAACTATGATACTTCCGTTCCGCTTCCGAAGTTCTTTTACTGTAATAGCTGATTGGCCGCCAGCCCTCTTTCGTTCGCATCAACAAAATTCCTGCTAGCCCATCTTGCGACGCATCTGTGTGGAGTTCTATCTCGCCATTCGGGTCAAACAACACTAATAACGGTCTCTCACTTAACAACTTCTTCAGCTCTTCAAATGCTTTCAACTGCTCACACTTCCACTCAAATTTTGCCTCTTTTTTTAGCAGAGAGAACAGAGGCGCAGCTACAATGCTGAACTGTGGGATGAATCTCCGGAAAAATCCTACCAGTCCCAGAAATTGCTGTATCTGTAGCACACTCTCCGGCACCGGGAACTCTTGAACGGCACGAGTCTTCACCGCGCCTGGCCGGATTCCGTTCTTGGACACCTCGAATCCCAAAAACTCAACAGTTGTCTTGAAGAAGTGTGATTTTTTCAGGTTGATAGTAAATCCGCTTTCCTGGAGCACTTCTAGAAGTTTTGCGAACTTCTCTAACACTTCTTTCACGGTTTCCCCCCCCCATCACCAAATCATCTATATAGGCTACAATTCCTTCTTTTCGAAGCTTTGACGTTAACTGGTTCATAGCCCGCTGGAACACGGAACAGCCATTGGCCAATCCGAAAGGCATTCGAAGAAAGTGGTAGTGCCCGTCGCGAGTCGAAAAGGCGGTACACTCTTGACTATCTTCCGCAACTGGGATTTGATAGTACCCCGAATAGAGCTCCACTGTAATAAACACTTCTGCTCCGCTGAGTTTATTCAAACACCACTCGATGTCCGGCATGGGATAGCGGTCTTTCACTGTCTTAGTGTTCAACAAACGATAATCCACCGCCATACGGAACGAACCGTCCTTCTTTGGCACCATCACCACTCGGCTGTTATACGGCGAATTGGACTCCTCCACAATACCAGCTTCACCCAGTGCAGCTTCTCTCGCGTACTCCATTCGATGAGGCTTCACATACACTGGCTCACTATCACTCAACACGATCTTCATTTCGGCTCCTTTCGCGACCCCCAACTCCTTCATGTTCTTCGCAAAACAAGGCCGGTACCGATTCACTAATTCCAAAATCTCTTCTTTCGCTCCTTCCACATTCAAATCATCAGCTTCGATTTGCGAATACTGATTACTACTGTCGATCGTGAACATCGACTCATACTTCCGAGGCTGCACTTCTACCACCATCTGATTTGCTACCACAGCATCGGTACTGCGATCACTCTCACGTCGTAACTCTACTTTTCCGTTCCGGTTCACCATTACTATGCCCTCTTGGTTGAGCATATCCCGTCTGAGAATTATAGCAGTGCTCTGTACCCAGTTCGGTACTACATTGAGCTTCACCGGTACTGCTATAACATCGAGCTTCACACATGATTTCACTACCTTATCCACGTTCACTTTTTTGCCACCGAAGCCGACCAAAACCGTGTTCGTCACTTCACTATTGCCGACTTGATCCGCAAACCGACTTTGGATGGTAGACACTTTACATCCCGAATCGATAAGTGCGTTCAGCTTGATTCCTCCTATTTCAACCACTTTCACAAAATTGTTTTCTTCATCTACCACTTGCATTTTTGATGGTCCAGGTCGAGGCTTCGGGGAAGGGCAGTTTTTCGCCATATGGCCACTAACACCACAGTTGTAGCAACACCTTTCACCAACCCTCGGACAGGCTACAGCTTTATGTCCCGGCTGATTACAACGATAGCAGTTCATCACCTTGTCTCTCTTCTTTGCGATTACTGGTGTAGTAGTTGGTTCCGAAGTTGTAGCGATCATACCCTCCATCCATTTTAACTGCGAGATCAACTCTTCTTCCGTCTCTATTTTTCCACCCAGCTGTACTCTGCACTTAGAGATGAACTCTCCCAACCCAGCGATCGCGTATTTCACTATAACAGCTTCATCTAGGCCGGCACGTTTTCCGAGGGCTACCTGAGAGTAAACGTATTCGTCAATCGTTTCATCTCTCAGCTTCCGACGCTTGGTCATCTGAGTGTGGTAGTAGATGGGATCACGTGATGACGGATACGCACGCACCAACTTCTGCGAAAACAGTGCCCATGTATTGATTTGATCCTGTACTCCAGCCCACCACAACTTAGAGGAACCTTCTAGATTCAGACGAGCGCAGTGTAACTTGGTCGCGTCATCCCAATTATAATGCGCGGCTGTAGACTCGATCTCCTGAATCCACTCTTGCGCAGACAGACATGTAGCTTCTTTAGGGTTGAATTTGCTGACTAGCTCTCGCAACTCCCGGAAATCCGGACGTCGAATCGCTACATGATTTGCATTATTTTCCGAGCTCCTCGTGGCTAGGGTTAGCCGTTGTTGTAAGCGTTCAATTTCGGCCATCTTTGCATCTAACTCGGCCCTTAGTGCTGCCGCATCACGCTCTTCACCTTGTGACATTTTGGGCTTGTTCCGCAACGTAACGAACTGTTCACGATCGGGGACCAATACGTCTTCACCACCGACTTCTTGGTCGCCCCCACTATTGTATTCTTCAGAACTGGACATGCGATGCCTCAAATTTGACCGGCAACCATGTGCTTCAATTGTCCACGTAGTTCTATTGTGTGACACTATTGTCCACCGAGGTCTACTACTTTCACCGCGATCACGACCCGATTTTCACCACGCGCGGCTGTGAATCCTGTCTACAGCTTGTAAACTACGTCCGAACCGCAGAACTTGGTCAACCTTCCACGTTGACCTAAGGACCTCGCGACCAACTTCCCGACGCTACCCCAGAATCACAGACCCCAACGGACATAAGGGTATTTCGGATCGACGGATCAAAGCGAACTCGCTCGTTTGCTTGCTAAAAGTAGACTAAATTATATTCTCCGAATTCATACAGTTTTGAGTAGAGTATAAATGGAATTAAATGTGTGCGTATCGTCTCCCGATAGCACCAGCTATAAATTGGTTTACACTAGGTACTCTACACTATGTATGCAGCTAGCAATGATTATACTGAACTATTTGCACCAGTAGGCATGTAGCAGAATTTACGTATTTGCGGTAGTTTTATTCTCTTATGTTCTTATGAAACCCGATAAACACATATGCAGTTGGCGTTAAATCTTTCTCAACCAAGCTGATTTATAGGACATAGTTTCAGGAAACTTAGCATTCAAAACCTCTCTATGACGATAAGAACAAACCTAACAATAATATTCAAAGTCACTCTATTGGGTTCCAACAAAATAATATATTCTTGAAAAACAATCAGCTCAGATTGATTGCCGCGGGTGTTACTTTCTCTTGTTCATCCTTAGGTAATCCTAACCTTCCGGTTTCCGTGGTAGGCTTTCTTTAATCCTTCCACCTGAACCGAAAGTAGAAAGGCAGAAGGTATAAACGAAATTCAATCCTTTTTGTCTGTTGTTGATCAGGGGAAAGCTCAATTTTCGTCATCTCGTCAAAGGCGAGTAACGCAAGGTGCCTCCAATACCAAAGGAAGGTCAACCTGAAGGAAAATAATAAATATAACTCTCTCTTTCCAGGTTGGGTGCTCGTGGTCTTCGAGGAACGAATTTAGGTATACCCTGTGTAGTTGTCATTGAATTACCCTCGAGGGTGTATATTTCAATCAATTTCATAGTGTGCTTTTCTACACTGTATCTCATTCACCGTAACAGACAATGCTTTCTGCATCAAACAAACTATAAACTGTTATCCACCGTCAAGATAATACGATTCAAATAAGTATTTCAATATTAACTGATTGTAGCTTGTAGAAATGATAAAAGAAGAATAATTCCACTACATAACAATGCAGGAAGTGTTTTATTCCAGAAAGCATGGATCGGAACGATATGTGCAGGTTTTATGTTACTCTTTATGACATGTAATGGACTGCGAAATGGTAAGTCGACAATATGGAAGGAGCGTATTAATTGCTGTGGTGAACTGATGGATGGCGTAATCTGATTAGTGTCCATAACTTGCAAATGCAAACATAAACGATATTCGAAGGATTTTTTTTTTATGGATTATCTGGGTAGAATCTTAGCAATTAATGTTCTGAAAGGAACACAAATCAAGTACGACCATGGCTATCGGCGAAGCTTTACATAAGCAATATATTTTTCTCTAATTGAAAGTCCGTTTCCTTTTTCAAGCCGCTCCCGAACTTAAAAAGAAAAGAGTGCTCGTGATACCCACCCACGCATCACCACTTTCCCCTCTGGGCTACCCAACCTTTTTCGCGGACTTTGAACGTCTCCCCACACCCCACCACCGTACAATGCCCGCGTACTAACTCTTAGTGACCGTTTCCATAGCGTTCGAAACCAGCTCCACTAAGCCCCTGGCGGCCGGCGCGGCGGTGGAGCAAAAAAGTTTGCCCAACGTCAGGATCGCATCCCGTCCCCCTCCGGCATTCTTTTCACGCTATTCTTCAAGCGAGAAAAAAATCCACCCACCTACTCATCAAGGTCCGACTTCGGCAGCCGCATTGGATGCTGCTGCTGCTGCTGGCTGAAGGGGAATGGGACGAGCAACCAAGAGCTCATTATCAAATGTTTTGCACTTTGATCGCTTGTTTTTTAATTCTTTCGCTCGAGAGCTCGCCGTCCGCGCGCTTCGGCCATTCGTTCTCAATTTATTCGCTTCCAGCAAATTGAGAAAAGCTTCTTTTTACGCTTTTGCTTTGTGCGCGTTGAAATTCAAAGTGCCCCGGCACGGCAAAGTGAAAGGGGGTCCTAGAAGAGGGTTGGGGATGAGTGTCCGGTCGCTGCCATTTGCCACGAGTTGGAAAGTGTGTGTTTGTGTGTGTGCGAAGGAAAACAAATCTCGGAAAAGAACAAAAATTGTAAATAAGCGCTCAAGCGAACGAAAATCGCTTCTACCGAGGAAGGGAAAAACGGCATCACAAACAATCGAACCGGTGGAACAGCATTGTCTGGCAAAGATAATAATGGAGAGAAGTTGCAATGAGATTGTGCCGCCAAACTGCTAAGTAAAAGAGAAAAACTGACCAAAGGATAGAGGAAATTCGCTCTTTTAAAACCCTTTGAAGCCGGAATTATTCCAAGCATTTTTATAGAATTTTTTTCTACGTGTTTCTGTGGTTTTGTTGCTCAATAGCATAGAAAGGGTAGAATATGAAGCAGAATATTTGTTCTGGATATGTCCGAAGTCATCCAAACTGTTCTTGAGTTTAGATCCTAAAGTCTAAGTCTTAACTTCTTTCATTATTCAAACCTACGATTTGTTATCTGTCATGTCCATTAAATCTTGTGAAAGCTCAATAGACAGTATCAGATCAGTCGGGATGTGCTAGGTAATCCAAACTGTTCTTGAGCTTAGATCATAAAGTCTATACGTGTAACAGTAACTTCTTTCATTATACAAAGCTGCGTTTTGTAATCTATCATGTTCAGTAAGTCTTCTTATAATTCAAAATACAGTATCAGAACAGTAGGGATATCCTAGGTCATCCAAGTTGTTCTTGAGTTCAGATCATAAAGCCTACGGGTGTAACGATAACTTCTTTCGTTATACAAAGCTACGATTTGTAATCTATCATGCCCAGTAAATCTCCTAAGTGTTCAATAGACGTCATCAGCTAGGCAGGGGTCATCTAAACTATTATGATGTTAAAAATCTAGCATCTACAGCAATTGAAGTTTTTGTTTTGGCTATATAGAGATATCCCAAGTAACAATTTAAATTCCTTTTAGATTTGTTTATTTTTATGGAAGCTTTATCATAGCATGAAGAATTCATGAAACATTTATAGTTGTTTTTATCAAGTGAAAATAATCTCCGTTCGTATGCGGTTTTTAAGTTTTCTTCAAGTTAATTTTGAAAACTCCGCATAAAACAACTTGATTCCCTAAGGCATTTGATCTTATTATGAGTTTTAAGACGTATTTGAAGTTATTTTCAACACAATACATCAACAAACTTTATTAAAAGTTTATGCTTCGTTTATTCAAGTACAATTCATCTGAGTTATTCTCCTTTAAAAACTTCTTAAAGCTTTCAATTCTTGAGCTAGAGCCACTAGTCTGGAACAAGAACTGAGCGGAGTAATAAAATCTTAATAATTCAAATAATAAATTATGCAATAAATTGGCTTTTTTATGCAAATATAAACACTCGAACATTTTTGCTCACTGTTAATTGTGCCGTTTTGGTGCTCAAAAGTAATCATATCGACGAAATATTCATTTTATAGCCAATCAAAAATGCGAGTAGCTTGCTGAGGTCGTTCAACCTTCAGCCAGTTACTCACACAGGCCACAGTAGCTTGAATCGAAACTAAAATGGGTACTTACTGTGACTCTTCTCGTGCGTATGCTAAATAGTGTAATATGTAAGTTTTAGAAATGCTTAATAAGTGCAGACGAAATTATAATAGAATAGGCAGTTCCTGAAGCAAAATGTACAGAAACAACTTTCTAGATCCAAAAAGGTAAACAAACAATTGTCAAAAGCTGTTACTCTTGAATAAAACGAATAAGTTTCATTTAAGACGAACAAATCTGCCTTAAGATCATCACTAGTAAAAACAATCTTCAATAAATGCTGTAGATTTCATGCAAGGTGACTTGGTTCCATCATTGTTTTGAGGTGGTTTGGATTAAAGGTAATAACAATTGATGGCGGCTGCATGAGTTTTGTTCGCCTGGAACGGCAGCCATGTTTAGAAAGAATTGAAAAAGTGGCGTAGCCTTTTGTGTTTACAGGAAATTTATGTCTTCGTATATTAATGAATGATATTATTTTTGAGGCGCTTTGTTATTTTCGTATGTTTTGGGTGGCATATCAACGACAAAGTGGGTATGGCACGGAAAATTTTGATTCCCTGTCATCAATGATCTGTCAGGCAATTTTGATGCATTAGCCATTTCAATTTGATGAAAATTAATTCGCAGTTCAATTAACATTTCATCCATGAAACAAAACTAGTTCGCATCTGCATAATGCTGAGGTAAAAGATTTCATTTATCATGCACTATTAGCATTTTTGAGAAAGACAGCTAAAAGATCAACATGCTTCAAGCTATTCTTGTTAAAGTTTTATGAAGTTCTTATAACCAATCATCAGTGTTAGTACATAAATACAACTAGTTTCAAAGCAGTCTTCAAAACCAGTCTTGAAGATCTCCTGAAGAGTGGGCCAGATTAGTCTTATGGATAGTTTATACCTATTTTATCTCGAATTTGCAGAACAAAGAGCTTTATAGCTAAGTTTTATTATTCAATCTTAGAAATTACTTCAGGATTGCCACAAAAGTATAATTGTTACTTGGGATGTTTATTAGTATTTTATACTTACTGGGGCTCACAGAATACTATCAGAGAATATGACCTAGCTTCGGGATATTCTGATTTTCAGAATCGTACGCACTATCCATCAATATGGACAACATGCCTCATGGAGTCTACAGCCGTAATATTGTCTTTTTTGCTGTTTTGAGTTACACAACACTACCAACCGGAATGATTGTACCTATTTCATATATTTAGCGTAAATAACAATTATATTAAAACTGAATCAACAAGTCTTCACCACAACACTTGATCAGTGGCTGCAGTTCTTATCCTCGGCCGCCTCCCATATTTGCCTTCAGATTTGTGCAACAGATGTGGCTTCGTCATGTCTTCACTTTATCTGAAGGTTCTTGGTTGTAGGGAAGGTATTTTGGAATGGCTCTCAGTTTTAGAGAAGTTCACGGATCTGGGTGGGTTAGATTAGGCAACGTAACTTTTTATAGCAAAAATATTTCAAAGGTACAAAACAATGCCCGCTAGTCTTTGAAGAATATAATTTAATATGGTTCATTTAGTCTCATTATTTAGTGTAGCAGGCTAGCATTGGAAGTACAGATATAAAGTTGTGTACTCCATGAATGATTGGATGACCTAACTTATCACAAATATTTCATGAAGTGACCCTTGAGAGTTAAAAGGTTCATGGATCCTATTTGGTTGTGTAACTTTACTAATCTAAAACGAAATCACCTCATGTTACAGTGGTTAACCTTCATCCAGCCAACGTACATTTTCCACCTTCGGAGAAGCACAAAAATGGTCATAACTTTTTTGTTTTTCGATGGATTTTTCTGAAATTTTCACAACTTGCCGAAAAACTCTTCTAGTTTATGATACCGGGGACATGGGTGCCACATAGTTCCGGAGTTATTCCGGATTGTCTTGGAGTACCAAAATTGACCGCATACATTGCGCAACGTATATCTCAAGATTCCGATTAGGTAGAAGTATAGTGTCTTCGGTGAATTTGTTAAGCAGGTTAAAAACTAACTGGCAACGGCGACTTTGGTTTGCGATTCGGCCGCTAGGCGGCACTAGTGTCAAAAATGTTCAAACCCTCATATCTCAGAAACCTGATAAGATAGAATGATGCTGTCTTGGGCAAAATTCTTCAGCAAGCTCAGGGCTATCTGATAGTAAAGTGTTAGGTTTGGGATAATCCGCTAGGTGGCGCCTTGTGTCTGAAGAATTTTATCACGTATATCTCGATACCCTAATGAGATACAAGCATGCCGTCAGTAAAGTTCCTCAGCAAGCTAAAAACTGTCTGATAGTTGAGTCTTTGATTCGTGATTTATTCGCTAGGAAGAATCTTATGTATGATATTTGAACACGTGTATCTCGTTACTGTAATAAGCTTTTTCTTTAGGTATTTTCTGTAAAATTGTTCGGCAGGTTGAAATCTTTTCGGCAATGGTGACGCTAGGTGACACCAGCAATCAAAACATTCAAACAATTTTATCTCAAAATCGGAAAACGTCCAGCAAATTGTTCCGAATGTTAAGAGGAAGTAAGACGTATCTGATGTTATTCGATAGGCTCCGTCTAGTAGAAAATACTTGTATGAACAAGAAGTATTCCATTTCCAGCGTAGTTGTTCAGCAAGCTAAGAGCCGTTTGGCAGGAAAGTAGACGGTCGAGTACGGTGGTACGAGAGGCAATACCTTAACACCGTCTTTGACCTCCTGCAGACAAATTTTGTCACCCTACAATATTGCTTCTTTTGCTCCGTTTTTTCTTCTGGGAATGTCTCCGGGAATTTCTACATGAACTCTTCCGGGAATTTTTCCAGGAATTTCTCCGGGAATTTCACCGAGAATTAATCCAAGAATTCTACTGGGTATTCCTCAAGAATTTCCTGTAGAAATTTCTTCACGAAATCTCCCGGAAATTCCTCTAGGACATCCTCCAGAAGTTCTTCCGGGAAATCCTTTAGGAAATCCTTCAGGAATTCTTTCGGGAATTTCTGCAGGAATTCTGCTGGGAATTTTTCCAGGAAATCCTCCGAATTTTTTTCAAAATTTTCTGCGGAAATTTCACTGAGAATTTCCCCAGGAATTCCTCCATGAACTCCTCTGGGAGTTTCTTCAGGAATTCCTGCGGGATGTTCTACAGTAATTCCTCCAAGAATTTCTCTAGTAATTTCTTCGGGAATTTTTCCAGGACTTTCCCCAGGAAGTCTTCCATGATTTTTTTTCTCACAAAATCCTCTGAGTGTTTCTCCCGGAATTCCTCTAGGACTTCCTTTACGAATACTTCTGGGAATTTATCCTGTAATTCCTCCGGGAATTAATCCAGGAATTCCTCCGAAAATGACTCCGGGAATTTCTTCAGGGAATCCTCCAGGAATTGTTTTGGGATTTCTTTTGGAAATTTTCCAGAAAATCCTCCAGGAATTCTTCCAGGAATTCTTCCGGGGACTCTTCTGAAATTCCTGCGGAATTTTTTAAAGGAAATCTTTGGGATTTTCTCAGGTAATCCTCTTAAAATAACTCCAAGTATTCCTCTGGGAATCACTCTAGGATTTCCTCCAGGAATTCCACAGGAAATTTCTCCAGCAATTCCCCTGGAAAAAATTTCAGGGAAGCCTCATTCCTTGGGGATTTTTCGGAGGAAATTCCTAGAAGAATCTCTGGAGGAATCCCCTGAGGGAATTCCTGGAAGAATCCCCGGGAGAATTCCTGGAGAGATACCCGAAAGAACTCCAGGAAATAATCCCGGAAAAACTCCTGGACAAATTACTGAAGAAATCATCAAAGAATTGCTGATGGGAGTCTTAGAAGAATTCCCGAAGAAAGTCCTGGAGAGAGTCGTAAAGAAACTCCTAGTAGAATTCCAGGAAAAAAAAATCCAGAGAGAATTTCCAGAGACATTCCCGGAGGAATTCCCGGAGAAATTCCAGGCGGAATTCCTGGAGGAATTCCTGGAGACATTTTCAGAGGGTTTTCTGAAAAAAAAAAGTCACGAAAGACTTCCTGGATAAATTCCCAGTGGATTTAAAAAAAACGGAAGTTTTCCTGAAGAAATACCCGGAGGAATTCCTGGAAGAATTTCCGGAGGATTTCCAGGACAACATCTTGAATAAATTTCCGAAGCAATTCCCAGCGGATTTTCTGAAGATATTCGCGAAGGAATTCCCTGAGACATTCCTGGAGATATTCCTGGAGGAATTCCTAGAAAAATTGTCGAAGAAATCCAGCCTGGAAAAATTTTTGAAGGAATTCCCGAAATAAATTCCGGAGCAATTCATGAAGGTATTTCTGGGGAAATTCTTAGAAGAAATCCGGAGGAAGTCCGGGAGAATTCCTGGAGAACTCCTGGAGAAATTCCCAGAAAAACTCCTGTGGAAATTACGTAAAGAAATACCGAAGGAATCTCCGCAGGAGTTCTTAATGAGGATCCTAGAGGAAATACTGGAAAAATTCCCGGTAGAATTCCCGGAAGAGTTCCTGCAGAAATTCCTGGAGACATTCGCGGAAGAAAAAACGGAGCAATATTGTTTGCAGTCGATTTATGTTAGGTACAATATTTCCCGTACAAGTCACCCACCAAAAGTTGCATGCAAGTTTACATACCAACATAAAATGCCTAAATCTATCAAACTTGATTTGGTATAACGAAATATTTTGCATGAGTCGTTAATTTAGATGTTAATTGACCTATTTACCTTTTGACTGTTTAAAAAAATATTTCCGTGCTTAATGGCTTGCAGTCAAAAAAGCCCAAAATCGCAAATTTTGCCCTATAAATTGAGGTATAGCTCAAAATTGTGACGTGTTGGAGCAAATCTGAGCCCGGATTCGGATTCAGCGGCCCAAGATCTGTCAGAGACACATAAATTTGCTCTTGAGACAAAAAAAAATGTTGAGCTGTGTTATAGGACAGTTTGGACGACCCAAAATGTCCCAAAGGTTCATAATTATATAAAGTAGGCTTCAGGTTGGTCCAGTAACCTGAAGTTCTGAATTCTAAGATAGTTTGGTTAACCTGAAATATCGCTATAGTGTCTCTAAATGACGATTTCAAGAGCTTAACGGATCCCAGTAGATTATGTTATGCTATTATGTATGGTAAAAACACATAAAGTTATTCTTGTAGATTTGAAGGAATTCACTACAGGACTGTTTGGAACACCTAGAACATCCCAGAATATAGAACACATTCTTGTATTCTTAACAAAGGTTAAATGAATACATATGAACGTAACCCATATCCAAATTCAGCTTTAAGAGGAAACAAACCACCATCCGTATTGAAAAACTCAAAGGCAGTTTTTTCGCTCAAATTTCTACCGATGGTAATAAAAAATTATCACTGCACTCTATTTACCTTCTGGATAACAGTAAAATACTTTTCATTAGCGGCTTTGTGAATTTGCGCGAAAAAACTGCTTTTTCAAAGTTGATGATTGAATGATGCTTATTTGAGCCTTTAGAACAGTAGGTATGTCAATTAGTGTTTTTTTTTTATCTATGCTTAATGGGGTTCAGGATGTTCTAGGTTGTCAGTGAAGTCTCAAACACGAATATTCCTTTTTTTTTTCTTAATAGAGGACTCAATTTGCAACAACTTTGCCAAAGACAGTATTCTGTTTTATTGAATGTGTGAATTTATACAGCCGTTTCTATGTTGGGGTCACATATGATCCCTCCGTCTCCAAAGAATTAATTTTCTGCGTTTTCATTTCAACTTATTCTAAATGACTGATTCAGAACAAAAGTATTAAATTTTATGTAAACCGTACGAAAAACAGAGAACTGTAAGAAATAGTGGAAAACATTTCATAGGAAGCAGTCACAAACGATGTTGTGTAGGAATACGTACACAGTAAACATAGTTTACCTTAGCGTGATTCACTATTGTATTATACGAATCATAACAAAATCTACTATAGCGACTACTTTTACCCGCAGTAAAAGATACGCGCGAGATAGTTTCCTGAGAAAACAGACCTGTTTTCAAATTTTCAATCATAGCGCTCTTTGATACGCCTTGAAAAACGGTCGCCACATGGCCGGGTGATGTGTTGACTACTGCGACTGCACGTGGCATTTGCACTGCGATTGAATTTGGTCCATCATTGAAGGTCCTGGGAAATAGTCGACATAGTTGTGCTTTTCATGCAACGCACAATATAAAAAATTTAATCAACGCAATCTGCGGTAAAGTTATGAGCAATGAGCATGATTGACCACCCACAGTTGCTGTTTCGTTAAGGTAAAAACAGCTATGCTTACGCGTGGAACCCATAGAAACTGATATGCATCCTCAATGTGTAGGTACTAGGTAGATATTGTCGGGCCCCCACCAAACCGGACGTCGCACAACTGAGTCGCGCCGTTTTCTAAATCAGTTCGGAAGTAGTGCGCATCTATCCCCTGTCATTAGCAACACAGCGCTCTAGTCGCAAAAAAGTTGCGACACTTGTGGACCAAGAAAATGGCAATTTTTGATTGAATGTCTTTCTTGCTTCCAACCGGATAGACAATACTGTCCAAGTTACGGTATAAGGGGCCATTCATAAACCACGTAGACTTTGGGGGGGGGGGGGGGGGGGTTTCTGACCAAAGTCTACGCTCCATACAAATTTCAAAATTTTTGTATGGGAGGATGGGGGGGTCTGAGATGGCCAAATTTTGGTCTACGTGGTTTATGAACAGCCCCTAACTAGTTTGGCACTTAACTATTCAAACACAAGGTTTCGTTTGCTTATTCACTGTGATAGAATTTGTCGAAACAACGTAACTGGTCATTTTATTCATCCCGCACTCGATGGTAGTGTCCATAAAGGGGATAGCAAGCAATGACGTACGATCTGTTAAGGCCAATCATCCTTACCACCAATAATGCCATCCGATGTCATTTCCGCCGTCAAACGTCCCGGTAGAATCAGAAACGATGACACTCTCGAGAACCAAACTCAGCCCGGCCCGGGCACTCAACGACTTGACGACGTCGACGCGTCAAGATCGAAGAAGGCGTTAGTCGGTACCTACGTACGTCGATTGCAACATATGTGTGTAGAGAGTCCTGCGTCCCGTCAAGGACTACTAGAATACGGAGGCGGCAAATGATGAAATTATATAACAATATCGTAAAATTTGATGTTTATACCAACCTTTGGCACTCGTTTCTGCTGGCGCTGCCGGATGGGGTTCTGTCTTTCGTTCGTTCGTTCGCTATCGTCGGTCGCAGCACAGAAGATGCTGTGTGTGATGACTGCGTCTTGAGGATCATAGAAGTCCAATTTCGTATGTGCTTTTGCTGAGAGCTAACGGGGGAGGAAGGACCGCTTTTGCATGGGAGAGTTATGCGAACACTTTTCGCGCGCCAAAATTGATGTCGAGGAGGGTGTTTGCGGGCGCTCGTTCTCGGTGGTCGTTGCTCGCCACGTAATGATGTGTTAAAGATGCTCGGTGGTTGGTTTTATTTATGCGTTATAGGTATGACAAGAGCCTCGTAAAAGTCATGTATGTTTTCATTCCCTTTGCCATGCGTGACGCTGCATGTGGAAGAGTGGCAATTGGGAAACGATAAATTTTATACCGTTTCCATTTCCGTCTCACAAAGAGGAAAAGGGTAATTTCAGGTATGAAATCGGATGTCCCAAAGTGATCGTCTGAAAAGAAAAGTTACTGAACGTCGAACAGTAATAAATAAGTATCGCATGTAAACAATGATATTCTCTTTTGAGTCTTGGAAGAATTTACAAGCTACGACACTTTATAGAGGTGTACGGCGGTGTAAAGTGCCACCTTAAGAATACTTTTAACGGAATCATTGCATAGCATAGAACGTAAACTTGTACAAATCATAGATGGAGTTGCAAAGATGAGCATATCCATTGCTATTGTAGATTTCATTGCTTTCCTGGCCAAGTTCTTGCAAGCATTTCATAAATTATATCATCAATTTAGAAAGCGTCCAAAACTGAAACGGCCTCTAATATGGCATTTTCATTCGGTCAGGAGGAGCTATTGCCGGGGCCCGTGTCGTAGTGGCTACACGTTTGCCTCATAAGCAGATGGCTTTTTAAGCATTTCAAAAGAAAAGTGGTCAAAGCAATAGCCCTGAAACTCTTTGCTTCTTTATACTACGCACGACCCACTTTCGGAATAAACTTTACAGTAATATCCCGCCAGGATTTGGGGATATACCATGTAGCATAACTGCAAATAAGTAGTTTTTTTTTTCAAGTATGTTTGAAATAATCAAATTCCTTCTGAAGCATAATAGGATATATCCCCTCTGCTCCAGGAGATTTGAAAGGAGTAAAGCTATTTAGTGCCCACAATCGATTCTATAGTTATGATACTCCGAGCCGAAGCTAGAGAATCATAACCAGAAGAAAAGACATCAGGTTCATCCGAAGATGTAATATGCACACATCCTGGGAAGTGTGTGATGAATAAGTATTCCAGAACTGCATCATGAGAGGAAGTCAGATCGCCATTTGACGAACGGAGTTCGTGCACTCGGAAATCCTTAGATTTCGCAAGAATTTTTTTCAACCAACTGACTTCACTTACACACATTTGTATTAAAAAGATTTTTCCAGCCGGATCGTTCAGCAGACTGGAGAGCTTTCTTGTAGGCCTTGCGAGTCAGAGCATCGTCTGTTCCAGCTCTTTCTACATTGTTTCCTGAGCTTTGCCAGATTAGAGTTCCACCAAGGCGTTCCTCTTGTAGTCTTCATAGACCGCACAGGGCAAACTTCTTCAAAATATTCCATGATGAAAGTCGTTATAGCACAGAGAAACAGACGTAACACTTGCGAAATTTCCATCGACCACGCTTTTAACGATCATTTTTAATTTTCATAGTTGGCTTTCACAACCAGAGGCGCACGCATCGTTTTTCTATGCGTTTGACGTTTCACACTAGCGCTGACGATATTGCACAACACAGTGATTCGTGCAACTTTTCCTCCAGGTGATGGTAGTGTGAACTGGGCGATGGATTTCCATGAAAATCGTTCAAGTTGTTACGTCTGTTTGTCTTATATGGTTATAGCAAAGTCCTAATTAAGTCGTTCAACTCCCATACATTGGTTTGAAATTTCGGGGTTCATGAAGTACTAGACCAAAAAACTATAATACCTTCGCATAATGATACCTTGCACTCTACTCTGCTAATGTTGCTATGAGCAACGAACTAATGTTTATTCAAATACAAACACGAAAAATTTAGACTCTGGTAGGTTACTTATTGAGTAAGAGTTTTGTTCAAACTATTTAACATTTGTTTTGTTTTAGGGGCTGTCCATTAATTACGTAAGGGAATTTTTGCGATTTTCTGACACCCCCTCCCCCCTTGTAAGATTTTTTGTATGAAAACCCAAAAATTTTTGTATGGCGCGTAGGATTTCTCAAACCCCCCCCTCCCCCCAAAAACCCTTACGTAATTAATGGACAGCCCCTTTGGAAAATGAAACGTTTGACCTTCGTCCACTCAGAAGGAACTGCAAGCTACGTGGCCTAACAAGATTTCAGCGGGCGATTCTCCACCAGGTGCGCCGTTGCTGCGGCTGAGTGCGCCTAGGTGAAGCGGTTTGTATGGTGCACGAACCCTAAGTTTTAAAACGTTTAATAAGTTTTCTTTTTATTTTAGGGTTGACGTAACTGACCATGAATCGCCAAATACTAAAATGCTCTCTATAAGCACTCTCACACACCGGTCCGGAAGTTTCCCCAGATTTGCACAAGGATCTGTATGACACGAAAGTTCCACGGCATACCAAACAAAAAAATGTGTGTAAATTTGAGCGTATGAAGCAATCTTGATTGTGTCAGCAATTAAAATCTCTCAGTATCAATTTTCTTTTGAATTCCTGCATCCCTCAAAAAATACTCTCTGAAATCATTCTAAATTCCTAACTACCAAGGATCTCCTAAAACTCATGACGAAAAAAAAAATCATGAATTTCTACCAGAATTCTCCTCACAGATACCAGACAGTAAAAAGATACTTATCCAGAATACCTAATGAATATCACCCGCTCTCTCATAATGCCCAAATAATTAGTTCTGATACTGCATGCTGGGGAATGTGGGAATGTAGTTCGTTGGTGGTATTGTGATGGATTCGGTCATATCTAAGCCAATGATGACATCCGTCATAACAGGTATGAAGGATATTGGACGTAACTGAGAGACCTGAACGTGAGCCTGGGTGTCAGGGAAGGCAGAGTGGTTCTAAGCAGCCTCAAGGGCAATTCTCATTAATCCGACAAGAACAAGACGCTTTGTATCTATGCGGTATTGTTAAAGGTTTTCGAAGAATGTGTTGGCATAGGAACAAGTCTTATTCCTGGGTGTTTTTCTTCAACTATACAGTGGAAAGCTGGATTGGCTGTATCGACAACACATGGATTTGACATATTAAATTCAGTGTTGAATCAGGAGCTTCAGACTGAAGCTTTTCTCTGTCTCCACCGGAATTCGACCAGCTTCAGTTCCGACTAACGCCAAAGCACCAGTTGGTGGGAATCGGTCGCCAAGAAATCCAAACAAACTGCAGAATTTCAGGATATTTCTTTAATTATTACGGTAGAACATTGGCTTAGAAGCCCGATAACTTGGAGATGGCAAATAATGCTCAGATACCGAAAAGCAACTACCGATTCATAACACTTTTCTGCGAGATAATCATGACACATTGAAATTAGTTTGCTGTTATGAGCTACTACAACATCGCGAGCTACTGCGTCACAAAGTTAGTAAAAAATGAGGTAGTTAGCCAAACGTCAAACTTGGGTACCGGGGACCAAATGTAGTACTAGAAGTGGTACCCGGATTGAGCCTGAGTGCTACGACTTTATTTGGACTTTGATTATAGTATCAACGGCATCATCTACAGGGGATAGACAAAATGATTGGGACAGGCAAAATTTTCAGTTTTCAAAACATGTTGAACTAGCTGTAACTTTTCGAAAAGTGCGTCAAATATTCTCATATTTTTACTGTAAGTTCATCAACTAGTTGTGTATCAGTGGTCCAAATTTGGAAAAGATCAGACCATTCTTCACGAAGCTATAAATATTCTTGAAAAAGGTAAAATTATTCGATAGCCAACTTTGAGCTGTTATATCTCCGGATTCAATAAACCGAAAGCAATGCAATTTTGACCATTCATGACTTATATAATGAGCTATAAAAACCGTTGACGTTACTTAAGATTCTTAACACGGAAGAAAATTATAACGATTAGATTATTTTTTCTAATAAAACAACAAATTATCCAAAACATCAACATCGTTTCAAAATTCAATATGAAAATTACAGTTCATTTAATTTCCCTCTGATTGACTTATATATAAATGTGTTTTGAAGGAAACTAACAACATAGCCGCCAATAAATTAAAAAAAGTAAAGGAATACATATTAAAAATAGACCAATTTACTTACAAATCGGGAAAAAAATAAAATCGCTATAACTTTTTCTCTTGTAAAAATTTTTAAGTTAAGTTAAATGTTTTAAAGAGTTCATAATATAGGTCATGAATGGTCAAAATTTCATTGCAATCGGTTCATTGAATCCGGAGATATAACAGCTCAAAGTTGGCTATCGGATAATTTTACCTTTTTCAAGAATATTTATAACTTCGTGAAGAATGGTCTGATTTTTTTTTCCAAATTTAGACCACTGATGCACAACTAGTTGATGAACTTACAGTAAAAATTTGAGACTATTTGATGCTCTTTCCGGAAAGTTACAGCTAGTTGAACATTTTTTGAAAAGTGAAAATTTTGCCTGTCCCGATCATTTTGTCTATCCCCTGTAACTCACTTGGAGTGTCAATAGATGGTGAGTATCCATGAATTTTGGACGCAACCAGAGTTCCCAGTAGGTTGACCGGGGATTCCTGAAACGCAAAGTTTGTGAAGTAACAGTCGCACGTTCAGAAAGATGTAGCCATGGTCAGATAAAGATTCTTCATCTGACACATCCCAATTGGTCAAGCTCTTTGGCAGATTCCATGAAGGTTGGGCGGTTGCCCATGTTAAGTAATCCAAGATCTCTACTACTTAAGTAATCCTTCAAACCGGAGCCTCTCAAGTTAATGTCTGAGCTGTCCCAGATTATATGGTGAGCATCAGCATCACTGCCAACAATTAGCGGAATGCCTTTTGAAGTACAGAATGCGTTGACTTGTTTGAAAGCATTCGTGGGGGATGATTCATCATACGGTAAATAAACCGAACAATAGACGTATTTCATGTTAAGGTTTCCAACGGATACATCAGTTGTGACAACACTTACATCTCTGGTGGTTAATTCAGAGACGAGTGTAGCAGCGATTGCGTTGTTGGATCAATTCTTCAGGCTCGAGCCATGACACGCGAGTTTGCCATTTCATTTTTTACTGAAAATAGCAAACACCGGGTTTACAAGGTTTTCTAGATAGAAATTCTCCTTACGAAAGTAAGTTTCTTGGAAGGCACTTTTTTCTTTCCTGAGTTATGGCCAATCTTGTGAAAAATGACCATGTAAGCCTATATTGATGATCAACTTCATACGGGCTCGAACAGTCGAAATTGAATCGTGACCTTTCGCTCAATTATTCGATTTCCAGTACGAGGGGCTGATTATTCATAGTCTACATCTTTTTGCTTCCATCTGATGAGTCATTGGCAAAGGTAAGTTGGATAATCTGTTGTTATTGGCTTTTTTCTCATCCGATCTAACGGGAATTAGCGCATATGACGAAGTAGATTTTTACCATGCAGTACCACAGTAATGGTTCAAAGTTGTATACATATATAACAAAGCTGCGAAAAAATACTCAATTTTTCAAACGTGTATCATAGGTATTTTTACACTCTTTTTCTAAATTATTTCCAACTCTGCATCCCTTTGATGTGCGTTGTACCAACTTCGAACCTGTCATCTCTGTAATGTGTACGTACGCAGTCGTAGACTTGGAACTGCAAAGCTTTGCAGTTTCCATACGTGGTCTCCTCATGCTCATCATCATTACGACAGATCTTATAACTCGTTGTCAATTGTTCCATCCCGTTCGATCCTGTTGCTCTTCTCATCTCAGCTCTCAACTCTTCCTTCGCCTCACACCACCACCCTCAATACACCGCCGCTCGCTTGTCGTCATCGTTCTTCTTACGCACTCAAAAGAAAGGCTGCTCATTTGAATATCGTTCGTGAATCCCTTTTTAATTTTACCCCGCGTGCTTCCACCTTCCACCTCCCACAGCATCCCCAGGCAGGTTCATTTTCACGACTCTGCTCTCGTTTATTGCCTATCTCGTTCCTGCAGAAGCGTGTGCTTCGGAATCCAAGCTAGTCTTAGTACCCGCCATCATTTGCGTATGACGGCATCATCAGGCAGACCAGCATAGAGCTCTACCGGAGCTAAAGCGAAGCCATTCCGTCCGTCGCGTCGCGTCATCCAACCCAGCCAAGGGGTTGTCTACTTACCAATACTAGGGTACTCGAGCGCTGGCCATCGCGAAACAAGACGGCCAAAAGTGCGTTTACATAGAAGAAGGAAATCGCGCGTACGCACTTTCGAGCGGACGACGCGGCATGGGCCAGTTTGTTGCGATGAAACCCCCCAACCTAACTCGCCCGACTGCCACAGCGCGGTGGGTGGCATCTGACGAGCTTCCACTCCGAGAAGAATTTTTCAAGTGGGTTCTTACGTTGCGTCAGGGCGGTTCCTACCATCAGAACGTATTCTGAGTTTTCCAGAAATTCCAGAGGAGTCATAGAGCCACCCCGAGTACTTTCCGACAAACCCCATCGCGCCTCATCCCACCGCACCGCTACTCAAGCAAGGGAGGTAGGCAACTCTTCGCGAAACCCCAAATAAATTTAATTTTTCGTCTTCATTTTGCTTTGCTACGCAGAGTTTGGTGGCGGCATACTTTTACCCCTATTACAAGCGAGGACACAAACGACTCCCCGGACGCAGGAACGGACACAAACACCCGCGCAAAGGTTTCTTGATGGAAACACCGCTCTGGATGCCGAGTGCCGGCTGATGCTGTGTGGACGGTGACGGTACTAGCGATTTTTTAAAAAGGGGGTGTTGAACTTTACATCTTCTTCTCCTTCTTCTTGGCGTTACGTTCCAAAAGGGACAATGCCTGTTCCTCAGGTTAATGCTCTATAAGAACTCTCACATTTATTACCTGAAAGCTTACTCTACCAATGAATCAATGAAGCCAACATTTCTAGTGTTCCCCGCAAGTAAACAGAGGCGCCACCGTATATCGGCACCTACATTTCAAAAGGGCGTAACTGCATTTCAAAACAGTACCTTCTTTTGAAGCTGTGGATCGTATTTCATATTTCCCATGAAATCCATCCCCACTATCAGAAAGAGGGGGATTTTAGCTTTCTTTTAGTGCGTATAGATTGTCCAAAAGATTTAACATACGATCCACAGCTTTGAGAGAAGGCACTATTTCAAAAAGCAGTTACGCCCTTTTGAAATGTTGGTGCCGATATGGCCATTACCATTGTGACAGCAGTAGAGTTATGTCAAACACACAAGGCTACGGTGGCGCTATCTGTTCATTCCATAGCGGCCGTTTTGCATGGGCGAGAATGTTGCAACATACGAGAGCGAATGAGACACGTTACAGACAGGCGCGGAACAGGCAGAACTCAGACTTCCGGATGAAGAAGCGCCAGCAGGAAGAACGAGATCGCGAAGCGATGGAAGAGCTGTACCGCGCTAAGAACACATGAAAGTTCTACGAGGAGCTGAACCGCTCGCGCAGAGGCTTTGTGCCACAAGCCGACATGTGCCGAGATGATCACGGGAATATTCTCACGAGCGAGCGTGAGGTGGTCGAGAGCAGTGTTGGTAAAAACTCAAATTCTCAAATCTCATGCTTGAGTTGTTTCACGCGCGATTCTTGACTCGCCAAACTCACCGCCGAAAAAATCATGCGTGAGTTGACTCGGGATTTCACTAATTGCTTTATTTCTTGATATTCTAATTACTTACTTCGATGTTTTTAGGATTATATGATAGAACAAAAGCAAACCTCTCGTACATTGGATGCCGTTCAAATTGATTTGGGTTCAAGCGAATGAGATTTTGGCGCTTGACTCGTGAGAGCGAGAATTTGCATGAAAAACTCGCGCGTGAGAAAATGATTCAGAACCGCGCGCGAGTTTGCTCACGCAGGAGCGGTTCATGAGTGTTCTTTGAGTGAGATTTTACCAACACTGGTCGAGAGGTGGCGGCAGCATTACGATGAGTACCTTAATGGCGCCGTTGCAAGTACCAAAGGTGGCGTGGTAACAGATCTAGGAGTATGTGCACAGGACGATAGGCTTCCGGCCCCTGACCTCCAAGAGATTGGGGAGGAGGTTGGCCGGTTGAAAAACAACAAAGCCGCTGGAGCAGATCAACTACAAAGCGAGTTTCTAAAATACGGTGGAGAAGCACTGGTGAGAGCACTACACTGGGTCACCACCAAGATTTGGGAGGAGGAAGTTTTACCGGAGGAATGGATAGAACGTATCGCGTGTCCCATCTACAAAAAGGGCGACAAGTTGGATTGCGGAAACTACCGCGCGCTGCCTACAAGATACTCTCTCAAATTTTATGCCGCCGTCTATCACCGATTGCAAGAGAGTTTGTGGGGCAATATCAGGCTGGATGTATGGGTGAACGCGCTACAACGAATCAGATGTTCGCCATCCGCCAGGTGTTGCAGAAATGCCGCGAATACAACGTGCCCACACGTCACTTGTTCATCGATTTCAAATCGACGTATGATACAGTCGATCGAGAACAGCTATGGCAGATTATGCACGAATACGGATTCCCGGATAAACTGATACGATTGATCAAGGCGACGATGGATCGAGTGATGTGCGTTGTTCGAGTATCAGGGACACTCTCGAGTCCCTTCGAATCTCGCAGAGGGTTACGGCAAGGTGATGGTCTTTCGTGCTTGCTGTTCAACATTGCTTTGGAGGGTGTAATAAGAAGAGCGGGGATAAACACGAGTGGCACGATTCTCACGAAGTCCGTTCAGCTACTTGGTTTCGACGATGATATTGATATCATAGCTCGTAAATTTGAGACGACGGCGGAAACGTACATCTGACTAAAGAGTGAAGCCAGGCGGATCGGATTAGTCATTAATGTGTCGAAGACAAAGTATATGATGGCAAAGGGATCCAGGGAGGAATCCCCGCGCCTGCCACCCCGAATCTATATCGACGGTGATGGAATCGAGGCGGTTGAAGAATTCGTATACTTGGGCTCACTGGTGACCGCCGACAACGACACCAGCAGAGAAATTCAGAGGCGCATTGTGGCAGGAAATCGTGCTTACTTTGGACTCCGCAGAACTCTACGATCGAAAAAAGTTCGCCGTAACACGAAGTTGACTATCTACAAAACGCTGATTAGGCCGGTCGTCCTCTATGGGCACGAAACATTAACCCTACGTGCAGAGGACCAACGCGCCCTTGGAGTTTTCGAACGGAAGGTTTTGCGTACCATCTACGGCGGAGTGCAGATGGAAGACGGGACTTGGAGAAGGCGAATGAACCACGAGCTGCATCAGATGCTGATAGAACCAACCATCGTCCATACCGCGAAAATCGGAAGGCTACGGTGGGTGGCTCACGTCATCAGGATGTCGGATAGCAACCCGACTAAAATGGTTCTCGAGAGTCGTCCGACCTAAGCACACACATCATATGCTATCAAAATTCAAAAACAAGACCAACACCTGTCAAATTTGAAAGTTACAGGTACTGTTTCCAAATTTTCTTAAGGGACGTTGACGTGTCCAGTAAATGGAGCCGAAGCTTCCCGAGGACGACTCTATACCAATGACCGTTTTATTCACGAAAAAACTCTACACACCAAAAATTTGTTTCGCCTTCCAGCAAAATAAATTGCTGAAACGAATCCAGCAAATTATATTTTACTGAATTATCAGCAACGTCAATTAGGTTTGCTGAAGATTCAGCAAATTGCAAAAATTACTGATTCAACCAGCAAGGCACCTGTCAAACACTTAATGTTTGAAGGCATGCCGAAAAGAACAAATAAATAGTAAACAAGTGCTTCAGTTTACCAGGATTTTACGACGTATTTCGAGAAATTTTTCAACAATCTCCACAATTAAGGTAGGTTAAATCGTCGAAAATGTATGTTATTACAAGAAAAGTAAGGTTTCTCCCTTATTGCTGTTTTCAGATGCAGCTCATCGGTCTCTTCAATACACTGCTGTCGGAAACTGGAAAAGGAGACGGCAAAGTTTTCATAATTAAATGAAGTGTTTCAACCGCAGTTATTGTCGAAAAATACTGAAATAAATCATTTTAATTTTAGTTTTTTGTGTTGTGTTTGTTTCATTCAAAAACCGAACCCAAAATACTTGAAAATATTTTGCTGGTTCTTCAGCAATATGAGCCCGGCTGAAAAATGATGCAGTTTGCTGAAAATTCAGCAAAATAACTGTCAAAACGCATTGCTGTAAATCCAGCAAAATAAATTTTGCTGAATGCATTGCTGAACTTGCAGCACAAAAAAATTCAGCAATTTTTTGCTGATTACCAGCACTAAAAATTTGGTGTGTATGTTAAAAGAATACATGGAAGTATTCATTATACGAACCAACTGGAACCAAATCAAACCCGTCACAATCAGAAAGTTCTAACACTGACTTACGCTCTGGACACGAATTTCTTGAACCGGCTCTGGGACACGAATTTCTTGAAGGAACGTGTGCAACCCTTGCTTGGCTCACTCACTCTCGTAAACAAACACAAGAAAGGCACTTGCCCCCTCTTTTATCTCGTTCTTTCTTGTGTTTATCAGAGAGAATGAGCAAGAAGACAGCAAAAGCTGCGCACGCTAGTGCTCGGAATCATAAGTGACGACGACAACTTGGAGATAGCAGTGCGGAATGGAGACACCAACAATGTAGTTGGAGAGAACGCAGACGCATTCCGATAAAGAGCGATAATGCAACGAAACCACTGCCTACACACCAACATTTTTGAAATGCTTCCAGCACGCCAAAAATCAGCAAAATAAATTGCTGAATTTCAGCAACATTTTTGTTGAATTTCAGCACAACTTTGCTGATCAACTGTCAAAACTGCTGGATGGTTCAGCAAGTTGAAAAATAATTGCTGATACTCAGTAAATTGTATTGCTGAATGCAATCAGCACGCCAAAAATCAGCAAAGTTTGCTGATTACCAGCAAAAATATTTTGCAGTGTATGATACGGACCCCAATCAAACAACTGGTGGCAAGCATCAAGTCTGCCGTTGCGGTTGCGGGAAGCGAGAAGAAAGCACTCCAGTTGAGAGCGGAAACAGCCGAGACATCTCTGGCGGAATCCATAAAACGAGCAAAGACTGAACATGGCGCTCTGTGGAGAATCAGCAGGACTGGAAGAAGAAGGAAGAAGGAAGAAAGTTGGAACAGAAGGAGAAAGGAAGTCGTCGGCTTCTTAGAGAGACAGAGAGGAAAAAGGCCGATACGATTATTGATGACGCGAACGACAAGACAACGTACGCTGCGTCTCTCAATAGAGTGAGGGTGAACTTGGAGTTGAAGGAACTAGGCCCGAACGAGGTGTAGACTAGAGGCATGCAGAAAGGAGAGATGCTGTTGAGCAGCGAGGCTACAGTGGTATTTCACAGGAGGCAGTGCTTGAGGTCAGAGAGCTCGACAACATCACGACCGAAGAAAAGCTAAGCGATGCACTGACCGAGCAGTCTGTGCAACATAGAAGCACCAATAGCAATCCGGATAAAGAAGACGTTTTAAAGTTCCCAGAAGGTGGCGATACATCTACCGGTGGGGGCTGCGAACAAACTGGTTGCATCAGGCAAGATCAAAGTCGTATGATCGGTGTGGTCGGTACGGCTGGCTTCCCGTGTCACCAGTCTAGTGACTGTAATGCAACAACAACAGGATGTTTGATGCACTCACTGACACGCTGATCAAACGTAAGTCGGTAGACATCGGAGGCGATTTCCAACGCTAGGGAGTACACCGTACCAGTACAGCCTACTGGAAGCCCTGGCGAAGCTGGATGTATGTCTTTGCAGCCAGTACATTCCACAGAGACGGCCACGAATCCATCATCGATGTTACGTTCTGCAGTGCGTCACTAACGGAAGGCATGAATTGGAGAGTCAGTGAGAAGTACTCCCACAGCGATTACCAGGAGATCTTCTACAGCATTGGCCGGCGAGTCTCTGGCCTTGAACAAGGGGAACGCAAACATGTGAGCGGATGTGGAAGGCAAAAGACTTCGACAAAGAGGTTTTTGTCGAGCGCTTTGGGCATACGGCGCTGCAAACCTTGATGCAGGGGGACTAACTGAAGCGATAGTTACGGCATGTGACGTAAGGACTGTTCATTTTATAAAGAGGACACCTTATTTGTGTGATATCTTTTTTATTTTTCAATAAAATCATTATTGGTTTTTTGCATACTTTTCCATAGCTATTCTACAGTGTAGGAAAAATATAACATTATACAAATTGTCCTTAGTTATGGAACTGAAACGGTTTTCGTTAAAACTCAATAAAACCCCATTTCTCAAAATTCTACACAACTTTCCACATACATAACTTTAAAATTTTCATGAACTTTTTAATGTGTTGGGATCTAATACTATTCTACTAAAGGTAGAGTGTAATAGTTGGTCAGTAATAATGCACCAAGCATTATACAGCTTGATATAGTGAGTTGCCTTGTTATCAATGAAATTGATAAAAAATACTTATTTGAGTCCAGTGACGCAATAACACTACGGAATCAGTTCAAAATTTGTCCAGTATAGAAGAGAATCGCATTCTAAATGATACCGAAGAAAAATATGCTTTTAAGTACATTCTTCATCATAAATTTAATACTTAATGATGGACATAATGAAAAATTGCATACTTTTTGCTCCATAAATGCAAGTTTTTGATTCTAGAGAAGCTTATTATTATTTATTTTCAGCAAGGTCTGACCCTATGTGATTATATACCTTATTTGAAAATAACTACATGTTAATTTTTATTTTCGACATCATTGTTAAGTTGTATTTGCAATAGAGTACATCGTTATTTAGAAGAACCTTCAAAGAACAAAGCGGTTTTATCTCCGGTAACTGCCATGAAGCACAGTAACCAATCCAACAATACTATCAAGAAGCGGTTTTCTGCATTTGAAATTGCATTATTAGTACTTTCGACTAGATCCATTGAAAACATTCAAAATTTAATATTTTTATACATTTTTGTTTAACAAATAAATTTTATTTTGAAAATCGAGTCCAACTTGTATCTTTAATATCTCAACAACCATTATTCCGATTAGGTTTATATTTTGCCAGAATATGTATCACTCAAACTGCTGCAGCATGGCAAACACTTTTATGCAATAAAAAACGATACACCGATGTTTTACAGAAATTTTGTGTTTATTTGTAGTTTTTGGGAATTGAAAAATTGATCTCTCGAAACACTTTGCCACATTTCTATGAAGTTCAATAATTTTAACCCAATTTATTTATGGTTATTATCTGCTAATATAATGTACTGAACAACTAACCAAGGCTGCTCAAATTTGAACTACGCGTTTTCTTTATATAGCCTTGCAAAGTTGTCCTCTTTATAAAATGAACAGTCCTTAACAATGCCGATGAAGATGGTGGAATGCTATGCTCAGTACCCTCCATGCAGCTTGCCTCCGAGCCTTGCTCCGAGCCCAGGAGAAGCGTTCAGAGGGCCAGAAATGAAGCTGAGAGAGAGGAAAGCTCGAGTCGCTCTTAAGCGTGAGGTGAGGCAGGGCAAGCCTAACTGATGCAAAAAGTTTTGCCGAGAAGCAGATGCCTACCCTTGAGGCAACGCGTACCAAATCGGGGTAGCGAAGCTCAAAGGTCCAGCAACACCTGTGGAAATGTGCCCGGACAAACTAAGGAGGACAGTGTAAGAAGGGTAGAAACAGAAGTGCTTCAGGCCAGCAACTGTAAAGCCAGTCCAAAGGATGGAGATTGTAGTCGAAAAGCACGTATTCGCATCGAAACGTGCTTTGAAGCACCTAGGAGTGATGGTCGATGATCGGCTCAACTTCAAGGAGCACGTTGACTACGCCTACGGAATTGCGCTCTAGCGACGATCATGACGAACGTCGGGAGACCTCGAAGCAGTATAAGAGGCTTTTTCTGTCGAGCGCAGCAGTCTAGTCAATACTCATGTTTGATGCCCCAGTATGGGCTGAAGCGCTGTTGAGTACGAGGCATAATCGGAGAGTGCTGAACTGTGCATTCAAACTTACCAGGAACGAAAAGAGTACTTACAGAGCAGACTCGTTGGCAAAGTGGCAGCAAGAGTGGGATAACACGGTAAAAGGTGGGTGAACCCACCGGCTCATTCTAAGCGTGTCAGCATGGGTGAATAGGAAGCATGGAGAGGTGAACTTCCATCCCACGCAGTTTCTCTGCTTCAAGGAAGTACCTGCATCGGTTTGGTCACTCTCTCTCACCTTTTTGCCCGGAGTACGAGAACGTAGAGTAAACACTGGAACATGTCGTCTTAGAATGTCGACAAAGTTGTCGAAGCAATGTGTCGTGAAGAAGAGACTTGGAACGCTGTTGATAGGGTAGTAACGAGTTTCCGAACTGCAGGAGAAGTAGCGTGAAGATCAGAGGAAGTAGAGCCGCGATCGGGGTACGCTTGATCCAGTGCTGGGGACATGACCGAGTGGACCGTAGCGTGGCGTGACACTGGTTTTTGGTCGTCGGGGCGCCGGTGAACCGGAAGTCTACCACTATCCTGAATTGCCGGACCGACTTCGGCACCTCACTGGTTGGGATAGAAACATAGGTGGCGGGAGAACTTTCTCTGTCGGATATTTTTCCATCAAAGTAGGCTAGGTCCACCTCCGGGGAGTAGACCAAGAGTATACCACAAAGAAGAACCGGAGCTTATGGTCGTCGGGGCATCTGTGAACTGGAAGCCAGTCTCCAATCATAGGACAACTGTCCAGAAAGTAACAGTTTTGGAAGACCTTCCATTCTTTATTACACCAACGAATTAAGCACTAAAAACAAGAGACTCTTTCATTCACTCTCTTTATTGTTGTCAGAGAGTGGATAACGAAACAACGAAGAGCTCGATGCGGGAATGCGGGAAGCCAAAATTGAGTAAGTGACATTGTACCGAAAGTTGAGTAATTTTAATTGACGATTGAGTAACTTTGACTCTAGGTACTTTGGCCGTATACACCTGAATGCAAACTATAGACACTATAGATTCCATAAACTCGTGGAGGCGAAGACAACTGTAGCCAAACGAGCATGACGTCACGATTCCAATAGCGACAATGGATTGCGTGACGTCATATTCGCTCGGTTCACTCTAAATTCACGGTAAAACACAATGAAATCGTATTTCTCAACCATGTCTCCGCGAGTCTATGGAATCTATAGTGTCTATAATGCAAACTACTACCTCAACATCGACTCCATCAACTCAGAATTGGCTTTCCGCACCCAACCTCGAAGTTGGGTTGGAATGAACTCACTTTTGGGTACTTTTATTTCTCCGTCTGACTGACAATTCTCAGGCCATTTTGACAGAGGTAACATGTGCATGAAAAGGACGGCAACAAGATCGACCAAGTAGAATATATGATCGTCGTGCATGTGTGTGGTCTGCCAAAATGACTTGAGAAGTGTCAAACATTTTCATGGCTAGCTTTGTTGGTGTAATGAAGAATTGCCGGAGAAGTCTTCGTAGATGTAGGGTAGATTCACTATCGGAGACTATCCGAGTCGTAAGCGAGATGATGGAGTGCCAAGGGGCGCACGATCGAGATAACCTCCTTTGATAAAAATTGTCCGTTAAAGTTGTGTAGACAAGGGAAGCTATTGATGATGAAAAAAGAGAGATAGATAGAGAGAGATAGATGGATAGATGAATGGGCCTTTTCATTTGACGTCTTAAATCAGCTGATTGTTCGGGCGTTTGACAGTTCTTCTATGAAGATGACACGTTCTTGTTAGCAGCTGTTGTTCAAGCTTTGTAAACAAATGCATGCACGGATCTGTCACATGAAAAGGCCTATACGCTTTGTCGTTGCCCTCGTTCATTTTGACCTGCACACGTCACTGTCGCTTATTATCCTGTTCCATCTGTAGTGGTTGCTTGGTTACGGGCTGCTCCTCCGAGGCCATGGTTGTTGTTGTTCCTTGTGATTACCACGACTTGATGGCCATCGAAGTAGGCTCCGGTTGCTGTTGTTGCCGTTAGCCTTTCAGTGCGTGGATCTCCCCAAAGCACGACCCAGCTAAAAAAGTTAAAAATCCCCATCCCACTAGCCAACTCACCATCCTTCCCCTCAAGCGATCTACGCAAGTGTTCATCCTCTTCATCTCTCGCACTGCTTCGGCCACCAGAAACGACCATCATAATACCTCTGGAAGGCTGCTAGAAGGGAAAAAAGGGGGTCCAACCCAGTGAAGCGAACTGGAACACGATTTTCATTTAAATTTTAGAGTGATTTTTCTTATTCTTTCGCTATGTACAACCCGGCCTGGCCTCCCCTCAGCTTCCACACCGAACTGTTTCGTTCTTCATCAGCCAGGAGGCAACCCCTTCCCTGGTCCTGCTGATTCCGGCCTGTTGACGACGACGACTTCGCGAAACCCTTATATACCTACCAATCCCATTTCAGCGCGCGCGAAGGATAGTCGCGCGCCGACGAGTTTCGCGTTTTCCGCTCTGTGCGTTATCCTTAATTTATGTCGGGATACATTAAAATTCTAATAAAAATGAAACGCGATAAGACGAATTAAGAGCGCCGACGACACACAGCCAGCGATGTAGCGAAGAAGCCCGGTTTGGAACAACGTGAGCTGCTGGCTGTGTGATCCCCCTTTCGGCAAACCATCCCGAACCCGACTGCTGGCTGCAAGGGCGCGTAATTTTCGGTAATTTAAAATTTTTATATACCTTGCCGCGCGCGCTTCGCAATCACCTCCCGATGATGGTCTCAGATGGGTTGAGGCGATTTTACATTTAACATTTTCGGAAGCCATCCAAGCAGCAGACCGGTATCATGTGCCACACGAACGGGACGGGGTTAACTCCTCCAAGTGAACCGTGACGGAGTTTCTTTTTCCTAATTTAAATTTTTAATGTCCCTAACGTGATGGCGGACCGTGATTCGGGACGGCTTCCGTTCGAACGGAGGTTCAAGTAGGATGCTTTGTAAAGAGGTGGCCATATTTGAATAATTCTCAGTACAATGCGTTAAAAAAAATTTCCAAATAGTCAGATTGGGTAAACTTCCTGTTCAAAATATTTGATATAGTTTTACATGTTCTTCTTTTTCTTGGTGTAACTTTCCCATTGCATTGGGACAAAGCCTGTTTATCAGCTAAATGTTCTGTAAGCACTTCCACAGTTATTAACTGAGAGCTTCCTCTGCCAATGACCATTTTACATGTGTACAAGGGTGTATCTTTTCATAGAGTGCATCAAAAATTCTTAAATTTTGACTGTTTGTCAAACTATTATATGAGCATCATTGGTACAAATTTGAGCTCTATTGGTTAATCTTTCGCCAAGCTATATCCGTTTTTATAAAACATTTATTTAGACAACTAATTTTTGAGCTGTCATATCTCGGAAACCAGAGATCCGAATAGGGTCCTCAAATTAAAGAAGAAATCTCGCTTATATTGAATAATACGATCAAGCATGGTATTCTAATCGGAATTGTACTTTACTCGAACTTGAAAAACAAAGGAATAATGAGAAAATTCGAAATAAGAAAAATGGTAAATAGTTCTACTTTGACATTTGAGGTCAACCTTGTGTGACTGAGCTCGACATTTTTCGCACTGGGATTTCAAAAACGTTCCTATCTGACATACACGGTGAAAAAAAAAATCACTCAAAGTATGTGTTATAAGCTAGGGACGAGACAAAAGGCTAAAAAAAATATATATATATATATTTTTAACTACGGTTAATGAAAACTGTTGGGAAAACGTCAAAATGAGTAAATATGTACTCTTGAACCATATATTGTGGTTTAAAACAAGAATCCCGATAGGACTTTAGGAGCCTATTGAATATAGTTTTGAACGTTAGTTGCCTACCCAACACATTTTGGCCACCCCCTGTATGTTGGATGCTCCTCAATGTCGTTTTACCATTTTGCAGCCCTAAGCTTATATCTGAGAAGTCCAAGATTTGGTACATGTAGCTTATGAACGGTTTTGTTTATTCACATGAAGAAGAAATTGGGAAGTCATTGTAGCAATTGAAGTCAAGGAAGTCGAGTAGCAATCAAAAGCAGAGGTACACATAAAGAAATTCTGAAAGCTACACTTGACGTAAATATTGGAACGTTTAAATTTTCATTTCATTTCATTTGATTTTACATTGAATAATGTCTTGCACGTAAAGTTGTAAGCGAGCGCCATACTGCAGACAACCTGTAATTTAACAATCCGATGGAGAATTGTGTTGAAAGTGATGGAGGTCATTTTGTTACAGCGAACTCGATGTAACTAGTTTAAACTGTGTACTCCATCTTATGCTATTTTTTTTATTTATTATTTTTCTTAAATATCTGGAAACACTATAGTTTGAACATCAATTCATGTCTTATATAGCCAAAGTGGTCATCAAAATGAAATGAATGGAATGAAATCGCAAGAACAGTGGACGATAGTGTTGTGCAGTGCTGTCATGGTAAAATTAGAGCTGCACAGTTAAAAATTGTTACATCGAGTTCACTGTAACAAAATGACCTCCATCGCTATCAGCACAATTCTCCATCGAATTGTAAAATTACAGTTTGTATGCAGTATGGAGCTTGCATACAACTTTGTGTGCGAGAAGTTATTTTATGTAACATCGAATGAAATTAAATGGAAATTTAAACATTTCAATATTTACGTCACGTTTGTTTCTGTGTGGATACTCAAGGTTTCAAAATTTCAGCGCCCCCTTTACTGGTATGCTTCCTAGGAAATGGCTTTACTATTGTGTCTAATTGAAAACTTTTGCAGAAATACCCCTGCATGCATCATTATTTCGCAGAATTCGCCTGTAATTATTTCTCGCGGAAAAACATACTTGTTGAAATACTTTTTATGAGATCAGCAAAAATTCTTCTTAAAATTTCGCCTGAAATTTATTTGAGGATTCTTTTAGGATTTATTCAAAAAATTAGGAATATTAACATAAAGAATATTCTCGCAGTGTTTCTTAGATCGTTTCAAGCAAAAAATCCACTTGAGATTAAAAAAAAAAAAAAAATTTTGAATGGATCTCTAGAAAAATATCTTAGGGATTTCTTGGAGGCGACTCAAGAGAATTTTTCATAAGAACTACCTGGAGAAATATCTGACGTAACTTCTCGGAAAACTCTTAATGGAGTTGCTAGAGAAGAATATTTAAGGAATTTATTGGAAAACTCCTGGAGTAATCTAAGAAAAAATCTTGGAGGATTTTCTGATGGTTTTCTTGGAGAAATCTGTGGACGAGTTTCTGAAAAAATCCTGTTGAGAGAAGCATTAAAAAGGGCCTGCAAAGATCATTAGAGAAACTCCAAGGACATTTCTGAAAAAAAAAAATCCATAGATGCTACTATGAATTATCTTTGAAGACCTTTCTCAAAGAATTCGTGGAGATTTTATTGGATTTATTTTTAAAGGAAATGGTGTATTTATTTCTAAGGAATATATGGAGGAAATTCTGAAAGAAACTCTGTATGAACTCCTACAGGAATCTGTGTAGGAATTTCTGTCGTAATTACTGACAGTAATAATGCAAGATTCTTCGCAGATATTGCGCACTTTCTAGAGGAATTTTTATAGAAATTTCCGATGGAAATAGAGGAAATTCTGAAGGAATCCATGGAAGATGTTCTAAAGAACTTTTAGAAGAAATTCAAAAGAAATATAAAAGTGCAATTTTGTATCAATAAATAATACTAAAATGCTGAGGGGATTCTAAAGAGAATCCAAAGAGGATTCCGATGAGAATCCAAAGAGGATTCTGAAGAGAATCCAAAGAGGATTCTGAAGAGATTAATCAAAAAATTCTGGAGAAAATCCTCAAAAAAATCTGAGGAGAATCGTCAAAAATCCTGAGGAGAATCCTGTAAGGATTCTGAGGAGAATCCTGAAAGGATTCTGGGGAGAATCCTGAAAGGGTTCTGGGGAGAATCCTGAAAGGATTCTGGGGAGAATCCTGAAAGGATTCTGGGGAGAATCCTGAAAGGATTCTGGGGAGAATCCTGAAAGGATTCTGGGGAGAATCCTGAAAGAATTCTGAGGAGAATCCTGAAAGGATTCTGAGGAGAATCCTGAAAGGATTCTGAGGAAAATCCTGAAAGGATTCTGAGGAGAATCCTGAAAGGATTCTGAGGAGAATCCTGAAAGGATTCTGAGGAGAATCCTGAAAGGAATCTGAGGAGAATCCTGAAAGGATTCTGTGGAGAATCCTTAAAGGATTCTGTGGATAATCCTGAAAGGATTCTGAGGAGAATCCTTAAAGGATTCTGAGGAGAATCCTTAAAGGATTCTGAGGAGAATCCTGTAAGGATTCTGAGGAGAATCCTGTAAGGATTCTGAGGAGAATCCTGTAAGGATTCTGAGGAGAATCCTGTAAGGATTCTGAGGAGAATCCTGTAATGATTCTGAGGAGAATCCTGTAAGGATTCTGAGGAGAATCCTGTAAGGATTCTGAGAAGAATCCTGTAAGAATTCTGAGGAGAATCCTGTAAGAATTCTGAGGAGAATCCTGTAAGAATTCTGAGGAGAATCCTGTAAGGATTCTGAGGAGAATCCTGTAAGGATTCTGAGGAGAATCCTGTAATGATTCTGAGGAGAATCCTGTAATGATTCTGAGGAGAATCCTGTAAGGATTCTGAGGAGAATCCTGTAAGGATTCTGAGAAGAATCCTGTAAGGATTCTGAGAAGAATCCTGTAAGAATTCTGAGGAGAATCCTGTAAGAATTCTGAGGAGAATCCTGTAAGGATTCTGAGGAGAATCCTGAAAGGATTCTGAGGAGAATCCTGAAAGGATTCTGAGGAGAATCCTGTAAGAATTCTGAGGAGAATCCTGTAAGGATTCTGAGGAGAATCCTGTAAGGATTCTGAGGAGAATCCTGTAAGGATTCTGAGGAGAATCCTGTAAGGATTCTGAGGAGAATCCTGTAAGGATTCTGAGGAGAATCCTGTAAGGATTCTGAGGAGAATCCTGTAAGGATTCTGAGGAGAATCCTGTAAGGATTCTGAGGAGAATCCTGTAAGGATTCTGAGGAGAATCCTGTAAGGATTCTGAGGAGAATCCTGTAAGGATTCTGAGGAGAATCCTGTAAGGATTCTGAGGAGAATCCTGTAAGGATTCTGAGGAGAATCCTGTAAGGATTCTGAGAAGAATCCTGTAAGGATTCTGAGATGAATCCTGTAAGGATTCTGAGAAGAATCTTGAAAGGATTCTGAGAAGAATCCTGAAAGGATTCTGAGAAGAATCCTGAAAGGATTCTGAGGAGAATCCTGAAAGGATTCTGAGGAGAATCCTGAAAGGATTCTGAGGAGAATCCTGAAAGGATTCTGAGGAGAATCCTGGAATAACCAGCAGGAAAATAGTTTCAAACCATATCTAAACCACTTGTATATAAACTGTCGAAGTTGAAGGGCTGAATCCAGCTGAAAGCGTTTGATATTGACCGAAGAGAGTAGGTCGAAACACGTCACGCCAAACAAGCTGTTTCAGTTATTTGGAAAAAGTGAACCAATCCCATGCATGCGAAACAACAAATCATCAAAAACTTTCGATAACCAGATTAACGGTCAGCAAGAAAATAGTCACCAACCAGTTACCAGCAGCAGCGTTACAGAATCAGGATTGTATGCTTCACTGAAGTTACGAAGGTGAACGAAATCGACGCAAGAAATTCATATGCGTAAAAGAACAATATCTTGACAAAACTATAAGGATCTCTTCAAATCACACCATTTAAGATTCCTGAAGCGTAATTACACATTAGGATGGATCAACGTTGTTTGGTCGGAATTCAACATTTTGAGGAAGGGCACAAATAAATAAATCAAGAAATTTTAAGGTGAAATAAGAGTCCCTCAGAAAATTCCTTAGAAATCCCATGAGTTAAGCGATTACTTGTTTGGGTATTTTTTCATCAAACACATTTATTATTTATCACCTCCCAATTGACGAGTCAACGGGCACTGTGGTGACAAAACAAGAAAATAAAATTTGTCTCGTTCTAGAGTGTTCTCAGGATTCAGGAACACTTCGGCTTACGTCGACGGAAAAATCTTGAGTACATATTCGACGAGAAAGGCACTATCACCACTAGGTGGATTAATATGTTTTTTTTTATGGAGCATTTGCATTTTATTATGGAGCATGTTAGTATTATTTATTGGTACAATATTGCACTTTTAGCCGGGGCCCGTAGCGTAGTGGCTACACGTTCACTTCATAAGTGGATGGTCATGGGTTCGATCCCAACCCCGGCTCTTGTAATTTTCCGTCAGTTGCTCTTCCCTCGAGAGCGGCTGGCACCTGACCTGACCCTCTTCAGAGCATATGCTCCAACGGACCCGGAAACCTGGATATCGGTTAAAGGCAACTCATAATGGACCCGCAATCGGACAGGAAAAGAAACAAGAACCACACATAAACATCCTCGTGCTCATCATTCTACCATGGACAGATTAGAAAAGTGACAGCAGCGCAAAGGCAACCAGTTCGATATAGTAGAATCAGAATAGAATACATTTAGGCGCTGTACAATGTGTAAGTGCCAATTTAAATCGTTTACGCAGTGCCCTAGTGGACAAAAATAAGAATAAAAAAAATATACTGCACTTTTAGTGAGAAAATTTTATGTTTTACCAGTACATTTTCCATAAAGTATAGAACGGTTTCAATTATTTATATAATAAGATAAAAGTTCGAGAATTTCATAACAAACTATAACAAATAGTTTGTTTTGCATGTTTTACTCAAAGTGTTATAAATAATATGTGTTTTAGGGAAAACCACATTTTAATTCATTGTGCCAAATCCGAAATATACCGGAATGATGTTGTTCCATTACCATAAGTGGACCATGCTTTCAAAATTCCTCATACTGACTTCCATACAACTGAAACTGTTATATGACATGTGTATTTCTTGGGTTACGTCAATTAAAAGAAGAAGGAAGCCCATCTATGCAATATAAAAAGGAGCGTAAAAGATAATTCGGGTAAATGAATGGAATTCGATAAATCGACGAATGGGAAAACGATTTTTGGGGTATTCAAATTCGATGAAAAGTAACAGAACCATAAAACTTAGGTACGGATGGGTATGACGCACTAACTTTAAAATATTAACATTTCGTAGAATGTTAACGCCGTTAGTGTTAATAGTTAACATTAAAAATTATATCCGGTAAAAAATTATCAAAATTTATCTATAGAAATTACAAATATACGGTGAATACGAAGAAATCACTTTAAAAAACTTACACTGTAAGTTCATCAACTAGTTACGTATCAGTGGTCCAAATTTGGAAAAGATCGAGCTATTCTACACGAAGTTAGAAAGATTCTAGAAATTTATCTATTTTTCATATGTATCCCATTATTTTTTTCAATTGAATGCAGGCCATTTAGGTGCTTTCCTTTGAAACATAAATATATTGAAGTCAATTTGAGGGAACTAAAATGGACTATATTACTACTAATCGATGATGACGTTTTGAATAAATTGGTATTATAATAGAAAAATAATCTAATCGTTATAATTGTCTTTCGTGTAAAGATTTTTTTTGTTGGGGGGAATTGAACCACTGCTCCAGTGAGTTGAACTTTTGTGGTAGAATTTAAAATGTGGTCAAAAGTTTTTAAAAGCTTATTATATCTATCTATATATAAATAAAAATGGAATGGTGTTTGTATGTCACGAATAGGATCGGAAACGGGTCAACGGAATCAAATAATTCTTTCACTGTTGCATTCGTGCAAGGCTCCGACGTGTTCGTACGAAAAAATCAGTAACAAATTTTGAAAACGACGTTTAATCAATGCTATACCGTTGATTATACGTCGTTTTCAAAATTTGTTACTGAAATAATTGCGAAAATCGACCGGGAAAGGGGCAAAAACGGGAAAATTTGAAATTCCATTTTGCGGGTCATTTGTCTTCCGAACTGTATGTCAAAAAACATAGTAGGCAGGCAGAACGACGTTTGCCGGGACAGCTAGTTAGTCATAAATGATCAAAATTTCATTGCATTCGGTTTGTTGAATCCGGAGATATAACGGCTCAAAGTTGGCTATCGGATAATTATACCTTTTCGTAGAATCTTTGCCACTTCGTGTGAATAGCCCGATCGTTTCCAAATTTGGACCACTGATACGTAACTAGTTGATGAACTTACAGTAAAAATTTGAGAATATTTGACGCCCTTTTTCGAGTTACAGTTAGTTGAATATTTTTGAAAAGTGATTGATTGATTGATTTGTCTTTATTATAGAGACTTTCAGCCCTTGGCTGGTTCGTCTCTCCCCCCTTGAAAAGTGAAGTTTTTACCTGTCCCAGATATTTTGAGTATCCCCTGTAGATGAAGTTGATGGGGGCTCTATTATACCGAACTATCGTGATATTTTTTTTTGAATAAAATTAAAAAAAAAAATCTGTGCTCAATTTGGGTGCGATTGGTTGCGTAATGCGATTTAAATTTGTATGAGTTTTAGAATGAGAAAATGAACTTTTTTGTATAATTCTTAGATTATTGCTTAGTTCATTTTTTTTGTTTAGAGAGACTTTACCCTGAAGGGGCATTCGTCTCTAGTTCTTAGTTCAATATTGTTTTATGTTTTTAAAGTAATCCAAACATTCACGATGAAATAACAGTTACACTTGTGGATATGATTACCGTAACATCAAAGAATTAATGGGTGTTTGGTAAGCATACATTCACTTTTCAAAATATTCCTTAAAATCTAAACTGATGTCCAGAAATTTACAGTACAGACTTCCTTTCACGGCGAGGAAGTTATATCACTTCTATGAAACATTTTAAATTGTAGCAACCATTTGCGTAGGGTTTTTTTCTATCTTCATTTGAAAAAATAAACTGGTTGATTTCCTGGAAAAACATTCCTTCAGAACATCTTTCCTTGGTTATATCGTAGGAAAAGGATATAAGTACAGTAGACAATTATCAATCAACCAAACCAAATCAAATGGATCATCTTCAATTTCGGAAAAGGTGCACTCTGCTAACGGGACAGCGTATTTTTTCGACCATACATAACGCTAGACCACAAAAAAAATCGAATGAATGGCAGCGTAGCCGAAAATCGGTTAAATAAATATGATACAATATAACCAGCCCAACCAACCAGAAAGAAGCAGCACCGATCATCTGAAGTGAAAACATGCGTCTTCGCATAGGAGACAGCGAAGAAAAAATGATCAACCGAGAAGGATACGGTTAACCAAAAGCAAAAAAAAAAGCGGTAATCCTTCTGTGTATATCTTTTGCACCCACCCTTCAGCTCGTTTCAGATTCCTTCAAGGATGCAATTTTTTCGGATAATCGAAAAAAATAATTACCGTTTTTTTAAAATTCGTTCCTCAAGCATCTCAAATTTTGAGTTTTATTTTCGGCCTTCTGCTCGACGCTCAATTGTCTGACGGTAAGGTGGTCGTATGATGGATAACAGGAGGCTCACAGTTTCATTTCCTCCTTCACCACAAAAAGTGTTCCCGTTATTAAAAATTCAAAAAACGGTCCCCTCGAAAAAAAAAATGAAAAGTATAATTTGAGAGTAAGATAGGGAATAAGAACGGGAACGTGCCCAAAAATCGATATAGGCACGTCGATAATCATACCGTGAATAGATCACGAACCACATCAACTAAATAGAGCACGGAAAAGAGTTGATGTCTCCTTCTGAGTGCACGCACCGCGCGTAGATAAATCTACATATTGATTGCTGCCCTATAAAGTCCCTTTAGACGGGAAAGAACGATGGGTTTCATCAGCATCAACATCAACATCAACAGTTCGTATTACATTGCACTTGAGTCTTCTATAATAATCGGAACCAATGCTTTCATAAAAGCAACTTCTGCGTGTTTTATAAAAGGTTTGAAAGACATCGTTCAAAGTCGAGGGGTCTCTCAACTGTAATTGAGTGACTAACAAAAATATCAGTAGAATGAACTTTCTTTGTTAAGGCTAATGATTTATGAACATTTCTCACAAAATCTTATGAAATCCCTAATAATTTAACTAAAACTACTTCAATTGAAAGAGTTGATAAAAACAGGACATCTTGTGATATTGTATTTATTTTATTTTGATACTATATTACGTGATTTCACAGCTGCATTGATAAGCCCCTTGATCTCCATATTAAAAAAAAACTCACACCCCACAAAAACCCTCTCTATATAGAAAAAAATGCGAGGGTGACTTTGTCGGCACACGAACGGGACGCGTAAAAAACCTCACCCCAGAGATTTTTTTAATATCTTCTACAAAACTCAACCCTATCAAATTTAAAACTGCACACCAGGAAGAAAGGCGACACGGCACGAAGACGACGGTGGAATCCTCATCGGCTTCTTTGCGTGGCTTCATCATCGACTCCGCTCTGTATCGTGTAACACTTAGGAGTATCGGGGGCAAGATTAAGGTCAAAAGTCTACAACAGTCCATTTCCAGACTGCCATACACTGGAACCTCATTTTATGTCATGGGCTAGGAATGCACATATCAAAGAGGAAACTCAGTTCGTGAGAACAGGTCTTGCTCTTGGGCATTTGAAATGGCGCCAAGGAGGTTTCTAAGAAGTTCCCAGATATCCCAAAAAAAGGGAGTTTCAAGAGGCTTCAGAGGCCTTTCAGGGGTTGTTTCAGGGGATTTCAGACGCCTTTCGAGGGCTTTCCGACAGGTTTTGTTGGCATGTCAATGGAATTCCGGGGAGTTCAGGCGTGTTTCAAGGGATTTTAAGGGCATATCAGGGTGGGTTTCAGGAGCTTTTAAAGGGTATTACATGAAGTTTCAGGAACATTTTGAGGCATTTCAAGGATTTCAAGGAATTTTTCAAGGGCCTTTCAAGAAATTTCCCGGGGCTCAGAGATCCACTGGAGCCTCCCGAAACGCCTTTAGACTCCCTGTAACCTGAAGCGCCTTGGGACCCTCTAAAATGCCCCTGAGACCCCCTGTAATATTTCTGAAACCTCCAATTACTCCCTAAACCCTCTGATCCCGTTAGTCTCGCTAAAACGTCCCTGATACAATCTGAAATGCTTCTGCGACTCTGTATCCTCCCTGAAAATTTCCGAGATCCCTTGAAGCGCCCTTGAAGCCTCCTCTAACACCCTAAGACCATCTGAAACGCCTCTGAGAACCCTTAAGCGCACCAGAGACCCGGAGAGCCCTGAGAGCTCCTTGTTTACTCTGCAACTCCCTGAGACCCTCTGAAACGCTCTTGAGATTCCTTAAATTGTCCTTGGGAAAACCTGAAGCCCCTTGAGATCCCCTGAGACGCCTTTGAGACCCTCTGCAACGCCCTTGAGAACCCCCAAAGTGACCCTAAAACCCTTTGGAAACTTATATTCATTGGTACCCTTTGAAACGGTAATGAGACCTTCTGAAACACATCTGAAACCCCTGGTATCGCCCAAAATCCCGTGAAGCGCCATTGTGGCCTCTTGGAACGCCCCTCAGACCTCCTCAATGCCACTGCGAACCCTGAAGCGCTCCTGAGGTTCTCTGGAGCCCCCTGAGACATTCCCGAGACGCCTCTGAGACCTCCTGGTACCCCTTGAAACCTCCGGTGTCTCTTTGAAACGCTCCGGAGATATCCTGGTCCCCCTGAAATTATCTGAAACGCCCCTGAGACTCTTTGAAACGACCCTAAGATTGTTTGGAACGCCCTTGAAACCCCCTAAGACTCATTAAAGCATACCGGAAACCCCCTAAGACCCTCTGAGATGCCCCTTTAATTTCATTAAACGCCCCTGAAACATATTGGTATTGTCTTAAACCCTCTTGAAACGCCCCTGAGATCTCCTGGTACTCTCGTGAACCTTTTGGGACCGCCTAAAATGCCCACCATCCTTCCTTTGATCTCTTATAAACTCCCTCTGGTCGCTGTTGCCATAGTTACCATCATTTAACATTTTTTATGCATAATATTGGTTCTGAATAGCTGTCCTTCTGATTGTGCATTGTATGAAAAAGGTGTATAAAAATACTCGCATAATCCATTTGAACCTCCATAAAGTAACATTAAGAAAATGGAAAATATTTCAAGAGCAGTTAGGGTTTAGGAACCAGCTAAAGTTTAAGGAGCGTTCATGGAAAAATAGAGGAGAGAGGGGAGTCAGTTAAAGATTGTTTAGGCGAGTTAAAGTTGAAGGGAGACATGGGAACCTTTTTGAACTAACACAGGATCATCAATAGTATTGACTATGAGTCTGGGTCATCAAATCTACAAGCACAGACAAACAGATGTTTCACTCTACTCACTTCGTTTCTCTTTTTAACGGATTATTCAAATATTCCGTAGTTCGCAGATCGCTCGCTCATGGCGTTCGCATTGTTTTTGCTCCTGTTTGACGTTTGCTCACTACCGCCATCTACTCAGTGGATTTGCTGCGTACCACAGAAAAAATCGCATTGGGCGATTAGGTTCCGGGTCATTTGGCCGAATGCCATTTGGCCGACCGCCATTTGGCCGAAGGGTCGTTTGGCCGAATGCCATTTGGCCAAATGCTGTTTGGCCGAAAAATGAATGATGAACTTAGGTGACCTTGCCACTGTTATCTACATCAGTATAACTTGAAAGAACAGCCTATAATTTAAAGAAGGAGAAATTATTGATAAAATATTGCTAGTTTCAACGCCAACTAATCCCTGAATGGCAAAACTAGAAAGAATACACCCACGGGACACGATACAAGAACGGACACAACACGTATTGTTCTTACAAACGATTTAAAGGGTTTTCAATTTACCTTTTTAGCCGACCGGTTTCGGGCTAGATGCAGCCCATCGACGGGACGATGTCCGACTAATTACGTAGAGTCGCTCACACATATTCGTACTTTACACAGTACACGTCGAGATGAGATAAAATGTTTACTGTATTTTCAGCTTCATCAAATGGAAGCGTGGTGACAATATTGGCGCATCATCTTCATTCATCAGCGGAGAGTCGGCAGTGGCGATGAACATTAATTCCCAAGCATTCAAATGTGATAATTTTTTTTACATTTTTCAATAGTTTTGCTTGCTCCCAATCCACTGTGTGTCCTTCAGTCAAAGCATGTACGGCTACACTTGACTCGTTCGGCCTACCATTCTCCACCGTATTTTTATGTTCACGCAGGCGAACTTTCAATTTGCGGCGAGTTAGTCCGATGTACACGGCTGCGCTGCGCAATCTTTACAGGGAAGTCCGGAGGGTCAGCCTGCCTTTTTCAAAGAATTCCTCCTTAAGGCGAAACTGGAAGCATTTTCTCATTTTTTTGGTTTTTGATTTTTCATAAAATAACGAAGCAATACTTTCAAAATCGGTTTTCGTGCACATGTAGAGCATGGATCAAAGTATCTTCTGAATTTTTTTTTATGGTGGAAAAAGTTTTGCATTTTTGCAGAAACCATTTTTTTATGAAATTTTATTCAAAAATGGTTTCTGCAAAAACGAAAAACATTTTCCACCACGAAAAAAAATCAGGAGATACCTTGATCCATACTCTACATGTGCACGAAAACCGATTTTGAAAATATTGCTTCGTTATTTTATAAAAAATTAAAAACCAAAAAGTGAGGAAATGGATCCAGTTTCACCTTAATACACACCTTTAGAAGTTTTTTTTTTCAATAATTACCTCAGTATCTTTGTCTTCAATTTGAACAGAGTTTTTAAGATATTCCTTCGTAAGTCCCCCTGCGGAGTGTTTTAAGAATCATTTCTGCAATTTGCTCAGACACTTCATCAGAAATTTCTTCATAAATTTCCCCACAAATTCTTCCGACAAGCTTTCCTCTTAATTACTTCCATACAAAATTCTTCTAGGCCTTTATTCAGACATACCTCTCAAGGAGTTGCATTAAGTATTCTTCCATGAATTCCGCCAGAAATTTCTCCAGCGAAATTGTTTCATCATTTTTTTTTTGTCAAGGAATTCCTCCAGTAACTGTTTAAAATGTATTCCTAGAATGTCCAGTAGTTTATTTTCCAGGGATTCCTTCAGAAAATCCCCATGGGATTTTTTTTTAGAAATTCCTTCTTAAAGCACTCAAGAATCATCTCAATCCATTAATTCTGAAGAACTTCTAGAAATTCCAGGAGATAAAAAAAAAACCATCCCCGTAGAATTGTCTGCAGGAAAGCCTGAAATTTTTTTCAAGGAATACCTTGAGGAAAACTTAGAAACAATTTTCGAAGGAATCGCTAGAGGAGCTTCTAGAAAAATTTTGGAGAAATCTCTTGTTGAAATTTATGAAAAAGCTTTAAAATACTGAACGAATTTCCGAAGATATTTCTCAAGAAATCCCTAAGAAAGTTTTAGTAGGAATTCGATTTTCTAAAGAAATAACCAGTCGAGCTCCTGTAGAAATTTCTGAAACTATATTTGAAAGAATCCCTTGACGAATATTTGAAGGATTCCCAGGAAAATTCCGGAAACATTTTCATGATCTTCAACAAGAAATTTCTCCAAAATTTCTCCATTAATTTTTTTTATAGGAATTTCTCTAGAAACTCCTCTACTAATTCCTTCGAAAATTTTTCCTAGTTTTCCTCAAGGTATTCCTTGACAAATTTGTTCAGTCCTTTCTACAGACAACTCTACTGGAATTCTTTTTTTTAATTTAGAATTGCTTCAGAATTGATGGAGGAATTCTTGAGTAGGGTATCGCGCCACTTGGCCGGTGGCTTCTATATTCATCTGTTTTCCACTATAACTCAGTCAATTTTGAACCAATTGACTTGAAATGTTGTACACGGGTAGATACTATACCTATCTCTCCACATTCCAAAAGTTGTGTCAATTGGTTCCAATTTGACTGAGTTATAGTGGAAGACAGACGAATATAGAAGCTACCACCCAAGTGGCGCGATTCCCTACTTCAAGATGGATTTTCTAATAAAAATCCCTGGTGGGTGTTCTGGAGAAATTCCCGAAAGAATACCTGGTGAAACCTTTGAGCTTTTTGAAGAATTAGTTTTGAAATTTTTGAAAGAATTTTTTGGTTGAATCCACTGATAAAATTTCTGAAAGAATACCTTAAGGAAGCCGTAGACTTACATTTGAAAAAAAAAATCCGTGTGAGAAAGTCTAAAGAATCACCTAGGTAAAGATTCTTGAATTCTTGATCTCTTGAAAAACGAACGGATGAACTTCTTAAACAATTCATAAATAAATTTATGAAGTTGTCCATGGAGGAAATCATGGAAGAATATCTGAGAAATACATGCAAGAACTCCTAAAGGAGTCTCTCTAAGGATTTTGGCATTTTTCGGGAAGAAACCCTGAAAAAGTTCCATGAGACATAAATCAAGTAAGCCAGTAAGTAGTAATGCTACAAGTCCAACATCGACAATCACTTCCAATAGTGCTTTGTCATATGGACTAAGCTAAAAACAAAATGGGGAATATATCACAATAGATCAAAACAATGAAAATACCCGACACGGAAAAAAAGTAAGTCAAGGTAAAATTTCAGAAGAAATCTCTGAAGGTGTTCGAGAAGAAACGTCTGTACGAATGCCAGTTTGCAGAATTTCTGAATTTTTGATTGAAAGAATTTCGAATGGGCTCCTTAGAGTACATTCTGAAGGGGCCGTTTCAGAAGGAATTCTCAGAAGAATTTCAAAAGTTATCCGTGACGGAATTTCTGAAGGAATTTATGGAAAACTTCTTTAAAACATTCTTGGAGAAACTTCTGAAGAAATTCTTAAAAGAATATCTGATGGAAGCTAAGGACAAATTTCCACCCTAGAATAGTTTCTTAAAAAAAACGTGAGAGGAATTTCCGAAAGAATTTGTAGAAGATTTTATGAACGAATTCCATGAGTAATAAATGAAAAAAAAAAAAATCCATGAAACAATTTTAGATGGAATCCTATGAAGGGTTTTCTTGAAATGTCATAGTATATAGGAATTTCTAAAGGATTCGCTGGAGAAATTTCTGAAGTAATTCCTGGAAGAATTTTTGAAGGAAACTTAGGAGGCATTTCCGAATCTTTGGATCTTAGGATACTAAAGAATACACGAAGAAATTTCTTATTTTTGAATTTTTGTTTTTCTTCTGAAGAAATCAAATTGAAGGCTTTATAGAAAAGTTCTAGAGCAATCTTTAAAAAATTTTGGGAATTTTTGTGAAGAAAATTACTGATTTTTATGAAATAATCTTTCGAGGATTTTTTTAAACTATCCCTAGAAGAAGTAATGAAACAATCCGCGAAGAAAATTTCATAAATTATTCTTTGATAGACAGTGGACAAGGTGAACTGACCTGAATAGTTTGGGACATTTCAGACGTTGTAAAGAAGTAGTTACAGACTAAGGCGTGAAGTACACAACATCAGTTTCACACTAATGAAAATTCGATCGAGTCAAAAAAGATGTTCGAGCATTGTTTACTTTTGGGACCATGTGTGCAGTTTAAGCTTCGTGACGTACATTTGCTGACTCAGTCACTCCAGATATGCTAAACTAATATGAGTATAAACAAATAGAGCAATAGCATGCTTTCACTTACACGCAAAACAATCCGTTCTGATAAACGTGAACAAACAAACGCGAATATGAGAACATGCCAATATACACCGTGAAATGGAACTAGTTCCACAATATGGGCGTTCTAGAGACCGAGACATCTAGTTCACGGTGTACATTTCTTATTGTTGTTATCGTTGCTATGCATAGTTCCCGTTTGTTCCCGTTGCCGTGATTGAAAGTGCACGTATATCGGAACACATTTTTTTGCATGTAGATACATACATTATTTGTTCTACACTAGGTTCTACATCACATTAAAGACAAGACACAATCAACAATAGCACGCCACAATACTCGGTTTGTGGCTGCCGCTCTCCATCCTCGGTCGCGCCCAATGCTCACCAGGTTATACTCCACCTGGTCCGCCCATCGTGCTCTCTGCGCTCCACGCCTTCTTGTGCCAACCGGATCAGTAGCAAACACCAGCTTTGCAGGGTTGTTGTCCGGCATTCTTACAACATGCCCTGCCCACCGTATCCTTCCGGCTTTGGCCAACTTGTGAATGCTGGGTTCGCTGTAAAGTGCAGCGAGCTCGTGGTTCATCCTTCTCCGCCACACACCGTTCTCCTGCACACCGCCGAAGATCGTCCTTAGCACGCGTCGCTCAAAAACTCCGAGTGCTTGCAGGTCCTCCTCGAGCATGGTCCATGTCTCGTGCCCGTAGAGGATCACCGGTCTTATTAGCGTTTTGTACATGGTGCATTTGGTGCGTGGGTGAATCTTTTTCGACCGCAGTTTCTTCTGGAGCCCGTAGTAGGCCCGACTTCCGCTGATGATGCGCCTCCGAATTTCACGGCTCACGTTGTTGCAGGCATCAGTAAGGATCCGAGGTAGACGCAGCCCCCGGCGAGATTGGAATGAACTGGATAGATCACCCGAAACCCTTACGCAGTTTTGCACACCGTCCATCGTTGCTTTAACCAGACTAATCAGCTTCCCAGGAAAACCGTTTTCGTCCATGATTCTCCATAGCTCTGCGCGGTCGATACTGTCGTATGCCGCCTTGAAGTCGATGAACAGGTGATGCGTTGGGACCTGGTATTCACGGCATTTCTGGAGGATTTGCCGTATGGTGAAGATCTGGTCCGTTGTCGACCGGCCGTCGATGAAGCCGGCTTGATATCTTCCCACGAACTCATTCGTTTTAGGTGACAGACGACGGAAGATGATCTGGGATAGCACTTTTTTGGCAGTATTCAAAATAATGATCGCCCTGAAGTTCTCACATTCCAAATGGTCGCCTTTCTTGTGAATGGGGCAGATTACCCCTTCCTTCCACTCCTCCGGTAGCTGTTCGGTTTCCCAGATCCTGACTATCAGCCGATACAGACAGGTGGCCAACTTTTCTGGGCCCATCTTGATGAGTTCAGCTGCGATACCATCCTTACCAGCTGCTTTGTTGGTTTTGAGCTGATGAATGGCATCCTTAACTTCCCTCAGCGTGGGAGTTGGTTCATTTCCGTCCTCCGCAGCACTGGCGTCGTTGTTTCCTCCGTTGCCGTGGTCTCCCGTGCCTACGTTCTCCACGCCATTCAGGTGCTGATCGAAGTGCTGCTTCCACCTTTCGATCACCTCACGTCCGTTCGTCAAGAGGCCTCCGTCTTTATCCTTGAATATTTCGGCTCGCGGCACGAAGCCGTTGCGGGATGAGCTTCTGATAGAACTGCCGTGTTTCTTGGGAACGGCACAGCAGTTCCATTTCTTCGCACTCCGCTTTTTCTCCCGAAAGAGGCGGGTCTGCTGTTTCCACTTCTGTTTGTAACGTTCCACGGGTCCTTTGCTGCAGCATTACTGCCCCCGCTGCGTTCTTCTCCTCCAAAACCGTTTGCACTCTTCGTCGAACCATTTGTCCCGTCGATTCCGTTCCACGTACCCGATGGTACTCTCTGCTGCGTCGTTGATGGCTGCTTTGACTGTACTCCAGCAGTCCTCTGGAGGAGTTTCATCGAGCTCACCCTCGTCTGACAACGCGCTTCCAATTATCGAAAATGTTTACAAATTTCAACCAAAAGTTCATTTCTGTTACTCCTCTTTGCGTCTTCATCATTGTCTCTCATTGATGTCGTGCAGTGGCTGTTGCATGGTTGTTAGATCAGACCTAGGTAGTCTTCAGGCAAGAAAAGAGTTTCGACTATTTCTACCGTCGTCTGTACACCTACTACTTACCATTCATAAGTAACGTACGCCACACCGCGACGTAAAACGGGAGAGTGTTTTACGTATATCATCCACGGCGTTTCATCCTTGGTGTCGTCGTCGTCGTCAGCGCTTCTGCTGAGTCGGTCACATCTGGTGGGATCCCGAAAGGGGGAAAAAGGGGTGTTGTAATGCTTCTTGGCTTCTCCCGTATTTAAGAACGAGAAAGCGTCTTTTCCTACTTTGCATACGGCGCGCGGCAGCAACGAGAGTTGTCGGGAGATTGTGCTACGTCGCTGTTTGTGTTTCCGGGGGATGATGGTGTCAGGATGCAAAGGCAAGGCTCAGACTCAGGCTCAGGACGACAGGAACAACGACGACGACGACGACGGGAAGGATTGAGGAAGTAACTCAAAAGTAAGATTTATGGTTATTAATTTTGCCTGTTAAGTACGCAAGTTGACGTACGGCACGAGGATGCAGCCAGGAAGGATGGGTTATGTGAGAGTTGCGTGGTATATAAGACTGAGTAGTATCTTTTTGAGGGGAGTTTTACAAACATCGCTAAATGAGTTACAAAAAGAGAAGATTTTCACTTGGGTTACATAGGATAGATCTTTAAAGTAGTACTTCTCAATACTGAAAAGTGTCACCAGCAGCTCCCAAAAGCACCGTTTTCTATGACGACAGCTCACCTTAACATGCGTAACTGCTTAACTGACCCATCACCCCCACCAGCATACCGCCCAACCAGATCCAGAGGTACTTGTACTTCAACATTGCTGACTGAGCTGGAGCAGATTTTTACGAGCGACCATTACGAGTCCATTAGCAGCGCGGTGTGCAGAGGTCTGTTGCGGTTTTTTACGAGTGAATTACCTTGTCCCACGTTTTGTAGTTACGCGCCACGGCACCTTGCAAGCATCAAGTCATACAGTCGAACAACGACCGCTACTGCGCGGGTGTTTGGTGGCCATATTGCGATGACAACAAAGTTGACTTTGGATGGAGGGCCCCATCCGAACAAAGAGGGTTCCTTTTTACTCATCTGTCAAATTAGCGGGGTTTGTCTGTCGACCGCGGGACCGCGGATGAAGACAAATGGAACCACTCCAGATTTCACTCACTGACAGAAAGATGACAGAGGTTTGCTCGGATGGATGGAGGTGCGTTTTGGTCTTTTCTTACCCGTCTAATTACTGCTTGAAGTAAGTCGACGCGTGTCTTAATTTGTCAAGGAGTATAGTATCGAGGGGAGCGTGAAGTCCGGATTGAATTCGATCGAAGCACTTAAGCACGTCTAACCAAAATGCACTCATCTTTCGCACTAGCGTACGCAGGGATCTTGTTTAGGGGGGGGGGGGGGGGGTGGAGCACTGTAATAATGGTGCAAGATATGATCATGGTACAAACTAAATCGATGGTGTTACACGCAATATAGATTCCCAAGAAGGGATTTCAACATGCTACCACCACAGCATCGCCAAGTACTATATAATAAGGTTCTGGAGGAGGGTTCAGATGATGATGATTTCGAGGCAATTTGATAAACATATCATATATAACGAAATCTTGAACAATTAGCAATGCTAGAATTAGAGAAGATTTCATAGATTAAATCGGAGTTCCAAGATAGAAGATTACTATCGGAATCCTTTTGTAATTTACAGATCCTCCAGGAAATGCTTGAACGATTTCTCCAGAAATTTCTCAAGGAATTGTTCTAGGAACTCCTCAATTATTTCCTCCAGGACACCTCCAGGGATTCATCCAAGAATTTCTGCAGGAATTTCTGCATGGATTCATTCATGAATTCCTCCAAGGCAGTCTTAAGAATTTCCTCCAAAAAATCCTCCATCAATTCCTGCATAAATTCCTCCAGAAATTCCTTCTGGAATTTCTCCAGGGGTTGCTCCAGGAATTTCTCAAGGATGCCACCAGAAAATCCTCCAGGAATTTATCAAAAAATTCCACCAAAATGACCTCCAGTGATTCCTCCACGAATTCCCCCAGAAAAGTATCAAAGAAATTTCTGCCGGAATTCCTCCAGTATTCATCCAGGGATTCCTCCAGCAATCTCTCCCGCAGTTTCGTCACAATTTCCTCTAGGGTTTCGTGAAGAATTAGCATATAATAAAATTCCCAAATAAAAACAAACAAAAAAAAATCTCTAGGGATTTCCAGGAGTTCCTCCATACATCTCTCCAGGAATTCCTCCAGGAAAACTTCAACAATTTCTCCAGAAAGTCCTCCAGCAATTTCTCCAGAAATTCCTTCAGAAATTCCTCCAGAAATACTTTCAGGAATTCGTATCGGAATTTCTCCAGAGATTCCACCAGGAAATCCTCCAAGAAATCTTTCAGGAATTCCTCCAGGCACTCCTCTAGAGATTTCTCAAGGAATTCCTACAGGGCTCCAAGAAGTCTGCCAAGGATTTCTTTAGAAACACTTTCAGGATTCCTTCTAAAATTTCTCCAGTGACTCATACTGGAATTTCTTTACGGATTTCTTCAGTAATTCCTTCAAGAATTCCAGAGGTTTCTCCAGGAACTTTGCAGAGCTACATCCAGGAGTTCTTCAAACGATACCTTTAGGAATGCCTTAATGGATTCTTCCAGGAATTTCTTCAAGGAATTCTTGATGAATTCCTCCACTGCTTACCTTACCTTACCGGTCAGGCTAAGGCCGGGGTGGCCTCTGCTGTACATAGTAGCCACCTCCATTCCACTCGGTCCATGGCTGTTTGTCTTCAGTTTCGCACTCTGCGTAGGATCCGCAGATCGTCCTCCACTTGGTCGACCCACCTAGCTCGCTGCGCTCCACGTCTTCTTGTAACGGTCGGATGACTCTCGAGAACCATTTAGTCGGGTTGCTATCCGACATCTTGATGACGTGACCCGCCCACCGCAGCCTCCCGATTTTCGCGGTATGGACGATGGTTGGTTCTCTCAGCAGCTGATGCAGCTCGTGGTTCATTCGCCTTCTCCAAGTCCCGTCTTCCATCTGCACTCCGCCGTAGATGGTACGCAACACCTTCCGTTCGAAAACTCCAAGGGCGCGTTGGTCCTCTGCACGTAGGATCCATGCTTCGTGCCCACAGAGGACTACAGGTCTAATCAGCGTTTTGTAGATAGTTAACTTCGTGTGACAGCGAACTTTATTCGATCGTAGAGTTCTGCGGAGTCCAAAGTAGGCACGATTTCCTGCCACAATGCGCCTCTGAATTTCTCTGCTGGTGTCGTTGTCGTCGGTCACCAGTGAGCCCAAGTACACGAATTTTTCAACCGCCTCGATTTCATCACCGTCGATATGAATTCGTGGTGGCAGGCGCGGTGATTCCTCCCTGGAGCCCTTTGCCATCATGTACTTTGTCTTCGACACATTAATGACTAATCCGATTCGCCTGACTTCACTCTTTAGTCGGATGTACGTTTCAATATCATCGGCGAAACCAAGCAGCTGAACGGACTTTGTGAAAATCGTCCCACTCGTGTTTATCCCCGCTCTTCTTATTACACCCTCCAAAGCAATGTTGAACAGCAAGCACGAAAGACCATCACCTTGCCGTAACCCTCTGCAAGATTCGAAGGGACTCGAGAGTGTCCCTGATACTCAAACTACGCACATCACTCGATCCATCGTCGCCTTGATCAATCGTATCAGTTTATCCGGGAATCCGTATTCGTGCATAATCTGCCATAGCTGTTCTCGATCGATTGTATCATACGCCGATTTGAAATCGATGAACAAGTGATGTGTGGGCACGTTGTATTCGCGGCATTTCTGCAACACCTGGCGGATGGCGAACATCTGGTCCGTTGTAGCGCGTTCACCCATAAATCCAGCCTGATATTGCCCCACGAACTCTCTTGCAATCGGTGATAGACGGCGGCATAAAATTTGGGAGAGTACCTTGTAGGCAGCGCTCAGTAGTGTGATCGCGCGGTAGTTCCCGCAATCCAACTTGTCGCCCTTTATGTAGATGGGACACACGATACCTTCCATCCATTCCTGTAATACTTCCTCCTCCCAAATCTTGGTAATGACCCAGTGTAGTGCTCTCACCAGTGCTTCTCCACCGTATTTTAGAAGCTCACTTGGTAGTTGATCTTCTCCAGCGGCTTTGTTGTTTTTCAACCGGCCAACCTCCTCCTTAATCTCTTGAAGGTCAGGGGCCGGAAGTCTTTCGTCCTGTGCACATTCTCCTAGATCTGTTATCACGCCACCTTCGGTACTTGCAACGTCGCCATTGAGGTGCTCATCGTAATGCTGCCGCCACCTCACGCTCGCTCGTGAGAATATCCTCGTGATTATCTCGGCACATGTCGGCTTGTTGCACAAAGCCTCTGCGCGAGCGGTTCAGCTTCTCGTAGAACTTTCGTGTGTCCTTAGCGCGGTACAGTTCTTCCATCGCTTCGCGATCTCGTTCTTCCTGCTGGCGCTTCTTCATCCGGAAGACTGAGTTCTGCCTGTTCCGCGCCTGTTTGTAACGTGCCTCATTTGCTCCCGTACGGTGTTGCAGCATTCTCGCCCATGCTGTATTCTTCTCATTTTTCAATTCGTCCACTGATTCCTCCAGTATTTTCTTCGTGAATTCCTTCAGAAATTCCTACACGAATTTCTCCACAGATTTCTCCAGGAATTGCCCCATGAATTCCTCCCGAAATTTTTCCAAGGTTTCCTTCAGGAATGCCTCCAGTGATTCCTCCTCAAATTCATCCACGGATTCCACCTGTGTCTCCTCCTGGCATTTCTCCAGAGATTCTGCAGAGATTTTTGTAGAAATTCCTTCAGGAATTCCTCCGGAGCTTCCTTCAGGAATTCTTCCATGAATCCTTCCAAGGATTCTTGCTGTAAACCCACCAGGGATTCATCGTGGAATTCCTTCACGGATTTCTTTACGGATTCCTTCAGTAAATCCTCCAAGAACTCCACCAGGGGGTTTCTCCAGGAACTATCCAGAGCTACATCCAGGAGTTTTTCAAATTCGTCTAGGAATTTCTTTAAGAAATTCTTGACGAATTCCTCCACTGACTCCTCCAGGATTTTCTTCATTATTCCTACAGAAATTTCTCCAGGAATTTCTCCACGGATTCCTCCAGGAATTCTTCTACGAATTCCTTCAGAGATTCTTCCAAGGGTTCCTTTAGGAATGCCTCCAGTGATTCCGCCTGAAATTCATCCACGGATTCCGCCTGGGTCTCCTCCTGGGATTCCTCCAGAGATTGCTTTAGAGATTTCTCTAGAAATTCCTTCGGGAAGTTCTCCGGAGCTTCCTCTAGGAATTCTTCCATGACTCCTCCTGTAAACCCTCCAGGGATTCATCGTGGAATTCACTTCACGAATTGCTTCAGTAATTTCTCCAAGAATATTCCAGGACTTCCACAAGGAATTCTTCCAAAGATTCCTTAAGCAATGGCTCCAGGGATTCCTTCAGGGATTCATTCTAAAAATCCTCCAGGAGTTGCTTCTGGAATGCCTCCACGTATCCTTCGGAAATTCCTCCAAGGATCCCTCCAGTAACTCCTTCAGGGATTCCTTCTTAAATTCGTACAGGGATACCGTCAGGGATTTCTGCCGAAGATAATCCCGGAATACCTTGTCGAAAGCCTACAAGTATTCCTCTAGAAATTCCTCTTCTAGGAATTCCTCCACTCCAGGACTTCTTCGTCGGCTTCCCCCAGAAATTTCACTCCTGACTCCTCCTGAAATTCTTCCAGGGATTCAACCTGGAATTCATCCAATGATTTCCTCAGGAACTTCTCCAGGAATGGTTCCAGAAATTCCTCCAAGGATAACACCAGGGATTCTACTAGGAATTTTCCAGAGCTTCCTTCAGAGATTCCATCAGAGATTCCTCCTGAAAATCCTCTAAAAACTTCTCCTGGAATGCCTGGTCGGATTCCACCAGAAATTCTTCCAAGAATTCCTCCCCGGATTCCGCCAGGGATTCCTCCTGAAAATCCCCCAGGAATTATTCCTGGAATGCCTACCCAGATTCCTCCACGGGATCTTCCAAAAATTCTATCAAGGATTCCTTCAGGAATGCCTCCTGTGATTCGTCCAGAAATTCCTCCAGAGATTCCTCCTGGAATTCTTCGACGGATTCCGCCTGGCACTCATGCTGGGATTCCTCCTGGAATTACTCCAGAGAATTCTCGAGAAATTCCTACAGGGATGATTTTCTCCAAGAATCCCTCCAGAATTTCGTCCACGAGAAAATGGTCCAGCAATTCATCCAAGAATTCTTTCTTTCAAGAATGCCTCCAGGGATTCCTCCAGGTATCTTCCAGAGATACCCCCAGAAATTCCACCAGAACATTCTTCAGGAATTCCTCCTGGAATACCTACACGAATTCCGCCAAAATCTCCTCTAGGAATTCCTCTAGCATTTCCACTAGGAACTCCTCAAGGAATTCCTCCACGGATTTCACCAGGAGTTCCTCCAGGACTTTCTAAATGAATTCCTCCAGTAAATCCTTCAGGAATTTCTCCAGGAATTGTGTCAGTAATTTCTCCAGGATTTCCTTAAGTAATTCCTCCAGGAATTCTTTCATGGATTCTTTCACGAATTTCTCCTCGAATTCTTCCAGGAATTCTTCGACTGATTCCTTCAGGAATTCCTCCTGAAGTTTCTCTAGGAACTCATCCTGAAATTCATTGGATTTATGGGTTCCTCCAGAAATTCCGCTACGGATTCCTCCAAGGATTCCTTCAGGAATTCCTCCAGGATTTCCTCCAAATATTCCTTCAGGAATTCCTTCTTGAATTCTTCCATGAAATCCTAAAAGGATTTCTTTACGATTCCTCCTATAACTCCTCCAGGGATCCTGGCATCCCTCCACGAGTTCCTCCAGGAATTCCTTCAAGAATTTCTTCAGAAATTTCTTCAGGATTCCTCCAGGAAATTATACAAGTACTCCTCTAGAAATTCCTCCAGATTTCTCTAGCGATTTCTTCAGTAGTATTCCAGAGCTTCCTCTGGAAATTCTTCCAAACATCCTTCAGTAATGTTGCTACGAATTCCTGGGTCTGCCTGGGATTCCCCCTGAAATTCCTCCAGATATTAATCCTGGAATACCTTCACGGACTCCTCCAGGAATTTCTTTAAGAATTTCTCCAGCAATTCCTTCCGGAATTCTTCCAGGAAATTCTGCAGAATTTTCTCGAGCTCCTCCAAGAATTTTTCCAAGCATTTCATTAGTAATGCCTCCAGGGATTCCTCCACAAGGTCCTTCAGGGATTCCTTATAAAAAATCCTCCAGGGATTTCCTTCAGGGATTCCTCTCCACGGATTTCTCAACCCTTTAGAGCCGGATAACTTTCACTACTGCTGCTGCAAGTGAGGTTGCAGGTGGCCTCGACTATGTTTGTTATGCTCGGTTTCATAGTCGTGGTTATATTGACCCCTCCGGCTCCAAAGGGTTAAGGAATTCCTCCAGAGCTTTCTCCAGGGAATCCTTCTAAAACATCTCCAAGAATTCTGATGATATCAGGCATCAGGTATGTTGTCTGCGTGGTCCCTAGAAAGCACTGAGATCACTTGGATGTTGCATGGAATGCAAAATCAATAATAAATTAATGAGGCGTCCGATTTGAATGTGGTCTTCGGCAAAGTTGAAGCTGATAAAGTAGCCTAGGAGAACCAAGGGTCAACCAACACTCTAGGGCACTTGGGTAAATTCTACGGTCAATTGAATGAAAAACGTCCTTTTCCCATAGTAATTCCCATACAAACTTTTAAGAGCTTGTGTGCTCTCAATTTTCAATCAAATTAGCTCATTTTTTGGTAGAAGGCTTAGAATCTGGTTACGAAACGAATAAGCGGTGTGGAGCAAAAACGATTTTTTGAACCACGCTAGTGCATATGTTTCACCATGATTTTGTTATACCCAACATATTTCATGTTTAGGTGCACGAATTGCAAAAATGGTGCAGGAAACTCAATGTGCTGCGGTAGTTAACATGGAATGCTATTTTATATACGAAAAATGCCGAAATGGTGCATGGAATTCTAATGCAAACCACATCATAATGGTTCATAAGATGCCTAGATGATATAGTGAATGATAAACTGGTGCATGGAAAGCTTTGAAGAAGGTGCATAATGTTAGTGTGTTTGTATAAGTTGTCATCGTTATTCAGTGATTCTCAATATGTTGCATAGTTAGGTGCACCAATTATTAAAATGGTGCATGGAATTGAATTTGGTGTAGAAGTCAACATAGTCCAAGTACATGAAATTTTGTTTTGTGGTACTAAATGATAAAATGGTGCATTTAATACAAAATAACGCATTTAATATGATGCTCACACCATCATGGTGTATTAGATGCCTAGATGATATAATAAACGATTAATAGATTTGAAGACAGTGCTAGAGATTAGCATGATGCGTGCCTAAATGTTTCTGTGGACATCATGGTGGTGCATGGAAAACTTTGAAGAAGGTGCATGATGTTAGTGTACTGTATTGTCGCCACCTTTTTTCAGTGATTCTCAACATGTTGTTTGGCTAGGTGCAAACACGATGTTTGGAATTCAATGTGGTGCCGAAGTCATCATGGTTCACGTACATGGAATACAGTTTTGGAATACGAAATGCCAAAATGGTGCATGGTATTCAAATGTGGTGGTGATAAATGTTGTGCTGACAATACCAATCGATGAGATCAGCCTAGATAATTTTGTGAACATTTGTGAGCATTGTGAATGCTTAGGAATTGCATGGTCAGTATAGTGCATTAGTTGTCACCATGATTCAGTGATTTTCAGGTTCATGAGTTGCGAAAATGGTGCATAGAATTTAATCTGATTAGGAAGTCAACATGCATCGGGTACATGGAATGCAAATTGGTGTACGATATTACACGTTCAATGCACCCTGTGCACGCTAATGATCTAACCGAGATGCACTCATCTTTCGTTTATAGGGTATATGTACCATTCCTTGGCCTAATTTGCAAGCCGCCTGGACAAATTTGACCATAACTCATGAATTAATAGCACTAGAAATAATATGATGTCCCTTTTACACACTCTAGGCAATGCACGTTTCACCAATTGGAAGTAAACTAATGTAAATATTCAAGAATTTACTTAATTAAGTTGAAAAGATTCGATGCGATGGTATGCAACGTTGGTCTATGGTACACAAATTGGCCTATTAGTGGATACAACGTTGGCCTATTGCTTTCCATGCACTAGAACCACTTATTATCTCATTTTTTCAATATTTCTGCTGAAGTATCATTTCTATTTGTTTACCCATCTTACTTGTAAATTACATTTTCGGAGCAAAATTTCCAAATAACTGTAAATAAATTACTTAAACTAAAGTTCTTTCTTAATTTATTAACGAAAACAATGCAACCCTATTATTGTGTTATATTTTCACAATCACCGTACACAAAATCTTTCTTCATGTTCGTTCTTTCTGGTTCTTACGCAAGCAATGTTGTTGAAGTCATTTCATCAGTGTTTTTGACGTCATTTTACTGATGGGCCAAGATTTGGGTACATATTGAAAAAAATGTCCTCAATATTCGGCCCACATTCAATTTGTAAAATATTTATTATTCATTGAAAACAAATATACAAGTTCAGAATAGCGTCTTTGACCGTCGCATCAAATGTTCAGTTATTGAAAAGTCAGTTCGAAATGTTCCAGAATCATGCCATTTATGATCATGTGTATAGACTACCCACTAAGCCGATGAATCATGGCGTCTACAAAAGCTAAACAAAGTGACATTTTCATTCAATTTTAATGCTCCAAAGTGCTAAAATTTAATCGAAATGTTACATTTGTTTGCCGCATAGCTTTTCCGATATCACGTTATGCGTGTTTGTTTGAGTTTTTAATTAACGCTGAGATAGGCCGAACGAGGGGACTATGCCAACGAAGCATCCCGATACCCTATTCAAATTTCCAACAGAAAACTATCGTCACATCTCACGGCGTAAGCGAAGCAGGCCATGCTTTTTATTCCTCACGTTCGAGAGGGTGACACGCGAAGAAATAACTCTTAGGAGGCGGCGATCACCCTCACCATCGCATCGCCACAATTAATATCACATGTTACTGTGTTGATTTATGGAAACCGGTCGGTACATACCCCTAAATTAAGGACCCCGTAAAAAAATGTTCGGTTAAAAGGCCAAACCACACACACGCCACACGGCAAATTTTGGTACCGCTGCACTGGTCCGGTGTAAGAAGACGCCCGACTCGGAAGACGGCAGCACAGTGCAACGCAAGGAAAGGTAATAATTACATTTCAAGTTAATCCTTTTAGGGCGGCTCGGATAAAAAAACAGAACACACATAACCCGAATCCTAAGGGTTAAAAGAAGGTTTGAATCCTGCGTGGTTGATTGCCACCAGTTGCTTTTTTTCTGTTTAACTGCAACAAAGCCAGATCGCTTATTTAGGGCCATTGTTGTGCAAGATATCTTTTTTCCTTATTGCTTTTCCGGATTTTTTTTAGATATTTGAGAACAGGTATCGATCTTTTTTCTTCGCCCAATGAAAGGATGTTTAATCCTTTTTTTGAGGAAACCTTTCTCCGTTTTCAGCTGAAATAAATCAGTGAATGAAGACGACGTGGGTGGTTCTATTAGGGACATGTTCTTCCTGGGATTGTAATCAGGGATAGTGAAAGAATTCTATTTTTAAACTTGAAAAATATGCACATAACCTAAAACTCAACAATGATTAAACTGAAAATGTCTAAGTACATAGCTCTTCAAATGTATATGAAATTTTAAATCATTATGTAGGATTTGGATTGCATTTAAATTGCGTTTGGATTTAGGTTGAAATTGAGTTGGATTAAGTTTTGTCAAATATTTCCAAACATTGTTTTATAAGAAAGTGCCAGAAACCCTTCAATTGCTGCCGGTGAGATGTTTTCCAAACATTGCACATTTTCCGCCCAAAAATCCGAGAAATGTTTGTCCCTGCGCTTCCCGGTGACAACCGTTCCCGACATTATTGAAGAATCCAGGTGCATTCTTCACGTGGTCTTTTACCTCGCAACTTGAAGAAGTTTCATTTTTCTTCCTCCAAGCTGCGCTATCCTTCCCTTTTCCTAAGGAAGGACAGTTATTCGATCGCCAAATTCAATGACACAAGGTGGCAGCAGATATACTCTGGAGATGAACAGCAACAACAGCAAGAAAAACGAAAGGTAAAGAATGTAACATTACTCAAGAGATGCGAACCGGTGAGGAAGGTGGTGGATTGTCCCTTTCCATCAATGGAGCGAAAATAAAAAGGGAAGAGATTTATTTATTTCATAGTGCGTTATCCTTTTTGTTGGGTTACAGCAGCAATGCAGCCTAGCCAAGTAAGCAGGCATATCCTTTTTTTGCGGACTATCCTTTTACACGCACTTTCTTGAAATTGTACCCAGCCAGCATCATCGACATCATCGATAATAATGTTTGTTTGACGCTGGCATTTCCTATTGTGACGAGGCATTTGAATTGGTTCGATGGGTAGATAGATGGATGTTTGCTCAGTGACATTATAAACCTTTTAGGATTCGTTTATTTTAACTGATTATTTATCAAAATAAAATCTTAGGATTTTTTTTGTCAGGAAGCTCATCTAGCCCGAAATTATAACAGAAATTACTATATTAAATGTTGTCTGGAAACTGAGCATAAATTCTTTTCGGAAATTTCTTAGGACATTATGTTTCAGTTCTAAAAAAAATATTCAAAGTTTCTTGAAAATGGAAAGTTTGAATTCTATAAAAATACATATCTTTGAATAATTCCATGAAAAGAAATGTAATTTTTTTGGAACTTTCTACAAAGTACTTTCCAAGAATAAATTTTTAATCATTTCCATCAGAAAGTTTTCTCAGAGTTACGCAGCAAACTTTTAAAGGAATCGTTCACACAAAATGCTGAGTACACCTGGCAATAGAGAGGGCCAACGTGAAATATCTCTATCCTGGATTGCTTCGACCTGGGTTCATGCCATGAACCTTAGTCGGTGGCAGCAGCGTAATCGGCGTGCATTTTTTTAATTTTTTTTTCGTGAATTACTACCACTAGTTCTTAAAATACGTCAGCTTTTCTGTACCCAAAGATTTTTTTTTCCTTTTTGTGCGTAAGGAAATCTCGGGATTTAACACAAACTATACCCAGGAGAATTTTGCTGTTCTTTTTAAGAGGTTCCTTGAAGACGTTCTATTAGGAAATTTAAAAAAGATTCTTCAAGGTAGACATTTTTAAATTCGCATGCCTGTTCTATGTTTTTTTTTATAAATACATAAATAAAAGCTTTATAGACAAGTTGTAGTGTTTCTGCCAAAAGACGATTTATTTCGGAACCAGCCGAAACAGTGAAAAAACGTGGTTTTACTAATTCAATTACGAGCTAATTTTATTCGCGTCTTTACTTGACTAGTGTTAACCACAAAAGAGGCCGAGTGAGGCTCGGGCAACGCGCAGGTTGCTGTGATGAAAAACGTGTTGCCTATGGCAACGAATTCAAATTTGAATTTTTGCGCGGTGTGCTATGATCACACCTAACACAAGTGTTGTCATGGTAAAATCAGAGCTGGTCACCCATTTTTTTCAAATTAGAGGGCCCCATACACTGGTACGCCCACAAGGAAATTACTTCAGCATTTAACCTTATGTGCGGATTATTTCTAAAACATCATAGTGCTTTCGTTCGGCAACTCTGTATTCAAGATTGTTTAATAACAACAGAATCTATCTCTAGCGGTCTAGCTAATTTCTCAAAGAATTCTGGAACTCTTTTCATGATTTTAGTAAGAATTGCTCCAAAGAAACCTCCTTTGAAATTTTCTCCAGGGTTTTTTTTAGAACTTTCCAGGAATTCCGTTTGAAATTTGTCCAGAAATTCTATATGATAATTCTCCCGGCGTTTCTCCAGTTTTAACCCAACCATTCGTTAAAAAAAATCAATTCCCGGAAAATTTCCTTAACAAATTGCAGAAAAGTTCCTCTAGCCTATCATTCGAAGATAACTCCAGTTTTTTTCCAGTGATTCCTCAAAAAAGTCTTGCAGGAAATTCTCCAGAGTTTCCTCCGAGTATTCATCCCGAAAATTTTCCAGCGATCCCCTCAGAAACTCGGAACACTTTCTGAAGTCTTCCTGGAATATTTACGGAGATTCTCTCGAACATTCCTTCACAAATTCCACTAGAAAGTTCTTAAGAAATTCTTCTTGAAGTTTCTCCAGGGGGTTTCTCAGAAGTTCATTTGAAGGAATCTGAGGAATATTCACTTAGGATTCATTGAAACTTTTCTTCAGGGATTTTATCAGAATTTTTTTTTCGGTGACCCTTCTGGAATCCTCTTCAGGGATTCTTTCAGAAATAACTTTCGGATTTATTTCTTGGGAGAAATTCTTCATGGAAATACTGGAGAGCATTATCCAGACGTCCACGCATTCCTTTAGAGATTCCTTCGCAAATTCTAATTTCTTATGAAATGAATTTTAGTGATTCCTTCAAGGATTCTTCCAGATTTGTTTCAAATTTCTGCTGGTTTTCCTCTGAAATTTCGTCAAACGATTATTTAAGAAAATGTTTCAGCGATTTTTATTCTTTTATCACCTCCTCCAGAAGTATCTTCGGCAGTTCATCCAGGGTTTGTTTCAGGACATACTCCATGAATCCCTTCAGAAATGTACTCAAGGAGTTATTAAAAACTCCTCTAATACACTGTTGAAAATGCTTTGACATCCATGTGCACAACAGAACATGTGCTCGATGAACAAATTGAGATTTGAAATTATGAAAAGAAATCCACGTACTCCGGTGAGACTCGAACTCACGACTCCCAATTCGCTAGACGGGCGCTTCTATTCCTTCAAGCTACGGAGTCACTCGACTATCTCCGTCGCCAGCAGGCCTAGAACTGAACTCGATTCCACAATCGCACATGGTTATCTTCTTTTCACAATCCAAACCCCCTTCGGATGGGATTAGATGAACATCTAACACATTGTCTGTTGTGCACATGTATGTCAAAGCGGGAGAGGAAGTTATTTTTAATTGTCGAGAGCTTCGGGCACTGCCTTCCAATCACTTATTGGTATGGCAATTAGTGTGCAGTCGGACTCTCGACGGGTCGGTCCTCGGCCGACCGAATACGGTAAGGGTGACCGTAGCACCTTACAAATGTCAATTTCTTGATTTTGCTTTTGGCTGACCAAGCCATGTGGGAAATTACACTGTTGAAAATGCTTTGACATCCATGTCAACAGTGTAATTTCCCACATGGCTTGGTCAGCCAAAAGCAAAATCAAGAAATTGACATTTGTAAGGTGCTACGGTCACCCTTACCGTATTCGGTCGGCCGAGGACCGACCCGTCGAGAGTCCGACTGCACACTAATTGCCATACCAATAAGTGATTGGAAGGCAGTGCCCGAAGCTCTCGACAATTAAAAATAACTTCCTCTCCCGCTTTGACATACATGTGCACAACAGACAATGTGTTAGATGTTCATCTAATCCCATCCGAAGGGGGTTTGGATTGTGAAAAGAAGATAACCATGTGCGATTGTGGAATCGAGTTCAGTTCTAGGCCTGCTGGCGACGGAGATAGTCGAGTGACTCCGTAGCTTGAAGGAATAGAAGCGCCCGTCTAGCGAATTGGGAGTCGTGAGTTCGAGTCTCACCGGAGTACGTGGATTTCTTTTCATAATTTCAAATCTCAATTTGTTCATCGAGCACATGTTCTGTTGTGCACATGGATGTCAAAGCATTTTCAACAGTGTAATTTCCCACATGGCTTGGTCAGCCAAAAGCAAAATCAAGAAATTGACATTCCTCTAATACGTTTGTCTGCAGTTTCTGCTCGGATTTCTGCAGAAATTATTGCAAGGATTCCTTCAGAGATTACACAAGTGTGTTCTTTAGAAATCTCTTCAGAGATTTTTCTGAAACTCCTTCACTTGCTCCTTCAGGAATTTCTCCTTGAATTCCTCCATAAGTTTCTCATAAAATTTGTCTCTGAATTGCCTCAGAAGGGGTTCCTCCAGGTATTTCCCAGATATTCCAACAGAAAGATTAATTCAAAAATTACTTCAGAGATTTTTTTCAGGATTCTCGTCAGGAAATATTAAAAAAAATCTCCAGATCTCTAGAGGTATCTCTAGGAATTCCTTAGAAAATCCTTCAGGGAATCCTTGAAAAAATCCCCATTATTTTTTGTATAATTTTATGAAGTACTTCTGGAAAATCTGAAGGAATATCCGAACGAATTCCTAGATGAATTTCTGAAGGACCGCTGGAGCAGTAGCAAAAATAAACCTTCTTCAAATTTATTCAGTAATCCCTGACAAAATTTTCCAAGGGATTCGTGGAGAAGTCTTTAGAAGAATTTTCGAAAGAATCGCTGAAGATTGTTTGAAAAAGCTGTAGTTGAATTTCCGTTGAAATCCCTCGCTGATATTTATGGGAAAATTCTCGAACTACTGACGAAGTCTCTGTAAATCTGTCCTGCAAAATATCAGTTCAGTGCCTGTTTTTCAGCCGAAAATGAATGACTGCGGCGGTCGTTTTCAGTTCCTCGATGTGAGAACTGACAGAGTCCGATAACTCCATTCGTGAGCAACCCAACAAGGTCAATTCCCAATCATCCACACACTACTCATGCGGACAGGCCATTCGTCTCAAGAGGTAGCATGTGAGAGTGAGTGCCCTATACGCTACTACGGGTGAAAACACTCAAATACAGAAAACTGATTGGAAATTTAGCCCTGTCAGCTCTCGCTTTCAGCACGCTGCTTGCGAGTGTGAGTACCTATATCATTTCGCTCCCGTGTTACTGATCGGAAAGGAACATTGACAGGAAAAACAAAACGGAGAAAATGAAAAAAGCAAAATATCGTTATCATAAAGGCCTGTCGAAAAATTGCAGCACTGCTGGAAATATTTCTGGAGGAATTTCTGAAGAAATTCCACAAAGAATCCGTGGAGGAATTTCTAAAAAATAATTTAAAGGAATTTTTGAATAAACTGAAGGCCCAATGTCTGTATGAATCTCTGGAGCTGCTTTTAAAAAATCCCTGGAAAATTATCTGAAAAAAAATCTCAAGGGAATTCTCGAAGAAAATCCAGAAGGAGTTGCTGAAGAAATTGAACATTGCATGAGAAACCCTTGATGAAATTGCTTTAGGAATTTATTAAAAAGAAGAGGAATCCGTGACGACGAAGTCGTGAAAGTTCTTTAAGAAATCCTGGAAGAATGCATTGAGAAACACTTCAGTTAAGAATAATAGAAAAATCTCATGAGAAACTTCCAAATGAATTTATTTTAGTAGTTTCTAGGGAAATCTTCTACAGCAAATCTTCTAAATGCATCTTTGAAATAAATCCTGGAAAAATTACCGAGAAAATACATGGAGGAATATCCAGAGGAACTGCTGAAGGGATCTCTGGATTTCTGCAACTTATTGATGAATGCCCGAATTAATCTTTAAAGGAATCGATGGACGAATTTCAGATAGAATCCTTGGATTACTTTATGAAGGAATTCCTGAAAATAATTTTCGGAATGGGCAGTGTATATAAATTACGTCATGCTTTGAAAATGAAGAAAAGATCAGCAAAGTGTGGCAACCCACACAGAAACTTTAGAGGTCCCTTACAAAAAGTTTGCCAAAGAGGGGACGGGGTGTTAAAAAGGACAATTTTCGCACTTAGTATCCCTGATAAAAAATATCATAAAAATACGATAAACTTTATTGTTACAACACCATTTTTTCGAAAAATATTCACCATTAAACGTATTGTAATTTCCACGGTACACTCACCATCACCCCTATTGTTCTATACCATTCGGCGAATGGTAAATGGCACTTTTACAATAAAAAATGGTGGTCGTTATGTATCTTAACCATAAAATTTTGAGAAAATTTTCATACACTTTTTCGCGAAAAACAATAGAATGTATTGTGTTTTTATGAGACATTTTTAGGGCAATTTTCAAAAGAAAACAATATATCTTAATGTTTTTTCATTGTTCTTACAATACAAATACAACTTATTGAATGGCGTCAAATGAATCGTTGTTACAATAAAAATACAATAATATTTGTTGTTATTTGTAAGCAGTTTTCGCTTTTGAAAATCCATAGAATTTATATTTCCCGCTAACATTTATATCCAACATTTACGAGCACTAATGGCCGCCAGAATGATATGCACATTTCATGATAAGAGTCAAACACTCTGATGTCTGTCTGGTATGTGTTGCTTGGCGGCTGTTGATAAGATCTATCATCAATCTTTTCAAATAACTGCCAAATATCACAAGTCAGACCTCAGATAGTATGATCCATACCATAAATCGTTCACAATTCATGTGGCCATTAGTATCTGTAAATGCTGAAGAAAAATGTTACCGAGAAATATGAATTCTTTGGTTTTTAAAAGACGAAATCTGTTTACATAACAACAAATATTATTGCATGTTTAACATCGGTTCAATTGACCCCATTAAACAAATTGTATTTGTATTGTTATCAATGGTAGTTTACTATTTACTAGATTCCTTTAATTTATTGGAAAACATTAGAAAAATCATTGTTCATCTTTTTCTTGTCGTAACGTCCTCACTAGGCTAAAACCTGCTTTTCAGCTAGTTTTCTATAAATACTTCCTCAGTTATTCATTGGGAGCTTCCTCTGCCAACACGGCTTGACGTCTGCCAGTCGTTGAAGTTTTAGCGAACAACATTCGATAACCGAAACATCTACTGTACTCAAATTTAAAACGAAAACTATAAAAACATATGTCAAGTGATTTTGTATTTGATTCTTGATTTGATTATACAAACATGATCCAAGCAACAATAATATATATTGTTATTTATTTGTTACGAATTGTTTTTAAGTGTAATTGAGAAATAAACTCTTTTTTAATAAAAAGTCCATGAGAACTTTGCAGGCACTTTTGCAACTATATAAAAACAACTTAAATTAATTTTTAATGATAGTAAATTTAAATTATTATAGAACTATTGAAAAACAATCGAATCAATTAGTCACTAATAAAGCTAATGTTCACTTATTGTACGAACTATATGGGCTTAATTTCTATTGTAAAAAGTAACAATATATCTACTATGTGTTTTATTGTGAACAATAAAACCAGTCATAAGTTAATAATATTTACCATGTAATGAATGGTAACTTTTTATCCGGGATCATACGGGCGAATCTACAATGATCGATTTCTCTTTATCGATTTTTTCTTTGGTTAATAACTTGGCCGGCAAATCATTCTCGGTTCTTTTTGTTGTTTTGGATGCTAGTATAAGCTGCCCTTCACCGAAATGCACCGAGAGATCATTCGAATATTGGTCGTATATCACGGAATAATCAAAAGAGAAAATCGATGAAGAGAAATCGATCATTGTAGATACGCCCGTATAATACTAAACGCGAGAATTTTTCTCGTGACGCATTTTATCAATGGGGCAATTTTAAAAGGAATCCGTATAAGGATCCAGTCAACCAGTGATCGTATAATATGTTAAAGTGGAGGCAATATGCATACATTTTGCATGCGTCTGGTTGGAAGTATGGAATTTCTAAAGGACCTTGGAAGATATTTCATAACGAACCGCTGGTGAGTTATCTTAGGGCAACCCTAAAATTTTTTTCTGTAAGAATATTTGGAAGATTTTTTGAAGAAATTTATGTAAGAATTCTAAACTTTTGATTTTCTAAAAAAATCACTGTAAGAATGTCTGGAATCCGGTAGATGGTTTTCTGAAAGAATCTGCGGAGAAATTTTGGAAATAATCAATGGAGAAATCTCTTTAACATGGAAGGTTTTGTAGAAAAAAATGATGAAATTCCTATGGTTTTCTCTAGAGCCCAGAAGCAGAAATTTCTAAATAAATTCATGGAAAAGTTTCTGAAAAGATCCGTGGAACCAAAACGAAACTTATGGTGGAATTTCTTGACGAACTCCTAAAAAATTCCGGTATTATTTTAAATATTCACAAGGATCGGGACTTTTGTTTTCCACCGTCGGATAGGTAATTCGAAGCATCACACATTAGGCTAACGGAAGTTTAACCGAAAATCGGCCGACAGAATTGTTAAGAAGTCAACAAGAAAACGAACGCAAATCCTCCAACATATGGTAATTGCTATAAAAATCTTTCAAAGCGAGGATCTTCAAAGTGTTGCAGTAAGAAATGATGATGATAATAAAGAAACCATAAACAAATTTTCAAAAGATTCATAAAAGATGTCAAGACAAAACGTAAAAAATTACAAGAAAAAAATGCAAACTGCTTAAAAATTACCGCTATTCTTGCTATCAGGTCTAAATTAACGAACCACTTGTAAAGCGCTGGCGAGAAAAAAAAAGTTGTCTTTTTCTCATCGACGGAAATTTTGTTCGGCGTCGTGGAAAAATATGAACAGCGGCGCGTCGGGTCAACTTGACTGACAGCGGCGGTGCGAAAAAAAAAATTCAATTTTTCCACCTAGCGGTGATGGCGCCTTTCTCGTGCTTTCGAAAACCAATTTCAATAAAACTCATGTGACATGTTGATAAATATCGCACTTGCATACGTTTAACAAAAATCCATTTCATGGTACCATTGATCATATCGTTTATCTGGCTTTTGAAGTTTGAGTCTTAAATTCTTATAAAAAGACGCAATCCTGAATTTTGAGCCGCCATTTTGGGTTAAATTCGCCATTCTAGTCGCCATTTTTGGACTCCAGACTTGCTCTCCAATCCAGGTATACCCATATCCAATGATTTAGAGCCTAAAACTCCAATAAACAGCTGCCGTCATCCTGATTATTCTGGTTGTCATTTTTGGACTCCGAAAGTCCTCCCTTTACCAAATATAACCATATTGAATGATTTATTAGCCTAAAACACAATTAAAAAGCCGCCATCTTGAATTTTGAGACGCCATATTAGATTTTAGATCGCTATCTAGGATATTCTGGCCACCATTTTTGAACTCCGGACATCTTCCACATATCAAATATACCAATATTCCATTGTTTTAGAGCCTAAAATTCCATTAAACAAACGCAATCTTGAATTTAGAGCTGCCATATTGGATTTAAGGCCGCCATCTTGGATATTTTGGTCGTCATTTTTAGAGTCCAAACTTCTTCTTCATACCAAATATACCCATATTCAATGATTTTAGAACCTAAAACACCATATTAGGCTGCCATCTTGAATGTTGAGCCGACATCGTGCAATTTTTGGTCTCCAGTGTTGATTTCCGCACAGAATTCGTCAACCATGCAATCCATTTTAAATAGCAAACAATGTGGTAAAATTCCGGTTCGATTCGAGCTATAAAATTGGCCAATCTGAAATGCCTTAAAAGTGAGTGAACTCATTTTGCGCACAAACATACATACATACACACATACAGACACCATCTCAAATCATCGAACTGAGTCGATTGGTATATGCGACTTGAATCTCCGAGCCTTTTTTTACGAAAAGTCATTTTTTGAGTGAATATACACTCCCGTTCAAAAGTTTGGGGTCACCCCCTCAAAAATATGTCATTTTTTTAGGCCCATATCTCCGCCAATTTGCATCCGATTTCAAAACCCTAGGTTTAATTCAAAACATAATAAGTCAAAGAATCTTTGACCATGATTTAAAGGAAACTTTTTCAAAAAATTTTGTATGTAAACTTAACCCAAAGTTACCAAATTTTCTAAAAAATGAATATAAACTTACGGCAGTGTCGCTGGAAGTTGGGTCGACCAAATTTTAAGATGAGAGCGGTAATATGACCCATTTTCTATTAGCTTTCAACTGCTTTTTACAGAACCTAGCTAAAAAATCTAGAAAAAAAGTTATTAAGTAAATTAATCCTTGATGTCATCGGCCAAAAGTTTGGGGTCACTTTCGTAAAACATGGAAAAGTAATTTGGTGATATCTTCGTCATCTATAGTTCAATTTTAATTATTTTTGGCTCATTTCAAAGATAATTAACTAAATTTACGTTTGATGTCTTCAACTTAACGTTTTTAACGATTTTTGTATATAAAAATGTTATGTAAAGTTAGCACATTTTACCACGCTTCAAAAAATGAGGCAACTTTACGTTAAGTTTTAGTATGTAAATTTCAACAAATATGTGTGGTTTAATGTCTATGCAGTAAGTGTCATTCATTTTGTTTCAAATAAGCCAAGAAGAATTAAAATTGAATGAAAGATGACAAAGATATCAACAAATCACTTTTCCATGTTTTACGATAGTGACCCCAAACTTTTGGCCAATACAGCATTTTGAGGGGTGACCCCAAACTTTTGGTCGATGACATCAAGGATTAATTTACTTAATAACATTTTTTCTAGATTTTTTAGCTAAGTTCTGTAAAAAGCAGTTGAAAGCTAATAGAAAATGGGTCATATTACCGCTCTCATCTTAAAATTTGGTCGACCCAACTTCCAGCGACACTGCCGTAAGTTTATATTCATTTTTTAGAAAATTTGGCAACTTTGGGTTAAGTTTACATACAAAATTTTTTGACAAAGTTTCTTTTGAATCATGTTCAAAGTTTATTTGACTTATTATCTTTTGAATGAAACCTAGGGTTTTGAAATCGGACGCAAATTGGCGGAGATATGGGCCTAAAAAAATGACATGTTTTTGAGGGGGTGACCCCAAACTTTTGAACGGGAGTGTATATACATAATATAATTATAGCCTTTCCAGTACACTTAGTGTGTACTAGAAAGGCAAAACGACGTTTGCTCACTGTCATCATCTATTCAGCGGTTTGCGCAACAATGTGTTATTAGCATTGGGCGATTATGCTTTTTGACAATGATTTTAATCACAATTTGTTCAAACTGATATGTTTGTATGTTTATCTGTGGTTCTATAATACCTTGATCTATTGTGAACCGACGCTCGGGACGAGCCTTTTCAATCTAACTGCAGTCAACGGTGCTAAGGCTGTACTTCAGCTGGTGGTCTTTGGCATTGAGGACCACAGCTATGATGAACGCTCCTTCCAGGTTGTCGTCTCACCTTTTTGCAGCATAGTGCTATATTAAGTATTAAATTAGCATGAATTGCCAGTTCACCCTATTAGTACCTCTACAACGGGAGCAGGCCGTTAGGCCGAAAGCCGTTAGGCCGAATGCCGTTAGGCCGAAGGCCATTAGGCCGAATGCCGTTAGGCCGAAAGGGTCGCTAGGCCAAAAGAGTCGTTAGGCCGAATGGGTCATTAGGCCGAAAGGGTCGTTAGGCCGAATAGGTTGTCATTATATGTGTCTACTGGCTTTTATCGTTTTATATTGCAAAAAACGAAATAAACATGAGAAAAGTCGACATCATTGGGGAACTGTGGGGGATATCAATTTGGGAGGCTAAGTAGAAAAGATTTATCTCGAAAAAGCTTATTATTAGTTAGAAACAGAGTGTTATGGTGAACGTGCACAACCAAAGCTATCGACAGGATAAAGATATTCAATACAGTCCCGATTCGTTCGTTGGCGGCTCGTTAGATGGGCTGTCTCGATGAATATTCACTGGTTGGGGCAAAACCCAACTTAACAGCACTGTCAATGTCAAAATCGATGTCAAAACGAATTTAACGTCTGACCGCCGTCACATCGCAGCTCCTATATACAGAACGTTTGTGCAAGTATGTGAGTGTTTCGTGACGTATTTCTCGTCATTTGCGTGTGTCTAGAGCATTCCGATCAGTTGTCAGCTGCCCCAACGAACGAGCACGATTCGCTAACCGGGGCACAGTCGTCACTCAACCAGCGAATCCAGGCTGTACAGTAACATTGTCAACATAATTATACTACATACTTGCAAATGAATGTAATTTAAATCAAAAAGACTATTATATATAACTCTTAGAAATTCTGAAATCTCCACGAAACGGAATCACCAAAAAACGTAAACGTTTTCAAGACTGAATCACAATTTGGTCTCAATTTTACGCGCATCATGTAAGTGCTGGTTGGTTGCGTTAAATGTCAACAAATTCGTTTCACCAGGAACGTAGAATCAGTATCACGTTCATCAGCCACCTTCTAACTCGGTGAAATAGCCGAGAGGTAAGAGATGTGGCTCACGATCAGCAGATCCGGTGTTCGAATCCCATGTTTGACAATATTTCACTTTTCTATGTTTTATTTGTAAAATCGGTTCTAGCGATTGCTAGACGCTAAGAAAAAATAAGTTTTAATTTGGAGTGTTTTGAAAGACGTAAATTTACATGTTATGACCTCTAAATTTGTGTTTTTCAAGATGCTCGTATATGTCAGGTTTAGGACACTAAAAATTACATGAAATTTTCTATGTGTGTACCTAACCTAAAAGCATCAACATCATCATGCTAATCATTCTAGCATGAGCAGGATACAAAAAAGAAAACAGTGCAAAGGCAACCAGTTCAATACAGTAAAATAGAATACATTTAGGCGCTGTACAAAGTGTAAGTTCAGCTGCCAATTGGAATCGCTTACGTAGTGCCCTAGTGGACAAAAAAGCTGTAAGGATAAGTGGTGAAGAATAAATATAGGATTTCAGCTATTAAATTTATCATCGGGGATTTGTCCTTCTTTTAAACATAGGCTGTTCTTTGTGTTTTAATGTTCTACTCACTATAAGAATTACAGCAATTAAATTTTCCATAGGAGATTCTTCCTTCTTTTGAGAATAAGCTGTTCTTTCTAGTTTAACTATTCTGCTCATTATAAGTATTACAGCCATTAATTTTTGCATAAAAGTTTTTCCTTCTTCTGTACATAGACTTTTCTTCTAGTCTAACTGTTATACTCACTATGAACATAACAGCTATTAAATTCTTCATCGGAAATTTTTCCTTCTTTTGAAAATAGGCTGTTCTTTTTTCATTATGAAGATTACAGCCATTAACTTTTTCATCAGAGTTCCTTCTTCTTCGGAACATAGGCTGTTTTACTCATATTCGTATTATAGCGATCAACTTTTTCATCTGAAATTTTACTTATTCTAAACTCTTTCTAGTTTGACTGTTCTATTTCACGGCGGTAGTCTACTGCTGCTCTTTCTAGTTTAAATGTTTTACTCATTATGAGCCCTCAACAGAGTTTTTCCTTCTTCTGAACATAGGGTGTTTTTTCGTAATATTACTTTTATACTCACTATAAGCATAACGGCTAACAACTTTTCCATCGAAGATTTTTCCATCTTTTAAACATAGGCTGTTCTTTCTAAGTTTTAGAGAACTCGATTCAGTTGCACTTAATCTTGTTAATCATTTTTGTACTGGAACTCTGAATTTGTTTTCAGTGTAACTATAATTTAGACTTTGAAACGCGAAAAACTATTAGTGTGATTATTCAATTAACCATTCAAAGGCAACCAAAATTTCAAGGTCGAAGACCGTTTCCCTCAAACATTAAACAGTTTCTTCTTCTTCTTCTTCTTGGCGTAACGTCCTCATTCAGACAAAGCCTGCTTCTCAGCTTAGTGTTCTATGAGCACTTCCACAGTTATTAACTGAGAGCTTCCTCTGCCAATGACCATTTTGCATGTGTATATCGTGTGGCAGGCACGAAGATACTCTATGCCCAAGGAAGTCAAGGAAATTTCCTTTACGAAAAGATCCTGGACCGACCGGGAATCGAACCCGTCACCCTCAGCATGGTCATGCTGAATACCCGTGCGTTTACCTCCTCGGCTATATGGGCCCAGTTTCTTACCATCCAGTTGCCTAAGCAAACCGTTTAACCTTAACATTTGGCTCAGTGACCAGTTCGGCCTAACGACCCGACCCATCCGGCCCAATGGCATATTCGGCCTAACGACCCTTTCGGCCTAACGACCTTTTCGGCCTAACGACCCTTTCGGCCTAACGGCATTCGGCCTAACGACATTCGGCCTAACGGCATTCGGCCTAACGGCTTTCGGCCTAACGGGGTAGAACCCTCTACAACATGTTTAATTCATGCTTATTACTTTTAATATTTGGATGGAAGATATCGTGTGTCCCATCTACAAAAAGGGCGACAAGTTGGATTGCGGGTACTACCGCGCGATCACACTACTGAGCGCTGCCTACAAGATACTCTCTCAAATTTTATGCCGCCGTCTATCACCGATTGCAAGAGAGTTCGTGGGGCAATATCAGGCTGGATTTATGGGTGAACGCGCTACAACGGACCAGATGTTCGCCATCCGCCAGGTGTTGCAGAAATGCCGCGAATACAACGTGCCCACACATCACTTGTTCATCGATTTCAAATCGGCGTATAATACAATCGATCGAGAACAGCTATGGCAGTTTATGCACGAATACGGATTCCCGGATAAACTGATACGGTTAATCAAGGCGACGATGGATCGAGTGATGTGCGTAGTTCGAGTATCAGGGACGCTCTCGAGTCCCTTCGAATCTCGCAGAGGGTTACGGCAAGGTGATGGTCTTTCGTGCTTACTGTTCAACATTGCTTTGGAGGGTGTAATAAGAAGAACGGGGATAAACACGAGTGGCACGATTTTCACGAAGTCCGTTCAGCTGCTTGGTTTCGCCGATGATATGGATATTATTGCTCGTAAATTTGAGACGATGGCGGAAACGTACATCCGACTAAAGAGTGAAGCCAGGCGAATCGGATTAGTCATTAATGTGTCGAAGACAAAGTACATGATGGCAAAGGGCTCCAGGGAGGAATCACCGCGCCCGCCACCCCGAATTCATATCGACGGTGATGAAATCGAGGCGGTTGAAGAATTCGTGTACTTGGGCTCACTGGTGACCGACGACAACGACACCAGCAGAGAATTCAGAGGCGCATTGTGGCAGGAAATCGTGCCTACTTTGGACTCCGCAGAAATCTACGATCGAATAAAGTTCGCCGTAACACGAAGTTAACCATCTACAAAACGTTGATTAGACCGGTCGTTCTCTATGGGCACGAAACATGGACCCAGAGGACCAACGCGCCCTTGGAGTTTTCGAACGGAAGGTATTGCGTACCATCTACGGCGGAGTGCAGATGGAAGACGGGACTTGGAGAAGGCGAATGAACCACGAGCTGCATCAGCTGCTAAGAGAACCAACCATCGTCCATACCGCGAAAATCGGGAGGCTACGGTGGGCGGGTCACGTCATCAGGATTTCGGAGAGCAACCCTACTAAAATAGTTCTCGAGAGTCATCCGGCCGGTACGAGAAGACGTGGAACGCAGCGAGCTAGGTGGGTCGACCAAGTGGAGGACGATCTGCGGACCCTCCGCAGAGTGCGGAACTAGAGACAAACAGCCATGGACCGAGTGGAATGGAGACGGCTACTATGTACAGCAGAGGCCACCCCGGCCTTAGCCTGACCGGTAAGGTAAGTAAGTACTTTTAATATTTGAAAATTTCAACGTTGCTACTGAGCACAACACAAACGTTATACGTACTTGAATTATTTAGATTTATTGAATGTTTTAAGGGTCCCAAAGGTGATAAATACGTGGCACGTGGCCTCGGTAAACGAACGAAGAAAAAAACACTACCCATAAAAAAACTATCGTCTCATAAAACTTCAAACCACCTCTTAAGTGGTTTCTGAAAGGTTGTAACACACCCGAATAACAACATAATCAAACAACGCAATAACGTTGGAAAGCAACAATAAACATTCTTCGACGCTCCCCCTTTCCTTGATCTTTCTCGGTCGTCAACTAAAAGAAAAAAAAATACGACAAAACCAATGCTAAAGGGCAATTTAGGGTTAAGCCAAGAAGCGGCATGCCGCCACCGCGCTGCGCTGCCGTGTGGTTCGTTGTGTAATAAATACTCTTTCCATTTTACCCGAAGGGTAAAAGCCGAAACCCAATCCCGCCGCGCATGTCTAAGACGATTGTCGTTCCCCTTTTTCCCTATTCTTACGCAAGAGATCTGCCCGCCGAGCATCTCCCTTTCTAGAGAAGAGAAGAAAGGAAATGTTGTAATCTTCCGGCTTCAAGTGGGTTAGTACAGTATAAGCAACCAGTTAATTAGAGATGCCAAACGTAAGTAACCCTTCTGACGTGTGTCACACGTCGTCATTCGGTCGGTCGTCGATATGTGACAAATTGTTTGTTTGTACGTGGGTGTGCATTTGACGTTACATACGGGTGCTTAAGTAGGCGTTGTAAATCAAGTTGCGCCAGGTTGAGCGTAAAATGAGCCGTAAATTGATTTTAGATTGGCTTTGTTTGACACGATGGTTTGACGCGTTTGGGGTTAAAAATTTATGGCAAGTTTAAGATTATTCGTAGATTCATTATATTATGGGTGCTTGAATTAGAGATCCTAAGTAGTGTAAATGCATTACCTGATTTATCTTAAAGCATAAATGCATTCATGAATCCAAATTGTTTAAAAAGTTCTGCTCTAAACTCAACCAAATTTAACTAATTAGGTGTACCATAATCAAATGTTAACACACGGTTAATTTTACACAAATAATGATTCTTAAAATCTAATTTCATTAAATTTTCATTCAATACTTCTATCAATCAATTTAAGTATACTTATAACTTTGTGAAAAAATCCGTGTATTAGTACAAATATTTAATATTGATGTACATATTTTACTCGACTTCTCCAATCATGTTTGTACTACACCTTGTCCTTTTTTTACGTCCATGCTTGGCTGAGCGACAAAAATTCTACCGCTAAGAAAATGAGCAAACTCAACAGTTTTATATTTTTTAAAACATCTTCGTGATTAGGAGAAATGTACAAAAATATAAAAATTTGTATTTTTATCATTATTTTGTCGGTAGAATTTTTTTTCGCTAAGCCAATAATGGACGTAAATCAAGGTTTAGGTGTACATAGTTTTCAATGCGTTAATTATGTTTATGATTGGGAATTTTTGAAAAAAAATCCTTAAATTGGAAATGTGACTTTTGAAATGTGCACATGAAAAGATGTGGGTGTCCAAAAAAAAACTAAACTCAATCGATCTGCCAGTAGCAATTAGTTACTGAGCCTTAATTAATTTACGATGACTGATTGACTTCAGATGATTGCTGACGTTTCAGTCTTAAGTTGGGGGCTTCAGTAGGACTAAATACAAGCATAAACAAATCACATTTTATTTTTCGAAAGATCAATCAATGCATATGATTAAGACCGCAAGCCGAGAATCCAAAAAAAGTTAAGTCACCTTAACACATTATTGGATATCTCACCTGATAGAAACATTTAATCCGAAATTCTGCATTTTTGCTTAGTTCACAGCACGTGTGCGTCTTTGTCCGTACTGTTGTCACATGTTTCGGAATCAATTGTCAATTTCCTGCCAAGTAGGTCTACATCTGATCGCAATCGATAGATTGAATTGCAAACAGATGCAACTGTTGACATTGAATCCGTTTCGAAAGCCGAGTTACACTCCTTTAGGCTTATCCTTTTCTTTTGGTTCTTGAATATGAAAAAAAAAATACAATCGTATGACAACGTAAACAACAATTGCTCCTTCTACTTCTGGTGTATGGCACGTGATGAGAACAAAACGATGAAGAGATTGATCACTATTATGTATTTTAGGCAGTTTGTCTCTTGTTATACGATTCTGGATCACTGATAATACAGTATACATTTTTATTCAGGATGTTTTTTGCACTACAAGCAGCACTTGAATATGTAAAGCCTACCCATATGAGTGGGAGCATAATTTCTAGACTACCCAAAATATATGTAACAGTTATACATTCTCAAAATCAACACTTGCGTTCACAAAATCGTAAAATTTGCAATGATTCTTGTACCGAAATGCTGCTTTGTATCCAGAGCATATACGAGCTGATTTTGAAAATGTTTAGTATTAGTATGGCTTAGACCAGAGCTGTTTTAGCGTCTATACGTCGAAATCATGAATAGGATGTAAGTATGTCATGTAGCCACAGCTGTTAAAGTGTGGGTATTCAGCATGACCATGCTGAGGGTGACGGGTTCGATTCCCGGTCAGTCCAGGAAGTTTTCCTAAAGGAAATTTCGTTGACTTTCTTGGGCATAGAGTATCTTCGTGTTTACCACATGATATATACAAGCAAAATGGCACAAATTTCCCAAATGGAGGAGAACGTGCCTCTGGAGCCGACCTACTGATACATGCAAAATGGTCATTGCCAGAGATAGCGCTTAGTTAATAACTGTACAAAATGCTTAGTTTTTTTTTGGTTTGTGTGTTCTGTGGTATCAAAGTAACATGTTCCAGTTTAGAAATAAACAAAATAGTCTTTAACCTTTCAGTACTCGCGCCAATTTTTGTAACGCGAGCAGTCGCGCGTTGTACTTTTTTACAACACTCATGCATTCTGCAATATCTGAGGACTCTGATTGTTTAGAGAAAAACTGTCTTCGGCAAAGTTGTTGTAAATTTCATGGGCAACTTGGTTCTGATAAAGTTGATTCGTAATACGTCCGCTAGGCGACGATAGAGAGCACGCACATTTTATATCTTATGTATACTTAGAAACATGCACACTTAATTCTTAATACCGTGTTCGATAAATTTTTGACGAAAATAGAACAGCTGAATACAGCTATACTGCATTGTTTACTTTTTGCTCCCGGTTTTAACAGGTGGTGTACTGAACCTCAGTAAAATCGATTACCGAAGCTACCGAAACAGCTCTGCTGTTCTATTTTCGCTTTCGTTCGTTATTTTCTATTTCGTTCTATTCACTCAATTCAGGATTGAGTGTGTGGTGTATTCGGCAAAGTTGTTTGGTAGGCCAAGGATCCTGATTTCTTAGAAAGATGGTGTCTTCGGCAAAGTTGTTTGGTAGGTTTTATAGGTCGAAGGCACACAGATAATTGTCTGTTTGATTCGAAATTTCACTACTAGGTGGCGCTAGTAAACATGAAAATTTTATATGTTATAACTGTCATGATCCTGGACCTGGTTACTAAGAGAGATGCTGCTTTCCGCAAAGTTGATAAGTAAGAAATGTGATTTTCGATTTTTCCGCATTATAAGAAGTAACACTGGTTCCAAAAAGGTCCTGTATTGTTTAAAATAAGTTTCATGAAGAATATATTTGGGTTTGCCATCAATAGAAACATTTATCACAAAGTAATGGCAGACAATTCTCATGTGTTTTTTTTATTTGTATTAACGAGATTTTTAGCCTTAGGCTAGTTCATCTCGGGACCCACGCTTTACTTCCCTTCCGAAGGAAGAACCCACATTTTTTTGTGAGTTTGTTGGGAGTGGGATTCGATCCCAGGTCCTCGGCGTGATAGTCTTGTGTTCTAATTCTCATGTGTTGTACAAAGTACAATAGCACGATGAACGGAAGGTCAACCAATATATTGAGCTTTGAAATACATATGAACCTGATGAAATATTATCGACAGAAAGAAAACAATACGTCTTGTTGAAAATATTCTTAGAAATATCTTCCATTTGCATGTTTTACTAAATAAATATTTTGCGTCACCTTGTGGCGGAGTCTCGCATCAAACGGAACACCAACCTTTTTTTCTACCAAACAATTATTTACGTCGAAGACATCATCGTTTCTAGTATTCTGAATTATAAAATTTGAATACACACTAGCGCCACCTAGCTGTGGAGTTCAAAAACTCCGGTGCTAGCATGATGGTTAGCAGTTAGTCTTTGACCAACCAAACAACTTTGCCGAAGACACTATCTTTCTAAGTAATAAGGTTTCTGATATCTATGGGTTATATAACTTGAATGCTCACTAGCGCCACTTAGATGTGGAGTTTCAAACCTTACGGCCTTCCATTAGTTAGTGCACAGAGAACAGACATCCAGGCTAGAACAAATTTCATTCAGAAATATGTGTAAGGATTTAAATCTTCACTTGAGTAAGGTTGCAAACCAATACACGGTGACAACACTAACGCCGCCAAACACCATATTGCCACAGTCAGTGGTGAATTGAAACATTTCATGTGGTGAAAAAAAAAACAAAATTACTTTTTCTTGAAAACTCATGATTTTCATTATTAGTTTTGTGAATTTCACCGAAATCATTGTTTGGGATTAATTTCACGTCGAATACATCAATACTAGCATAAAAAATATTAAATTCTTCTCTGCTTCGATATAACGTACACTTCGATATAACGTACAAAGAGAAAACTTTTTTGTACGTTATATCGAAGAGTACCTGTACTCAGGATTTTGAGATATATGAGTTAGAAAATTAGACTGCTCACTAGTGCCACCTAGATGTGGGATCCCAAACCATACGGCTTTCCATTAGTTAGTGTTTGGCTAACCAAACAACTTTGCCGAAGACATCATATTTCTAAGTACTGAGGATTCTGAGTTAAATAAGATTTAAAACTTACATGAGCACTAGCGCCACCTATCGGTTGAAATCTGAATTACTCAGATTACCTGGCGTAGGCCCTTGATATCCCAAGTAACTTGTTCGAAGAGATCACATTTCTAGATCATTAAGGTTTTGTAGTATACTAATTCACATTGAACTGTCTATCCAATCTCATAAATAATGCGTTCTTCATAATGCAAATATTTCCGTATTTCGAATTTCCGCATTATAATGAGTTATACTGTTTTCAAAAAAGGTCTTAAAATATCCCAAATAAGGTTCTTGTAGAATACATTTGGGTGTGGCATCAATAGAAAAGTTGGTTTCAAAGTAATAGCAGAAGATTCTCATGTGTTGTACGAAGTAGAACAGCGCGATTAACGGAAGGTTAAAATGGTGTGTCATCATGTTTTCCAGACAATTTAACCATATCAAATTAATATTTGAACTTTTGGCTTTATTTAGACTCATAGTTTGATATTCGATTTACTCGTCAATAATCTATAATATAATTCACCATCTTTGATTCTACTTTGTTCGCTACATTCGTTACAATTTCATTGGGGAGAATGGAGTGAGCGGAATGCCTCCAACCTTCATTATAATTGTTTCACAAGTTCACAGTTATCCTGTTTTCCTAGCACGTACCAGTTGAAGTTACCTTCACATGAATCTTTCATTGCATGCATCGCATCGTTTGTCTGTTTCGTGATACTTTTCTTTTACAGTTGGTAGAATAATTACATCTAATTATATGACCTTTCGCTCTTTGTAAATCTTGTGACGGGAAACAATCGTTTGTTGTTGTGTTCATAATTGGTTTTAATTGCCATTTGTCCTTTGGTTTCTTTGTTTTTTTTTTCTTCAACGGAATTTGGCTTATTCTCCATCGAGTTAAGTGTTGTTGGACAGATATAATTTACATCTAATTACTAATTCCTCGAAACTTCGATTTCTAGTCTCTATGTACACACTTCATCAACTTTCAATTATATTTAATTAGATCCCTCTCTTCTGCCACCGTCTTAAGTTTGATTTGTTGTTTTTTTTTTCTTTTTCTCCAGGGGGATAATCCTATTTCTCCTCTATGTATTTTATAATGATATAATCAATCAATTATCGATTTTTTTCGACTCTTTCCCTGCTGTCCGGTGTGCAAGTGATTCCGGCTTTCATAATGACTAAAAAGAAAAAATCCCCTTTTTCAAACGGTGCACATACCCATACACATAGACAGACCATCCGCCGTTTCCTTCGCAATCTCCCAGGAGATTTAAAATAAGAACACCACCCGGCTTTTCTCCCGCCACGAACGAAGAATAACTAGGTAGGTGGAAAACTCTTTCGGTGTCTCCGGTTTTCCTCCCCCTGGCAGGACTTCATTTGCATACAACGAGCGGCGGAGTTTGGCTGTGTGTTAGTTGGTATGGTGAGGGATAGGCAAGGGGACTGTGGCGACGGGGAGAGCCCGTCTGTATTTACTTTTCATTTAGCGGGAACGTGATCGGCGTGTACAATGATGATCGGGCCAGCCGGACCGACCGGCTGTGCTTTCCTTCCACGCATACAACGATCCGTTCGCGAGATTCGCGCGCGGTGGTGGTCCGTTATTGCAGGGATGCCAGATGATTTGCTTGGAATAATAAAATGGAGTTCAGCCTTAAGAGCTGTTTGCAGTTCAGAAGGAATTTTTCGGCCTATCTTGATGCATGGGAAATTCCTTGCCCGAATCGCTCAAGAAGCCGGCTTCTTCGATTTTTGGAAACATTTTCCACTTATATATATATATATATATATATATATATATATATATATATATATATATATATATATATATATATATATATATATATATATATATATATATACATACGTGGGACCGCGCATAACTAGCGAACGGAAAGTCCGATTTTGGTCGTTTTAGTTTTGTTCTGTTAGTTTTCACCCAAGGAAGGTTTATGAGCCAAAAAACATGGAATCATAGCGGTAAAGTCTCCCACAAAAAAAAATCTTCCATACATTTTGATCGGGGACTTGGTCTTGGCTAGAAACTTGAAACATCAAAAAACGCAGTAGGCAAGACAAAGTTTGCCGGGTACAGCTAGTAACTCATAAATTTGACCGTAAACCTCAAATATTTTTTTTGCATATAGGAATTTGCAGAAAATAGGATAACCAATAATTTATTGATTTGTCTTTATTAAAGAGACTTTCAGCCCTTGGCTGGTTCGTCTCTCGTAACCAATATAATTTGGACCCCCATATATTTTGGACCCCTTGGGTCGCATTATCACAACAAACACAGATTTAATGAAGAGATGACGACTTTTTTTTAGAATCATTCGCTAAATTAGACTGGTCTGCACGGGCAGCATTCATTACCTCACTGGAGATATCATTATTTGCCTTGAAATTATTTTTTGTTAATATCGTTATCCGTGCGGGTGTCGCAAAATGTTTACAAAAAGAGATTGCGGTGCTGAGGAAACTGACAGATGTAAACAAAAACGTTTATCATTCTAGCGCATTATATTCGCAAAGTTCCTCTGATCAGCCTTTGTCAATCAAGTAATTAGGATGTGATCCAGCGTATTCAAGTGGCAGATTCTTCAAAAATAGTTTCAAACGGTTTTATGCACCAGGTGTCCAAAATATATACTTAAGAGGGTGTCCAAAACAATGAAAACTGATGCGTCAAAAATCAGTTATTTTCATCAAATTTCCAGTCAGAAATGACCTTGTGCATATTTCCAACGGACAGTGATGGCTTTTACGATCATACTAACATCATCATTATGTGTAATAACTCTCTGAATTTGTTTGATTTTGACTTAAATTCAAGCTAATGTCCTCAAAGAGTCCAAAATTCGACCGTTGCCCTATGATCTGTTGAATATTTAGTTTTTATTAGAAAGGTATGCTAGAAATGGGAATTACTAGTGTGACGTTACGACGTTGTCCAACGCTCTCCAAAAATTGCCTTAAATATTCTTCCTGAGTTTCTTAGTCTAATCTGTAGAATAGTTCACGAAGGCATCAAATAATAGGATTCCTGGACTCTCTGAATGTGTTCTTGTAAACAACAAAACGAAGCTACACTGTTGAAAATGCTTTGGCATCCATATGCACAACAGGACATGTGCTCGATGAACAAATTGAGAATTGAATTATGAATCCACGTACTCCGGTGAGACTTGAACTCACGACTCTGAATTCGCTAGACGTGCGCTTCTATTCCTTCAAGCTACGGAGTCACGCGACGGAGATAGTCGCCAGCAGGCCTAGAACTGAACTCGATTCCACAGTCGCACAGTCGTGAGTTCGAGTCTCATCGGCGTACGTGGATTTCTTTTCATAATTCAATTCTCAATTTGTTCATCGAGCACATGTCCTGTTGTGCACATGGATGTCAAAGCCTTTTCAACAGTGTAATTTCCCACATGGCTTGGTCAGCCAAAGCAAAATCAAGAAATTGACAAACAGAACGAAGTTTTGGAACAATTCCTGGAGGAATCCCTGGTGGGATTCTTAGAGCAATATCTGGCAGAAATCGTGGAGCAATTTTTATAGAAATCCTCAGGTGAATCTTTCGAGTAAATCCTGAAAAAATCGATGGAGGAGTTTTCAGACTAATCTCTGAAAGAATTCCTGAATGAGCCTTTCGAATAAGTTTCTGAAGTAATGACTGTAACTCCTAGAGAAATCTATAGAGAAATGAGTAGATTCCTGAAAAAATCCATCAGAAATATCATAACGAATTTCTGTAATAATTCCTCAAGAATCTGTGACACTACTGATTGTGGAAATTTTGTAAGTATTATTGATGGGATTGCAGAGGAGTCTCTAAGGGAAATTTTAAAATTATAAAACAGGATGAAGAACTTTTGCAAGAATCTCTGGATAAACTTCTGAAAAACTTACTGAAGCATCTCTCGGAGGAATCTGTAATGTAAGAATTGTACCGAATTTACTTCAGAAACTCCCCCATGGAGAGTTTTTTAAGAAAATTCGGTTGAATTCTTGGAAGAGTATTCGAATGAGTTATCAGAACAAATCTGGATAAATACCGCAATACTTCTATAGGGGAACTCTAAACGATCCCTAGAATGATCTCGAGAGGAATTCTGAAAGGAAACTTAGGAAAAAATTTGCTCACAAATATTTGTAAGAAAGTGTAGAATTAGCTCATAAGCTAAAATACACAATAATAATGACAAAAATGCTGTAGAATACCTGGTGTTATTCCTCGAATGTTCAAGAGTTCTAAGAGGAAACTCTAGAAGAATACATACAGAAATAATTGGATTAATTGTGGTGTAATTGGGTTCTTTAGGGGTATCCGGTTTATTTCCTAATCGGATTCTCCACCCAAAAATTAGTCGAAATCCGAAATTTCATAATTTTCGGAGTTCGGGAACTATTTTTAAAATGCATTTAAAGTTTGTATGGGGATTTTTTTTTGTTCGGGTCGAGCTGTCACTTTATCGATTGAACTGTCATTCTATCCACAAAAATGAAAACTGTTTTGTTAATTTAACCACAAAAAAAAAGGTATTGGAATCCAATAAAATCACTTAATACTCAGAAAAATGAGCTCTTTCGATTAGACTATAGAAAATAGCAATATTTTATTCACTAATCAACCCAATTGTTGCATTTCCGAATGAGTTTCTAGTAGGCTTGATAAAGTAATTCCTGAAAGCATGTCTAGAGACACTTTTGCAGGAATTTCTGTTGGAATCCTGGGAGAAACTCCATGAGAACTTCGTGGTTGAATGAAAGAGATTTCTGCAGTTTCTACGAGAATACTTGTAGAAACCTGTTGAGTCTTTGGAAGAATCCAGGGGCAAGCTTCAAATTCGTAGAAAAATCTAAATCTTTAAATTTAATTCCCAAGTCTTCGGAATTATTCCTAGAATTGTTTTGTGAATTTCTCTTTGAATTTTTCCAAGAAATGAAAGAGGAATATCTGGAAGAATTTCTGTAGGAATCTTTGAAAAACTCCTACAGGACTCTGTGATGAAATCTCCTGAGAAATTATAGGAGAGTGCATGGGCGTAGCCAGAGGGGGGCAGGGGGGGGCCGTGGCCCCCCCCTGGCCGCCACATTAATTTTTGATATCGAGTCAACTCAAATATTATCAATAATTCAGAGTTCCAGAAAAAAAATATCTAAAATATTTAATATTTTAATAATATAGGTTTTTATCCACAACTATCAAACCCTTTTTACTCGAGAACCACAGGAAATTTCGCCAAATATTTCTCCAAGAGAACCACTTCAATCTTATCTTAGATTTTTTTACCAAATAACAAGCTTGGTCGAATGGCTAAACTTTGTGATGTTTATTCATGCAATACAAAAACAGCATGCCAAATTTTCCAGATAGGGTTTCGAACTACTTCGGCACCCGCGTCAATTTCCGGCACCTCACAGCAAAACAAATCAAAATATCATTTGCCGCATATTTTCCAAACGCCCTTCTGTAGGTAATCGTCTCCCGCAACCTTTTCGCAACGGAATCCACAGTCAATGAGCTACACTTTCACTCTGAAGCCGCACAAGTGCTCACAACAAATATTACTCGCAGACGGGTGCACTTCGGCAGCACAAAGATGGGTGCCCAAGTGATTTCCCATTTGGTTTTGCTGGAAGTTCGGCACTGATGCCGAGAATTGGTGCTGGACTAGGTGCAGTAAACTCGTTCAAAATCAACTTTCCGGCAGAAAATCTTCACAACAATCACTGTTAACAACAAGTTCAATCAATAAGGTATCTGATTCAGACGGAAGAAGTGGTTGAAAACAGTCGTTTCGTTGTGAATTTAGGTTCTAAATAATTTTGTTTACATTTTGTGCCGGGAATAGGGCAAAAAACCCTATGCCAGAACCGGTTCCGGAAGGGAAAAAGAAGGACTTAGTAGAATTATATGCTGCTATAGAGTGCAGTTATGTGCTACTGCAACACGAATTTTTACTAGTATTCAATTCAAACAAACGTCATGCTAAGAGCAAAATACCTGGCATTTCTTTACAAATGCTTTCAAGTACACCTTCAAAAATTCTTTAAGATATTTATTCAGGAACTTCTTCAGGGATTCTTTCAGAAATCCCACAAGGGACTTCTCCAGGAGTTTCTCCTTCGTGAATTCTTCCATGGGCATCTTACAGGGTTCCGATAGTGATTGGTTGTTCCAAGAATTCCTCCCACGATTCCTACAGACTTTTTTATAGATACTTCTGTAAGGATGCATCGACGAATTCCTCCAGGATTTTTTCCATAGCTTTCTTCAGTGATTCCATCATAGATTGCTCCAGAGAATTTTTCACCCAACACCAGACATCCCTCCGAGAATTTATCCTGCGATTTCTATAGAGATTCCCCCAGTGACTATTCCAGAGTTTTTTCGAGGATTCCTCCAGGAATTTCTTCAGTGATTCCCAAAAGAAATTTTTTAGGTATTTCCGCAAGTGTTCTTTCAGAGATTTCTTCAGGAACTTCTCCATATATTCCTTCGAGAATTCCTCTAGAGATATAATTCAATCTGGAATAATTCGAAGTATTTCAGCAGGAATATCTTACAGGAAATTTTATCAGAGATTTGCGAAAAAATCCAGGAGTTCCTTAAAACATTGTGCAAAACATTCATTTTTGAGTCCATCCAAAGATTCGAACAATAATTCGACCAAAAGTTGTTGTAGACATGTATTCCTCCATATTTTTTTCCCAACGGAAAAATTTCCTAAGGAATTCCTCATGTGATTGCTTCCTGAATTCCTCATGGTTTTTTCCAGGAATTCTAGGGATTCACCCGGGAATTTCTTCCGTGTTTCTTTCAGGAACAAGTCAAGGGATTATTAAAAAACTCCTCGAACGATTCCCCCAGGAACACTTTTTAAGTAGTTCCTCTTGAATTTCTTTCAGGAATTAGTCCAGTACTTCCTCTAGCGACTTTTTAGGGATTCCTTTAGGAATGCCTCTAGGAATTGCTTCCAGGATTCCTCCTGGGGTTTATTCAGGAGCTCTTGCAGGGATTCCTTCAGAAACTGCTACAGGGATTCCTCAAGGAGTTCCTCCAATAACTCTTCTTGAAATTCCTTCAGGATTTCTCCAAGGATACCATATGCAATTTCCTCAGGAATTCTTTCAGGGATTCCTACAGGAATTTCTCAACCCAGTCAATCAGTGATCGTATAAGATGTTGAATAGGATGTTAAAGTGGAGGCGATATGGGTACATTTTACATGCGCCTAAATGGGCACGTATATGGCCTCTACTTTATCATCTTATGCAACATCTTATACGATTACTGGTTGTCTGGGAACGGATTCCTCTACGAATTTCTGCAGTGATTCCTCCAGGAATCATTCCAGGGATTTCTCTGGGAATTGCTGCAGGGATTTCTCTAAACAATCATCCAGGGATTCCTTCAGAAATGCCTCTAGAGATTCCTCCAGAAACTCCTCCAGGAATTCTTCTAGAGATTCCTCCAGGAGTATTTCCAGGGCTTCCTCCGTTAATCCTACAGGCATTTCTCTAGGATATACTCCAGGAATTCCTCCATGGATTCCTCCAAGATTTTCTGCAGGGCTAAAATAGGGAATTTCTTCTGTGATTCTTTCTGCAACTACTTATTTTAAAAATTTCTACAATGATTCTCCCTTGAACTCTTCTTAAGATTCCTTCAGGAATTCCTCCTTGTATTCTTTAAGAAACTTCTCCAGGAAATAATTCAGTACTTCCTCCAGGAACTATTTAGCAATTTTCTTAGGAATTCCTCTTGAAATTGCTTCCGGGATTCTTTCTGGAGTTTCGTCAGGAACTCTTCTGGGGATTCCTCCAGAATTTCTCCAAGAATTTCATCTGCGACTTCTTCAGGAATTATTCCTGGTATTCCTCTACGAAGTTCTTAAGAGATTCATCCACGAATTTCTTCAAGATATTTCATTTTATCTAGAGATTTCTCCAGGAGTTGCCTCCAGGATATCCTCCAGGGATCCCTCCAAGAATTTCTACAAGATTTTTCTTCAGATATTCTTCCAAGAAATCCTCCAAGTTTTCCTCAATGCATTCCTTCCTCCAGGCATTCCTCCAGAGATTCCTCTAATAATTGCTTCCGGGATTCTTCCAAAAATTTTACCATGAATTCCTACAGAAATTTATCCAGGAAATCTTCGATGGATTCCTCTAAGGATTGTTTCCAGAGACTACTACAGGAATTCATCAAAAGATTTCTACAGGAATTACTTCAAGGAATCCTCCAAGAATCCCACTAGGAATTTTCCTAGGCATTTTTTCAGGAAAATTTCCAGGCATTCTACCAGAGATTCATCCTTGGATTCTTGCAGAGACTTCTCCAGAAATTTTTCAAATGATTCCTCCATGAATTCCTCCAGATATTCCTCCAGGAATTCTCCAGGAGTTGTTCCAAGAGTTTCTCCTGGGATTGCTTCAGGAATTCTTCCTGGGATTCCTTCAGAAATCCACGCAGGCATTCCTCCAGGATTTCTTCCAGGAATTTCACCAGGGAATAATCAAGGAATTCCATCCTATGTTATGTCAGTAATTCATCCAGGAATTTCTCTAGGAAATCCTTCAGGGATTCTTTCAATAATACTACCAGGATTTTCTCTTGAAATACCTTCTAGATTTTTTCAGAAATTCCTCCAAAAAATCTTGTAGATTTACCTCCAGGCTTGGATTCCTCCAGGAATTTCGCTAAAAATTCCCCCAAGAACTTCTTCAAGGATTTTCCCAGGGGATTCTCCACGAATTTCCCCAAGAACTCTCCCAAAGATTCATTCAAAAATTCCTTCGAGGATTTCATCAGGAATTTCTCACAGGATTTTTTTTTTCAGAAATTTCTCCCAGAGTTTCTCTAGAGATTCCCCAGAAATTCTTCCAGTAATTGTTGCATGAATTTCTCCAAATATTCATTCGGGAATTTCTTAAAGGATTCCTGCAGTAATTCTCAAAAGAAAACCTTCAGAAATTATGCCAGCAATTTCTCCAGGATTTTTTGCAGAAAATCTTCTGGGAATTTTTCCAAGAAATTTTCCAGGATTACCCTCAGGAATTTTTCAGGAATTACTCCAGGCATTTTTCCAGGAATTTCTTCTGATATTCCTTCATGAATTGCTCCAGGAATGCCTCCAAGGATTTCTCCACAAATTTCTCCACGAATTTTCCCAGGAATTCCTCCAGGAAATCCTTCGAAGATTTCTCCAGAAAATCCTCCAAAAGTTCCTCCAAGGATTCTTCCAGTAAATCCTCTAGGGGTTTCTTCTAAAATTCTTGCAGGAAATTCTCCAGGAATACCCTCAGGAATTTTTCAGGGATTCCTCCAGGCATTTTTCCAGGAATTCCTCTAGAGATTTCTCCAGGAATTTATTCACAAATTTCTTCAAGGATTCCCCCAGGGATTCCTTCAGGAATACTTTCGAGGATTTCTCAAAGAGTTCCTCCAAAAATACCGCCAGAAACTCATCCAAGATTTTTTCAGGGTTTTTTTTTCTGAAATAGAAAAATAATATAAATCTGCCAGAATTCCTCTGGAGATTCCTCTAGAAACTTATCCAGTCATTTTTTCAAGAATTCCTCTAAAGATTCTTCCAGGAATTTCATCATAATTTCCTTCAGGCATTCCTCCAGGATTTTATACAGGATCTTATCCAGGAACTCCTCCAGGAACTCCTCCAGGGATTCCTCCAGGTATTACCCCAGGATATCGTTCAGAAATTTTGTTAGCGTTTCCTCTAGGGATTCCTCCAGCTATTTCTCCAGGAATTTCATAAGGAATTCTTCCGAGATTTCGGCAAAAAAATTCTCCATGGATTTTATCATGGATTCCTCCATAAAATCCTTCGAAGATTCTTCCAAGAAGTTCTCCAGAAGTTCCCCCAAGGATTCTTCCAGGAAATCATCTAGGGATTTCTTCAGAAATTCTTCCAGGAGGAGAACTTCTTGGAATACATACAGGAATTTTACAGGGATTCCCCCAGGTATTCCTCTAGGGATTTTTCCACAAATTTATTCAAGGATCCAGATATAGGATTAGAAATCTCCAAAAATTTCTCTGAAGATTCCTCTAGAAATTCATCCAACAATTCTTCCAAGAATTCCTCCAGATATTCCTCCAGCAGTTATCACAGGAATACCTCTAGGAATTCCTTCAGGCAATTATCTAGGATTTTATCCTGGAATTCCTGCAGGAAATACCACAGGAATTTCTTCAGAACTTCTCCAGGTAATTCTCCAGGAGTTGCTCCTGGACATCCTTCAGGAATTATGTCAGCAATTCAGGAAATCCTTAAGAAATTTCTTCAGAGATTCTTCCAGGAATACTTTCACGAATTTTCCTCCAGACATTCCTCCAGGAATTCTTTCAGAGATTTATCAGGAATTGCTTCAGGGGTTCATGCAGGTAATTCTCTACGAATCTCTTCAGGGATATTCCCAGAGATTCCTCCCAGGAATCATCCAGAAATTCCTCCAAGGGTTCTTCCAGGAAATCTTCCTGGAATTTCTCAAGGATTTTTTTCAGAAATTTCTCCAGCAATTCCTCCTAGAATTCCTCTGGAGATTTCTTCAGTGATTTATCTGGTATTGCTCCAAGAATTCATCCAAGAAATATCTCCAGGAATTTCTTCAGGATTTCCTGTTGAATCTCATCCAAAAATTTTTCCAGGAATCACGTCAGGAATTTGTTTAGAAGTTTCTCCAGGCATTTATCCAGGATTTTCTCTAGAGATTTTTCCAAGCATTGCTTCAGGGATTCCTCCTGGAATTCCTTCAGAGATCTCTCCAAGAACATTTCCAAGGATTTTTTTTAAATTCTTCCAAGATTTCCTCTATAAATTCCTCAAGAGATTTATTCTGATTTTTTTTCTAGGGATTCCTCCCAGAATTCCTCCAGGAATTTCTCCAGAACTTCCTCCAAGGACTCCTCCCGAAATTTATCTAGAATTTCTTCTAGGATTTCCTCATGAGATCTCTTCAAATATGTCTCTAGGTGTTTTTCCCATAGACTATAGAGGAATTCCTCCAGGTATACTCTCAGAAATTCTGCCAGGGATTCCTCCGGGAATTTCTCCGGGATTTCTACGGGAATTCCTCCAGGGATTCTATAGGGCTTCCTCCAGGCATTCCTGTAGGAATTGCGCCAGGGGTTTATCCAGGAAGTCTTCCAGGGATTGCTCCGGGAGTTCCTCAAATTATTAATATAGATATTCCTCTCAGGTTTTCTTCAAAAAATCATTCAGGAGTTCCTTCGGAAATTTTAGAAATCCTTCAATCATCTTTTCAGAGATGTACCCAAAAACTTCTCCAGGTTTATCTGATGATTTATTTCTATTTATTTCAAGAATTTCTGAAGGAATTCCTCCAGCGAATAGTAATGGAAGATAATTTAAAAAGGACTCAAACAGGAATCAGGAAATTCTAGTCCTTAAAATCCTTAATCTTCCAGAAATTGCTCACCGCTACCAGCACCTCCTTGAATCATGTAGATCAGGCGAGTTTTTTCAACGTATTGTACAAAATACATCAGCGTGACTGCTGAAGGGTTAAATAATGCTGTTAGAATATAATGTTATTATATTCAATTTCATCGTACTGCGAATAGATATAGAAGCTACACGAAAAGAAATTTCCATATCGAATGTATGAGAAAATGTTATACATTTTTGTCATTTCGTTTTCCTAATAGTGTGTATTGGAAAGTGTAATATAGTGCATAACACACAATAAATAAAAATTATAAGTTTAGCTTATGAATGTTATTCACTAATTGTAATGACTAGTATTAGAAGTGTTATAGTATTTATTTATCATATCGAATGAAATTTACTGTCGTATGTTTTGATTATTGGTTCTAATTTATTTTTTTCTTCATTATTAAAAATAAGAATAAAAGGAAATAGATTTAGCATTGAGTCTGGCGTAATATTTATTTATTCGATAAAATCACTTCAGCATTGAAAAAAATAGTCCGGATCCCGACTAATCATCTGGGGATCGAACGAGCCTTCTTGGAATCGTATTCTAGGCATCTCATGGCGAATATAAGAGGAAGTTTGAGCTCTTGCCTGATCCACTCAGACAGCGACGGACGTACAATGCCGCAAACGTTCAAGGATTCGGCTGAAGAAATTCTGGGGAACCTGTATTTTGCTGACCACTAAGACCGAGACGAAGACGGAACTGTGGAGATGGGAGACAGCAGCGATTCAGCCGGTGCTTTCATGATTCCTACCGGAATCAACTCCGTCGGCTTCAACTCTGTCGAAGAGGAAAATTTCATAAGCTATATCACTGAAAAAGATAATTAATTATTAGTACCTACCGTAATCTACAAGTACTCTTTGTCTTTGATGTCGCTACACACCTCTAAATCACTTTTATTTGCTAGCGCCGAAAGCTTGGCCGAAAGAAAACGAGCCACAATGGCTTCCTCCGTTCGAAAATACAACGGTACCGTTTTGTTTATGAAGGGGTTATTTTTCAAAGCCCGATCTTAACAAAATTATTAGTCAAAACTTATACATTTTGACCATAACACAAAACTTATACATGGTATAAGGATATGTTATTCATGATATTAAGTTCTAAAATGAGTGCAATAAGGCGCATCTAATGAAAAACATAAATTGAAACTTATGAAGAAAATTATTAAATTTCTTTTCGTGTAGTAGGCAACAATTTGCTAAGGGTGCTTGCCCCCCCCCTGACCGAAAAGCTGGCTACGCCCTTGGGAGAGTGGAGATATTTGGAAATAACACACTAGAGAACGACTCACTTGAAGTGCAAATTTTCGGTAATACCAATCCGTGTGGTCAAATTATGAAATTCAAATAACTCAACGTACATATGTACAGATGGGTAAATTATTGGTTAAATTGGGAAAAAATCCACAGCTCAGGTGAGATTTGAACTCACGACCCTTATTCGCTAGACGAATTAGGGTCGTGAGTTCAAATCTCACCTGAGCTGTGGATTTTTTCCCAATTTAACCAATAATTTACCCATCTGTACATATGTACGTTGAGTTATTTGAATTTCATAACACTAGAGAACTTTCTGAAGGAATTACTGGAAGATTTTATAGAATTTTAGTCTTTTAATGCTTTTCGGTGATAGCTGCACACTAAAGTCTATGGATATCCGGTATGGATTTATGTTTTCAATGCGTTGCGAAAAGAAACGCGATGCGAAAGTTTTCTTCCAATGCGATACGATACGATACAATAGGATATTCAGAAGCGTACGATTCTAAACCAGAATTAACTCGACATTCGCAGATGTTTTTGCTTAAAGCCTCTTAATGCAAATTGGCACTTTGAGTTTACATTTTTTTCCTGGAATTATTTTATTGATTTATTGTAAAAGTTAAATCACAAAGAAACAGACGTAACACTTAGAAAACATTTCAATAAAAAATATCGTCACGAAAACGTTATCGCTATGCTAAACATACTGAGTTTGGCTGGGCCACCACTAGGTGGCGGTAGTGAGCAAACGTCAAAGAGGACCAAAAACGATGCCAGTGCTGCGAGTGATCAATCGACCATCTACTAAATATTTGAATCAATCGTTGAAAAGGTGATCGATGGGAAGCGATTAGAGTGTGACGTCTGTTACTCTGTGCTTAAATTTCAGTTTACAGAATAGCAACATGGGAAAAATAGAACAATGTTCACTCGGGATATTGTGCCATGAGTAAATGTACTAAATAATCTAAAAGGAATACGAAAAACGAAAAATCTCCCTTTGGCTACTGGATATTCTGTGTTTTCTATTGTCCAATGCTTGAACTCAAGTAACGATTACCAATGTTGTGCACGTTAAATCTAGAATTTCAATTTATTATTAGGGGTGTACCGGAAAGTAGTTCAAAGTGTTCACAACAGCCTCAAAAATATATTGTTTCAACTTTTGAGTTATTTTATTATTGTATATACTGTATAAATGATTAAAACTAGTGATAGTGCATCCAGAACTTCTTCAACTTCTTTCCGATACACTCCTTAAGGACATACTTAGAATCTCAAAATGGCCGCCACAATGGCCGACTTTGGTACCTACTCACGATTTCATGCGCACAAATTTCTTCGTAAACCAAACCAGCGTACCTGATCTTCTTATTATAAGCTTATTACAAGTAAGCAAGAACAGAATAATAAAATGTACTGTCGTTTGAAGCTTCCTTCTTGAGGTTTGTGCGTTAGAAGTTTCGATGCACTTTTGAAGCGGAATTTGATGCCGTTTGTCCTTAAGCAAAGTAATATGCTAACGCAAAGTGATTACCTGAGTAATGCTGTATCTGTGCTTCCTCTAGCTGGAGATGGTGTGCTTTTATCTTCACGAATTTATATGCTACTTTGTAGCATAAGCCAACACATTTTCAAGCTAGAATTGAAAAATAAAACAAATATATGAAAAACGAACACATAAGTTCCTTTTCAATTTATGTATCTCAGTTCATACTTTAACAAAATACTAAGACTACTTACTGGCAATAAAAAACCTTAGGTATGCGATATAAAAGTATTCTTCAAATATGTAGTAATCGAGTTTTGCGAATGGCAGAATTTTTTGAGAAATGGGAAAGTTTTTGATCATTTCTTCAAAAGCATTTATTATAACTGCTTTGGATGAATTAATGCAGAACGTCAAGAAAACATTTCTGGGAGATATTTTGTGAATGAAACGCATACGTTTCTAAGAATGCCAAATAAACGCTCACGGAACTTCTTGGAAAATGCATCACGATTTCTGAAACAGACCTTGTAGAAACGCCTAGTTGAATTTGTTGTCGAATAATTAAGTTGAAATCCTGCAACAAAGTGCGTGCAGATTTGCACTTTTTTTTAAGATAATTTCTCCAGATCATGGACCGAAGCTTCTATCAAATGTATCTTCGTAGATTTCTCCTGGGATTTGCAAGGTTTTTTCGACGATGTTTCCTGAAAAGTTTACGTGGTTTTCGTAGAGCTTTTTTTTTTCAAAATCTAATAGATTCCCAGAAAATTGGTGTTCAAGAATTCAATACAAAGGGTTGCGGGTGATTTGGCCGAACGCAATTTGGCCGAATTCCGTTTGGCCGAAAGCCATTCGACCGAAAGCCGTTTGGCCGAAAGCCATTTGGCCGAAAGGGTCATTTGGCTGAATGAACAAAACAAACAAAATTCGCATAATTGAAATCCGTGGAATTTTGTTTCGAAACCTAATCATTTCAAGACCAAGGATTGAAAAGGCCGCATCACCATTGCGTAAACAAAGACGTTTCTGTTGACATAGGGCTTTCTGGGATCCACCCACTCATCTCACCACCATGGTTTTCTGTTGGTGGTGATGAGGTGTGTGGATGGAGTTCAAAAGGCCTCAAGTCGGCAGAAACATGTTTGTTTACAAAATGTTGATGCGGCCTTTTCAATTGTTGGTCTTGATTTGGCATACCGCATATTATTGATAAAGTCTCGGTTAATAATGTTTTGGCATACTTTGCTCCAGCCATCATCAATTCTTAAATATATTTTTATACATGTTTGAGTACAATGAGGCTGGTCGATTTATCGCCATTGCAGGTTTATTACACAGATAAAAATATTCATGTAAAATTCAGCGAGAAATCATGCACATAATGGGAATACTAGAGTTAGCGCATATGTACATGAGAAACCATGTAAAATTACGTTACGATCGTCAAAATTTCAGCTAATAGTCACGTAAACGGTTGGAGTTCATGATGGTTTACGCGATGATTAGTGGAAATTTACACGATGTTAATGTAATTGTACATCCCTTTGTGTGCATGATTTCTCGCTGAATTTTAATTACATATTTTTTTCCTGTGTAGGTTGCCTAATTTATGGTGGGCCTTCTAATGGTTTGGGACCTCTTTGTAAATACGACATTTCACAAGTTGTTTAACTTCGAGCCCTGAAGAAGATCCAAACCCGAAAATTAAAACGTCGTCGGTTATGAAATTAAATAATCAACACTTATTTCTGTAACTGCAAACTGAAACCATCGGAAGTCCCAACAAAAATCAGTCAAACTAGTAAATAACAAACCTGCAAACGATGAATCTATCAGCTTCGTCATTCTACACACACGATCATAGTGGTTTCTGCTTTTAGTGGTGTTGCGTGTACGTACACGCTGCATTACACGAACACTACCTGAGTTACTGGTTGAAAATAATAAACAAAGATCAGCTGTTCCCGGCAAAATCAAATGGGCATATTTTCAACCAGTAGATTTGCATTAGTGTTCGTGACACCGCGCTGCGAAACCACTATGGGTGGTTCCGACCGCCGCAGTCCTACCGCAAATGTCAAAATGCTCGATGCACGCTAAGAAGCATTCACTCAGTGGGTTGCTATAAAATTAAAAAATAATGATTTTTTTAGTTTTCGGTTTATGTTATCGCAATTAATGCTGCAATATGTAAATTGTTTTTAAACTACATAGGTGTAGTTTCTGCACTTTTGAATGAAGTTAACACGCCATTGAACATAATTTAAATTTTCGCCAATTTATTTTAGTTGCAAGGTTGTGTGCATACTTTTTAAAAGCTGAAAGTCTCTTTAATAAAGACAAATCAATCAATCAACTTTTTAAAATGTGCAGTGCGTTTGCGGAACAGGTCTTCTTTGTCTTCTTTACTCCGCCAGGTTGGATGATTTCTCTGGACAAGCAATTTACTACATGTTCTACAATCTGTGTGTTGTGTTAGTTCGGTACTTTTCAAATGTTCACATATCTGGCATCCCTGTTCACTTTGTTGTCAAAATACGAGTGGTAGTGGCAATGTTCCCAATGTTCGGAACCACGTGCAACGTCGCAGACAGCCAAAGGAAAGCCAAACAAGCTCCCCGTCTGCCACCCAAAAAAAAGCGCTATAAAGAAAGGGGGTCAAACAATAATGGCAATAACACAGAGGTAACAAGTTGAAGAGCCCGGCGTGAGTGGGTGGTGAAAGAGTGCTTTGCTCTTTTGCTCTCAGACCGGCCATAAAAAGCCCACAGCGGCGGGCGCGCTCTTTCTCATCGTAGTAGGCTATGTATTTTTCTATATGTAAAACAATGCGAGTATCGTGATTCCTATGTGACTGTGTGTACGTGCGCCACCAGCCAGCCACAGTGCCCTTCGAAGAGTGCCGCGAGTGTGTCTGTGTGTTGGTGAGAGGGTTGCAGCACCCACCCGTTGACAGCCGAGGGGGTTGAATGGCGCGGTGTCGGTGTTTGTTTACATTGCGAACACATTAATCTCATTAACGCCCCCCGTCTGTCCGCAACATCAAGGCTGTGTTTTGTTTTGTTCTTCACGGCGTTGGTATTGGTGAGTAAACAAGACACAAGTGCACCCTCGTCCCTGTCGTCATAACGAAAACCGAGGAAAAACTCTTGCGTTCTTTGAAGCGAAGCAAAGCGAAACTCTTTTCTCGCGGGTGCGGTGGGTGGTGGTTAATGAGAAGGGTGACACAACGGACGGAAGCCTATCGGCGAAAGCAACCATTAAAATTAAATGGCCGCCGCTTCGGTTGGTCCACTCTCTCGGTCGTGGTCGTGGATCGTTGCCGTCGTCGTGTGCGCAGCAGTTGTGCACCGGTGGATATAACTGCGATTCGGACATTCTCCTTGTGGGGTTTCTTATTTTCAACCAGGGAAACCCCATCGAAGCAACCCGCGATGCAGTAGGGTTGTCAAAATATTACCAGTTATTTGATATATTGGATAAGAAGTCTACACTCTTAGAAAAAATCATGTAAATTTAAGTTAACTTGGATGCACATAAAAGGAGCGGCCCGTTTGACACAAATTTACGTCTTCTATCACATATAAAGTCGAGCTAGCAATCGCTAGAGCCGAAGCGAGAGATTAATCTTATGTATGTAAAATAATGAACTGGATTCGAACTCTGGTCCGCTGATTGAGAGGCACGTACTATACCTCTCGGCTGTATCAGCGAGTTGTGAGATGGATGATAAATGTAAAACAGTTTCTACCTATCTGGTCAGATAGGTTTGTTGACATCTTGTGCAACCAACTGAAACTTACATGATGGATGTAAAATTGACTCAAATTTACCATTCAGTCATGAAATGTTTACGTACGTTGATGGTTTACGTCACGTGTAAATTCCTATTTTTTTAAGAGTGTATGAATGAATTGGCTTCTTTAGCGGTGTTGAGATAATTCCATATTCTGAATCTGCATGCCAAACTGAGAAGAAATCCAAATTTTCATGAATTTTGATGCCCGGGATAAATAGGTTACAGTTTGAAGTTTGTATGGGAGCAATTTGTCGAATCACCCCTCGTCGCATTTTGTACTGGGCGGAGCTGCCAAGCAGTTGCCTAGCTGTCAAAAGGTGATTTCTAAAAATCTCTTTGTAATTGAGTTTAGGTATCAAAATAAAGTTCTAAAAATCTGAAAAAATAGTGGCTCAGAAAAAGCTGTTCTTTCGTATAAAACCAAAAAAACCAAAACATTATTCTAAATTTTAAAACTCAATTACCAAGGGTCAACAACAATAGCGGAAAAATGTCGGTAAAATTACTGACATCTTAGAAATTGCTTGTTTCCTGTACTGAAGAAAAGAATATTGATTCTCGAATATTGATTTAAATGTTTATCGCCATCTTAGACGATTTTTCAGTAATTTTACCGATATTTCGGTAAAATGCGCTGACTTTTCAACAAAGATCTTTTTTATCACACAAAGAAACATAACCTTATTAAGTTTGACATGTCTCAGTAACTTGCTTAGTTATGAACTCTCATATTGACATAGAATTTGTTAAGATTTTTAAGGTTATGTTTCATGGGATAAGTGAAAATTTCCAATGTTTGACTTTGGGCAAGATATAACCGACACCTTATGTACACAATTGCAAATCCTTCGCTATGCAGGACAAGTGTTGTTGTCATCGGTAATGACAGCAATTTGTTTTTCCTCTCACCTTGCTAAGAGCAACCCTAACACGACACTCTTTTCTCTTTCTAGTTCTGGCACGGGCGGTGGCGGTGCTGGTAGCTGCACCCCTAGCACAGTCAGTGTCAGAGTCCGCGAATGACTAATGGAAGGATAAAGCCGTCTCAGGTAACAAGATTTGCTTATATATTTTAGTTGTTGTTGCTGTTGTTTCTGTTTTTCTTTTTTGCTGTTTGTCTGTGCCTTCCAGTTAATTAAATTATGCCGTTGTTGTTGTTCTCGTCGCTTTTGTCGCTTCCCAACTGCTGGTTCTTTCCTACTTAAGAATGTAGATTGTTGCAACACGTGTATTGTTTTCTAATTTACAGACGGCTGGGCAAAACTTTTTTAGGTTTTTGGATTCAGTCTTGCTGATCTTGTTTTGCTTTGTTAAAAATATCCGGTTCCGAGTTGAGGTAGATTTTGTTTCTTTGATCCGATTATTTTGTTTTTCGAATAGCTACAGTATGGATTTGTTTTTTTTAGATTTTAGAGTGTAAAAATTTGTACTCTGGATTTACAGTGTGTGTATCATTTTGGTTTTTGTTTTGATTGAGCCGAAGGTTGCCAGATTTCCCTAAGAAATGTTCGAAAGTTAGAGCCAAATATTGTCGTCGCGGTTGAAACCCGAAGTTTCCCCACACCCGACAATCGAATTTTCCCAAAATTCAATCGTGAAACCTAACGTAGGACGTAGTGCGCTGGACAGCGGACCTGGCCCTCTATCCAGCGCACTGTGCCCGACGTACATCCGACACACGGTTTAGGAGAAAAATTGATTTTCGCGTGTCAAAATTTCCGATTTTCAACTGCACGAACAATAAGATTTCAACGGTTTACCTGTCCATTGCACATGTTTTTTTCTTGTTTCACTATCGTCTAACATAACCTAAAATTGCACGTATTTCATAGTTTAGTTTTATGCATCTATTTGCTTACAATTTCAACAACAACTTTTCACATTGAGATTTTCGGTATTTTACACAAAAACAATTATGCTAACGATTGTTTACACTTTGGTTCAGAAGCTATTTGACACTTATTTACAATTTGGATTGGTTAATACTTCTTTTTTATGGAGATGTTATGTTTTTTCCCAAATCATCGGCATATTGACTATTGGATGGACCATATTTAAATGTATATAAGAACTAGTGCAGTGCGGAGATTATCATTCTAATGGTTCTTCAAATTTGGAATTTTAATCACTTGTTGAACTTGTAAGAACTTGTAACTTGCGTAAGATCTATATATTTAGTTGTTGTGTCCGACAAATGAAATTCATGTTTCTTGTAATTTTTGTTTGTGTACTTACGAGCATTTAAGTGATTGCATAAATTTCATCTTCAGGATAATCTTCACCCCGTAAACCTATCCAAAACCCATTTCAATCATCACAAAGAAATATCTGCAATCATTCACCCCATTGTTGTCCCACCGGAACGGTCTTCTCACCGAAGAAAAGAGGTTCCCGGAATGACAACTTTTACCCAAATTTCCGAAATCAACTCTAAACCGGGTATTATCCGAATGTCATCACCACACAAAGCCTCTCACCCATGACCCAACAACCAAGAGGAAGGATCCCCATCGATTCCTCATTTCCGGTGTGATTTCCCCACCTCAATGCTCTGCGAAGGAAAAGAGCGGCTCTAAACTATCCCTTTTGTTGTCGAATTCCATGCCAAGACATCCTTTCCCAGCCTAACCCCGGTCGAGCATCACACATCAGCGCCCCGATTTCCAGACTCATGTTTTACATATGTTTAAATGATTGTCCTTCCCCATCCCCTACAAGTCGGGCGACAACAGATTTGCACGTCGTCCGTCCTTCCGATACTTTGGTCCACTTTGCCTACCGCATACCGGACCTTCCTTCCCCGCCTCTTCCTCCATGCCTCCGGCAGAGGCGGTAGGATTCTGGAATCCAAGAAGGAGCAAAGTGAAAATTTACCCCGAAGGCTACTCGGGGTTCATTCAGATCGAGAGTTTTTCGCATTGGTTCGGTCCATCTCAGCAGGCTATCTCACAACCTCTCTCCTCTTCGACGCATCGGTTACTTGGATGGAATGGAACCATCGTCAGTCTCCCATGGCAGCTTATGGGTCGGTCGGTGAAACAGCTAGCTTTACTGAGTGTGATTCAATAACAGCAATATAAAATAACAATTTATTGATATCAATCCTTTCTCGGATTTTTTCTTTTTTTTTTTTGGTTGCACCCTTTTTGTGCCCGTACTTCTATAACCGTTCGTCTGGAGTGTTGTCATACCGTCACTGTCGCACAGTGGGAGGAAAATGTTTTGAATGTGTCATAAATCTATGCCACGGTAAGAATTTGAAACATAAAAAAAGAGCTCAGTCTGATATTTGGTTTCTTGACACTGCTTGTCAATAGGACGCAATCAGTGAAGTACTAGATTGAAAGTAGTGAGCTGGATTTTTGTATGGTGAGATGATCAGTTCTCCATTTCTGCAATGAAATGGTGCAAACAACGTGGGTTATATGGTTTCTTGCCTAATTTGATGCTGTTTGAGCAAAACTTTGGATAACTGTGTTGTTGAAGTTGCAAGAAATAAATAATACAACATCACAGTTACCCAAACTTTTGCTCAAATAGCATCAAATTAGTCTAGAAATCATATAACCCACGCTGTTTGGACCATTTCATTACAGAAATGGAGAACTGATCATCTCACCATACAAAAATCCAGCTCACTACTTTCAATCTAGTACTTCACTGATTGCTTCCTATTGGATGAGCATATACTTGTATATGAACTTTTGGCTTTTTTTATTTTTTTAAATAAAAAGTGATGTTTTTCCATATAGACAGTTTTTTAAATTTTATTATATTTTAAATCAATTCAAACCTATGGAAAAATGCCGTGGATCACCTAAAAATGCAATACAATGCATAGTTTAATTGTGAGATACAATTTAAGACACTTTCAGAGTAGCTAGTAGTAGATAGTATTAAAATTTGTGACTTTTTATTTTCATAAAGTCATATCTCAAAAACTAAAAATTATACAACTTTTTTCTTTAAATACCGTCCTGGGAGGGGGGGGGGGGGGTGGCGGTGACAATGGGTCAGAGGGGCGTGATTGAGTCAAAACATGTGAATATCTGAAATATCTCATCGAATATCAAATCAAAACTATTATGGTATCATCCTCGTAATTGCCATCAGCTCCTGTCAAAAAGTTGGGTTTCTGGAGCCAATTAGGGTAAAAGTTCCCTTAGTGGAGGTAGTACCAATAGTGGTGGTAGTGTCAATTTAGCACTATTACGACCAAAATGCTTGCAAATGACATTTTTAATGGATGCATCATACCTAAATAATAACATTAAGTATGTTTTGTGTCCATTATTTGCAGAAAACCCTATTTTAAACAATTATTTTCCCAAGGGGCTAGTCGCTTGGAACATTGTGCCAAGAGGTGCCAAGCACACCGTCTTATATGCTGTGTGGCACACCGAGGCACTCTGAGGCACAATTTTAACACTTGAGTTTGGGTGAAAAAACTAGGCAACCATGTGTAGAGTAAAGTGGGGCAAAAGTTCGAGTGGGGCAAAAGTTTCTTTTGAAGTTTTCGAGCTCAGTTCAAATTATTACTTTCGGGTGTCAAGATTGTTCGAAGCCTTTTGAAAAAAGAGTCTTTCACTTCGAAAATTATGAAAATTGATCAATATTTCGAAAAGTTATGACAAAATGTTGGTTTTTGATCAAAAAATTGTAATTTGCGATGATCCTTCCAACGCATTGAACGGAATTGTGATGAAATCAAATTCGATATTTTATTTTGGGGCGTAACTAGGTATATTTTGAAGAAGCTTTAGCATGTATAACATTTTGCAAAAATGATTTGGAAATCATATTTTACACATAGTGGGGCAAAAGTTCGAATTGTGGGGCAAGAGTTCGAGTCATGTGGCAACTTTAGGTAAAAACCTAAAATTCGGCAAAATATACATATTATCTCTAAAAATGATGAAATTAGTGAGAAAGTTCGATCAAAGTTGAAAAAAAAAAGTTGATTTATCTGAATTTGGCGGAAAACAACTAATTTTTGGTGTAGTAAATTTAACCCTGATTTGGGTAAAATCCAGATCGAACTTTAAAGTGTATTCCAGTTCCAACATTAAATATTAATTGGTTTTAGGTATTCCTATTACCAAAGTGTCAAAATAGAGCTACGGTTAGCGAAATTCCACAAACACAAGATTCGAACTTTTTCCCCAGTGGTGGGGCAAGAGTTCGAATAAGAGACACACATACAAAAAGTGTTGTATCTCAAAATTGAAAAGACATTTGGCGTAACTTTGTTCAGCAAAATTTTAGCTCATGGATGGTAGAATCACCACACGGTATTCATTTATTTTTATCTGCTTCGATTTTTTGAGAAAAATTGAATTTTTAACTAGGGTCGAACTTTTGCCCCACTATTTGACCTGCAAAATGAAAACAAACAGTTGGTTGTCTTGGTAGTTGCCAAGCAAAATCTGAATCATCAAGCAGTGGCACTTCGGGGCACACTGAGGCACAATTCAATACCCGGTGGCACACTGAAAATAATTGGCGCAAGTAAAGATGTGCTCAGTGACTCCCCCTTGTATTTTCCTTAATTTTTTTGCTCCTTTGCACCTATAGTGGTGGTAGTGTCCCTATAGTGGTTGGTCCCATAAGAATTCAATGGGATGCGCCACTATAGGAACCAATGTTTAATTTTACCTCCATAATAGGAACCATGTACCTATAGTTGGTGCAAGTGATTTATTAGCAAAAATTTAAATAAACAAGGTTTTTAAATTTTTCCTAGCAAATTTAAGTGAAAAACTACCGATTAACGTTTTAAGACTTTTTACTTTATGGTATTATCGGTTATTTAATTATTTTACCACAAGTAGCTTCTAATAGCTCCACTATTGGTACATTTACCCTAGTTGAATTTTGATCAATCATAAAGAAAATTTTGAAAATAAGGCCTTTTTTAAATGCCATTTCCAGGGCTCGATTTTCTGAATTATCTGATAAATATAAAGACAGGGTACCCCTTGATCATAAGACCATGAAAACGGGAGAAAATCTAATACTTATACAAATTTGTTGCACCTAAACACAGTTTGAACATTTGGACATATTTTTTCTAAAAACTACAATTTAATATCTTTCAAACAAAGAAATTTTAAATCAGTCAACAGGTTTAAAAGTTTTGTTATTTTTAATAATGTTTGGTTTCGAAAAACTTTGTTTATTTGGACCACCCTGTCTTAAAATTGATTTCCCTAATAACGAAATAACAAAAATCTGGGTTTAATTATTTCCAATGAACTACATACCCACAAAGTATCACGACATTCGGAGTTGCCCTATATCGATTTTTATGGTATGGCTGCATATTTTGTCTTCTTTAAAGGAGTATCATTATTATTTTTATTCCAAATAAAAAAAAATAAAATTAAACAACTCGTGTTTTTGGAGTGGTTTCTAAGATGAAATATTGAAGAATATTTCAATTATTTCAAAATCTCTAAAACTAATAAAAAAAAGCTATGTCATGAGGAAATAACAGATTTCAGAAAATACTACACTGAAAGACGGCTTGCGGTAATGACCAGCATAAAAATGTTTTCAAATCTACAATGGCAAAACATGATCATCGACCCACAAACGCTTCTTGTGTGCGTTTTGTTTCCTCTCATTTCAACCGGTTCGATAGCCGAGTGGTAGCGTGCGTGCCTGGTGATCTCAAGGTTCTTGATTCGAATCCGGTTGCCAACAGAAACTTTTTTTCATTGAAAATCATGGACCCATGGTAAAAGCAAGCGAAAAGAAAACATTAATCTGTTGAAATGAAACGAATCTTAGTCTGCACAAATTTAGTGGCGTTGTTGTTTAAATTGACCCTCGGATTTCAGCCACAAGCCGTCCTTCAGTGTAGGAACTTGTAGACTATGCCAGAAATTTAAGAGGCGTGGTACACAATACATGAATCCATGATCGTTACCGTGATACGTTGCAAGCCATTTTACAGAAAACAGTGGTTTGGTCTAGTCTTGGTTCCATTTTCAAAGGCCAAACGGGAGTGATCACCTTTTGAATCTTAAAATGTAGTAGTAATGTTAAATTTAAAAAAAATTAATAGTTTTGTTAGAGACATTCTTCTTTGTGCACACTTTGGAAAGTTTAGTAGAACACGGTAAAAATTCTGCACGCTAGATGTAAGGGAAAAATCCCTTAACTATTCAATGTCGTAATCAACATAATCAGAAGTGCTTTTCCTTTGAGATCGCAATGCTGCCAGTGTTGATTTGAGAACCAAAACAAACCCACCAGAGAAATCAACAGAAAATCCCTTCGATTTGCACTACTGTAAAAAGCAATACGATCCAAAGTGAAAAGTTGTTGATTTGGTAATGACTGTTTTGGGCATGAAAGTAAATATAGATGACAGGCGGTAGAAAGTGCTTCGCTTCGATTCGCACCTCCCTAACAGATGTGAAGCAGTGTAGTGGCAAAATAGTTGATCGTGACTCTAAAGGTCCTGGTATCGAATCTTAGTGCGGCTGTACACATTTTTTTTAAATTTTAGTTTTGAAATCAAAACATAGTCAACATGAATTGATGTGAAGATACATTAAAATTGAAGAGGCATTGGGTGTTCTTTGTCAAATGATATGTAATTGATAACAAACTGATTGAACAGTAGTGCGAATTCAAGTGCCAATCAGTTTATATCACAGTGCAGATTTTTTACCGTGAACTTTTTCACTTGAATCATTAAAAAGAAACACTTCACTTTTGCAAAAGAAAAACTTAAAAATGAAACTTTTAAAGAAAAAATAGAAAAGGGACGAGAAAATTCCTTTCACTTTCACTACTTTGCCTATTTTTGGACAGATAGCCCTATTAAGTCAAGCACTCGACACTAAAGAAGTCTGTAAGTTGCAGACGAAATGGGGACGAAATCTGTTCGAAAATAAGCAAAGTAGTGGAATCAAAAGGAATTCGTATGTCCTTTTTCTTCATTTTGTTTGCTTTTCTTTTGCAAAAGTGTTTTTTTTTTTATTTTAGCTAGTGATTCAAGTAATAGAAGTTGATTCGTTAGAAATTCTTTCTAAAACTTCCAAGGTAAGGGCTGTTCGATTCTCTTTCAGTATTTGGATTATGAACTTTCTTTTAAAAATCAATAGATGCTTATAATCTTCCAAAAGCTTTTTACAGACATGTAAGGTATGTTTATTATTTTCTCCAAATTACTTATCACAGCACAAGAGTTTAATGCACAACACAAATAAAACATAGATTCAAGCGAATTGAATAGAACGGTAGTTCAATACATGATGTGTTTGATTTGCAGTGCAGTTTTTTTGAATCGATACTCAAAGAAAATTAAAAAATAACTGGGTAATGAAACTTTCATGAATTTTTATATATTTTTTTATTTTTTTCCGTAATTTTCTTTATAGGCTGTTAAGAACTCTCAGAAAGTTCTGTGACAACGCATTCAAGGATTGCATAAATTTCTTCCAAAATTGCCCCACCAAATACTGACGAAAAAACCAAAATGTTTTTAGTTTTTAGAGAAAAAAAATAGAATAAAACCTTCGCAAGTTTGTTTTGAAACTTGAGGATTTTTCCACATCGTATTCATCTGGAGGTTTTGCCTTTCTCGTACACCAAAGTGTACTGAAAGACGATATGTTTCTCGCAGAAAAACGAATTTTCGATAGAAGGCTCGGAGAGTCGAGTCACGTATACCAATCAACTCAGTTCGACGAACAGAGATGATGTCTGTATGTGTCTGGTTGGTATGTATGTATGTATGTATGTATGTATGTATGTATGTATGTATGTATGTATGTATGTATGTCTGTGCGCAAAAAGGATTCACTCAGTTTTAAGGTACTTCCCATTGGCCGATTTTTCGGATTATAGCTCAAATCAAACCGGAAATTCACCGCAATCTTTTCTATTGAAAATGATGCGGATCGGTCAAGGCGTTCCAGAGTTATGGCCGTTTTAGTGATCCGGAGCAGGACCGGTGAATGAATTAACTACATCGGCTGTTTTCCTACTCTCCGCATCGACCAATGTGGCGCTAGCTTCTATGCGCGAAAAATCGCTAAAAGTAAATCGAAAAAATATTGTATGGCGAATACCATCTTAAGGCAAATTCTTCAAAGTGGAACACATTATTCAAAAAAATATTTGGTAGTGGTTGTGGTTGTGCACAATGGTGACCACTATTAAGCCTACCAAATACTTTTTCGGGAAAAGCTTTGTATTTCAAGTAATTCAAGTTTAGATGCATTTCGCCATACAAAATTGAATTGATTTACTCCTGCTGATCAACTGTGGCTGCGCGCAAAGCGGGTTGTTCATTGGTCATATATAAAACTGAACCAAATTATATCATACGATACATCAAATTGCGCCGAGTTTTGAAAACTTTAGCATGGTTGCCGAATTTCATGTGGAATTCGTCAATGGAAATCACACAACCACGATGTTTTGGCCAAAAATTCAATATGGCGACCTGAAATCCAAGATGGCGGTCCACAACTAGAAGAGGCGGCTGTTTTAACCTTCCGGGACGTGTGCCATCAAGCAGCTGAAACTGCAGTGCCCTCGCGCTGTATACGACGAGCGAGGTTTTTTGGTAGTGTTGTACTTTTTACAGCGGCGCGCGCGCTGAAGAATTAAGGAGTTTAAGGCTCTAAAACCATGAAATATGGGTTTATTTGGCATAGAGAAGATGTCCGGAGACCAAAAAACAGCGACTAGAATATACAAGATGACGGACCGAAATTAAAAATGGTGGTAGTTTTAAAGAGAGTTCAGAAATGATAACCAGAATATCCAAGATGTCGGCTAAAAACCAAGATGGTGAATCAAAATTCAAGATAGCAGCTGTTTTAAGGAGTTTTACAATTTTAAACACTGCATGGTTTATATTTTTGCATAGAGAAGATGTCCGAAATCTAAAAAATGATGACCTGAATATACAAGATGGCGGCCAAAAATTCAAGATGGTGGTTGTTTTAAGGAATTTTAGACTCTCAAGCCATGCAATATGGATATATTTGGTATGGTCCAGGGTTCAGAAATGGTGACCAGATATTCTAGATGGCGGTTCAAAACCAAAGATGGTGGCCCACAATTCGAGATGGCAGCTATTTTATGGAGTTTTTTTGCTCAAAAACCACGCGAGGATATCCAAGATGACGATTCAATATCCAAGATGGCGGCTCAAACTTTAAGATGGCAGTTGTAATAAAAAGTTTTAGCCGCTTAAACCATGCATTTTGGGTATGTGTGGTAAGAGAAATATGTCCGGAATTAAAAAATGAGACCAGAAGATGGCGGCTTTGAATGCTTTAAAAATGAGACCAGAAGATGGAAGCCAACAATTCGAGATAGAAGTTGGCGCAAACTTTTTAGGAGGTCTGGCCAAAGTCTACGCTCGATACATTTTTTTTGTATGGACAAAAGTCTGCGGGAGAGGAGGGGAGCCTGAGATGGTCAAGTTTTGGTCATGAACAGACCCTTAAGGAATTTTAGGTTCCTAAACCATGTAATACGGGTATACTTGACATGGGGAACAAATATCCAAGAAGGCGGTCCAAAATTCAAGATGACAGCAATTTTAACCGTTATGTGTGCGACAAACTTATGCTTTTTTCTACACCGTGCTTTTTAAATGGGAACTGGGTACCCGGGTACCCTGTCGGCCACATAAGGGTAAAAATTGCTAAGAATTACTAGAGGCAAGAATTGCTAGAGGGAATTTGGGATATATTTCTTACGAATCACCACGCCCGTCACCCCGAATTTTTATCGACGGTGATGAAATCGAAGCGGTTGAAAAATGTGTGGGAATTTTCTAATATTACAAGATAAATATTTATTTTACTGTATGGTAGCAATTTCAGCAATTATGTCGTGGCCCATGACACAGCCGCGGTACTTGAAATTCGTCTGCTGTGAGAGCGGCTGACACCTTACACTCTTCTTAGCCAATAGCTCTAATGGACCCGGAAACCTGGATATCGGCGATAGGGCAACTCATAATGGACGATAATCGGACTGGAAAAGGATCAAAAGCCACACATTAACATCATCGTGCTCATCATTCTACCAAGGACAGGCAAAAAGTGACAGCAGCACAATGGCAACCAGTTCGATTTAGTAGATCTAGACTATCACGCCGAGGACCTGGAATCGAATCCCACTCCCGACAAACTCGCAAAATGTGAGTTCTTCCTTCGGAAGGGAAGTAAAGCGTGGGTCCCGAGATGAACTAGCCAAGGGCTGAAAATCTCGTTAATACAGATAAAAAAAAAAAAAAAAAGTAGATCTAGTGCAATTCTTAAAGTACTTTATTTAATTTTTGAACAGTTTGTATTGTCAATTCAATAAAAAAAATCCGTTTTACGGTAGCTTTTACAGCTGTCAGACTACTGCTATTTACTGTAAGTTTTTTGTGATTGATTCTTGAAAGACCTTTATTTTGTAGAAATTTCAATCTGAATCTAATTCCAAATGTTCGCTCTCTCAAGAGAATGAAATAATGTTGCCCTATCGCCGAATGCATTTTTCCCACTGTGCATCGGAGCAAGGCGACCCGAAGAAAGAAAAAAAAGGGTCACGGTCGAGGTGCAAGACATGCGACTGCTTGATGTGGGTTCTTTCAATATGCGAATTAGATTTAAGGGTTGATCTATTGCCCAAGGTTTCCATTGCTTCTGGTTTCATACAGGGACAGGGAAGGGTGGATAGGCTGGGACACTGGAGGCAAAAAAAAAAAAGGACCAGGATGAATGTCGGTCCTGATGGTCGTAATTTACTCCGGTCAAGAGAGTTAATGTATGGTTTGGTTGTGGGACCGTTTGATAAAGGATTGAGTCACTCTGGGAAGAGATTCCGAAGGGCTTAGGAATGTTGGGTGTTTCGAGAAGAAGGGACTGGAAAAAAGGGTTGATTTGAAAGCAATTATGGAGCGATAAAAATACGGAGATTTTTTTTTGCGCCGGAGACATGTATAAATTTGTTCGTTTGATCTTAAGCTTTTATATGGAATAAATCAAAGCAATCGATGTCTCGCAGTATATCAAAATCCTAGCCTTCGTGGGTAAGGGAAAGTTTTTCATTCTTAGCTTTCATAACTAGAAATCTTTTTGAAAACCTTTTTAAGAATTGCCCTTGGAAATTGCTAGACCGCCTACTGCGAAGAACAAATGCCGAGGTTATTAACAGCTTGAAAAATAACTCGTAAAAAATTTGCGACACCTAAAAAGTGGTCCAGTTTAGATGCACCGGAATAATTTTCCAATTACATACAACCATGGAAGACAGTCACGGTCGAAAATGAACCTCAAAAACAAGAAGGAACAACAAAAAAAGACCATCACTTAGAAGGTTTTGTCCTTGAGGTCAATTCCTTAAGGGTTGTAAAATGTTGCCATTTTTTTCCTCTCGGGTTCCTTCGTCCGTTGCCTACTGCCTGTTGATCGAAGGTGGTTTATGGTTTATTTATGACCACAACTGGAGCGTAAAGCTGGACCGATTTCTGCAAAACGGGTCCTAACGGGAAAAATGTGCAGTTTGTGCGAAATTTGCGAAAAAGGAACTAACAACATGCAAGCATCGGGTGACCTGGGGAAGATGGTCGTCAGGGTCGTCGTCACGTACACGTAGAAATGACGTTGTAAAATGATTGCATTGGTGGGGTATTTTAGAAGGGATGCATTTCGGGGCAAATGCTTATGTTATTACGTCCATTTGAGTAACATTCACGAGAAGCTGAATGGCTTTTCTGAAAATGACATAATTTGTAACGCCAAGCGGTACTAAGTGGTCATCCAATTATGCTTGAAGGACAATTGCAATGGACACCGTTTCCAAGGAAAACGGTAAAGTCTACTGGACGCGGCTTATGCATTGTTCCTAGAAATTAACCAACATGTTTTAAACTATTGAAGGAAATACCTTGAAACTCTTTCGAACCACAATTCTGGAATGGGTATTCATAGAATTCTGGCCATTTTGCCAGAATTCTATGAATACTCATTCCAGAATTGTAATTCGAAAGAGTTTCAAGGTATTTCCTTCAATAGTTTAAATCATTTTGGTTGATTTCTGGGAACAATGCATTACTTCATATTTTAGTTTTTTTTTTAAATAACGGAGTAAATTTTTAAAATCGGTTTCCATACACAGCTAGTGGAAAATGTTTATCAGTTTAAAAAAACTATATTTTCAAGAAATTTCGAAAAAAATGTTTCCCAGAAAACTTGCCGAAACTCAACCAGGAAAAAATCCTTTCCTCTAACTGTATATGGAAACTGTTTCTGAAAACATAGCTCCGTTATAAAAAAACAAAATCAAAAAAATAAGAAAATGCATCCAGTTTCGCCTGAGTTTGTGCACAGGAATTCCTTACAAATTTGCTTGGGAGATTGATGGCGGAATATTCGGAGAAACTCGGCAATGGATTTTTGTTGAAATTATTTGACCATTTGTAGTCTAAACGGACTGTAATATAATTCTCAAAATAATTTCTGAAGATATTCTTGGAATCTTGAATTCTGTTGAATTATTTGAAGCATGTTTCCAAATGCAGATCCCATATAGCCGATCAGTAAAAGCACTGGGGTGAAGCAACACCATGCTGAGGGTAAAAGGTTCGATTTTCGGTCGGTCCAGGAACTTTTTGTAATGTTCATTTAATGACTTTCTTAGGCATGGAGTATCTGCATGCCTGTCACACGATTTACAAATGGAAAATAGTCGTTCGTAGAGAAATTTCTCAGCTAATAACTATGAAAGTAGTAAAAGCTGAGAAGCATGCTTTGGCCCAGAGGATACGTTACGCCTACTAGCAGTTGAAACTCTGAAATAAAAATAGTCTTGAAAACTTTCTCAAATATGTTTCAAAATATCTTCCGACAACAATAAAAAAAAACTGAAGGCTGAACAGACTGAATATCACTGAAACAAACCTTTGTTTCGTTGCACTTTCAATACGTATAGACTTTTGACTTTGCTAACTGCACGACCATGAAGCCAAAACCTTAAAGAATACTTCCGTTTTATTGTTTGAATGGTTCTTGTCGTTTTCTTGTTAGTAATTGTTGGTTTTTGCCGTTGTTTTCGATTTTTTGTATTTTTTTTAAACTCCGACCTTCAGCCCAAATCAATTATCTTAAATACTATGTCAAAAATCAATTTCAATTAAGTACAGTTTTCATCATTCGGCAACGATACATATCGGAGTTTCATCAATGAGTGTAGATTTTTTTTTCAAGAAATTTTGTCGAATTATTCTGACAATTTAATGATTAATTCCACCAGGTTGCTTTACCGTTTCCTTTAAGAGATCTTTCTTGAAGAATAATTTGACTTCAAGTATCTTTTAAGTGGACAATGTAAGGATACCATTCAATATTTCTCTAAGCACTCCTTCAGAAATTCTAATGTGTTGTCTCCGAGGATGTTTTCAAAAGTACTTCAGAGTACTGCAAAAGATTCTTGCAAAGTATTTATTGAACTTTTTTTGGAGCCCACCAAGGATTCTATCAATAATATTTAAATCCACAGGAATTCATAGATATGATTCATCTAGAAGATTATCCAAAGAATTCTTGAAAAATTCCAGAAAGAACTAATACAAAAAAAAATCTCCTATGATCCCTTCGGAACCAGATATTCTTCCTGAGTGTAGAATTAGCATTCAAGTTAAAATACACATAAATAAAAATGAAAAAAAAGATATTCTTCCAGGAAATTACATCGGAATTCCGCCAGAGGAAGAGTAGTCCTTCTAGAAATTCTTGAAATTACTGCAACGATTTCATCGAAATATTTCTTCAAGGATTCTACAACGAGTTTTTCTAAGTTCTAAGTTCTAAGAGAATTGTCCTAGAATTCCTTCAGGAAATTTTCAAAGAATCCATTGGATAATAATCCAAGAGTTCCTTTAAAAGTTCCTTCATCAAAATCTGTAGGAATTCTTTCGAAAAATCCTTCTGAAATTCCTCTAAAGAATTCTTTAATCCATCTACTCTAGGAGTTTTCCCAAGCATTCCTTCAGGAATTCTTGCTAGCATTCCTCTATGAAAATTTCTATTGCGAATTTTATTTCGAGAAACATTTTGAAAAACTTTCTACGTTTCCATCAAAGATCTCAGTCAAGATTTTTTTCAGGATATATTAATGATTTCTTCAGAAATTCCTCAAAAAATAGTTAAAAAAAATCTCAGAGGATTCCTGCCAGGGTCACCGTGCCTTTAGTAATCGTACGGTCTCAAATTCATCCTTTTCAAAAAAAAAAAAAAACCGGTTACGGCACAGATAGATTCTGTAATTTTTGTTATCATTCGTGCTCACCACAAACAAACAAAGCACAAAAAACGAGGAACAAAACAAAAAGTGCTTCATTCCTTTGTTTTGAGTAGATTAAAAATTGGATCGTATATGTTTTAACAGTAAAGTAGCAGATACTCTAAAAATCAAATAATCTCTTCAGAAGTTTCTCCAACGATTCCTTCAGGAAGAATTCCTAAGACTATTTTGCCACTTTCTTCGGGAATTCTTCAGGAATGAATGTCTAGAATCGTTCATTTAGAATTCCTACGGAAATATTTCCTAGAATTTCTCAAGTATTTCTTCCAAACATTATGTTGAAAATTATCCAAAGATTCTTCCAGAATTTCTTCAAGGATCTTGATAGAAACCACTGCGAAGGTTTGATCAATCGGATGAAGCATTCCTTGTTTAATTTAGTCTCTCCCAGGATTCTGCCGAGGATTATTTTGGTTTTTTTTTTCAGAGATCGCTTTAGGAATTTTACCAAGGTTACTTTCTTCAGGAATTTTTCCAAAGATTTCTTCAGTAGTTCATCCAATAAATCGTCTTGCGATTTCTCCACAGATTCGTTGAGAATTTATTCAAATATTCTCTTTGATTTTTTTATAATGATTTCACCACGCAATTTCTCCAAGTATTCCATTAGAAATTGCATTCATGATTTCCCCAGGTATTTTACAAATAACTTTGTACAATAAATCCTTCGGAATTCCTCCAGATTTGGGTTTTTCTGCTAGAAATGCTTTAGAAATTTCTCCAATAAGCCTTCCAAGGATTTAGGAATATCTCCAAGGAATTCCCAGGTAACAATTTGATACTGAATAATCGTTTTTCCAACCATTTTAAAGCAGCCTTCATTTGAACAAAAGCTGAGCGCAATATGTACAATCCTTTATTCAGCCCCTAAACATCTAATTTTGGTGATTTTGTCCAACCTTAAGCTGGTTTGAGGTTCATTGAAAAGCTGATTTAAGGTTTAATATGGATTTGGTTAAAAAAATATATGCATCATTTGCGGTTTTCTATTTCCAGAAGAACTGTTTCAGAATTTATAAATTAATCTATGGGAAAACTGGGAATTGAACTCGGAACTTCTGATTTATAGTCACTCACCTTATCACACACAAATGTATGCAATGCTTGTTGTATCTGAATAATCAAGAACATAAGTTGAACTAAAGCTGTATTGAGGCTGAAGAAGCTATGAGGACTCTGTGAAAACACTGATTGGGTCAGCTGTCAAGAATTTTTTGATTACAGATTGAACAACAGATGATTAATTATGCATATTGGTGTACGTTTGAAAGGTGGTTACAGAAATGAATAATATTCTATTGAACTTGATATTCAGCAATGCATGTATTGCTGACTGAAGAGGTAGAACAAGCAATACTTCATTGCTGTCATTGTATTCAGCCACTGCCACCATTAACCAGCCAATACTCAGCTAATCTTCTCACTGTTCAGCATTTATTGTTACTTGGGTACTTAAGAAATTCAAATAAAAAGGTTTAAGAATTATATCAAGAATTCTCACAGAAATTCTTTCAAAATATTCTACTGGAAAGATTCAATGAATCCTTTGCGTATTCTTGAAAGTTTTCCATCAAAAATTTTCACTTGATACTTTCAAACACCAATTTCGTCCGGATTTCTTTAATACAAAACTTGAAAGAAATGTTTCATGCATTTTGTACCCACAGGGATCACATAAGAAATTCCTCCAATAATTGCGGTAGTAAACCGTCCAAAGATTTCTTAAAGGAATTTTTTCAAGCCCTTTTTACAATTCGTTCAAGAATCCTGTAAAAAATTCCAGGCTGAATGTAATCTTTTTCCGCAAGGATTTTTTTCAAGCTACGTTACAAAGATTTCTCTGGGATTTCTCAAAGTTTTTCTTCAGATAATAATACAAGTATCACATTCTCATAAGATTCCTGCACAGAGTTCCTCAGGGGGCCCTACAGAGAACTTTCTCCAAGGCCTCATGTAGAAATTCCTTCAAGGAAATCTATAAGAAATATTTTGAAGATTAGTTTGGATTTGCATCAAAGAATTTGAGAGGATTTCCTCCATTGATTCCTTTGAGAAGTAATCCAGGCATTTCATAATATTTTTTTTCAAAACTCCCTTTGCTTTCAAAATTTCTTCAAGAATCTTTTACCCAATTCCTCATAGTACAACTACTTTAACGTGTGAAAAAGCCCTGCTGCTTTTTTGTAAACAAACTTTTATCGATCGCGCACTGCTGTCAATGCTTGAACATACATTATGGCATTTGTTATTGATACCTACCGCAACCAATACATGGTTGTGAACTAAAACACTCTTGAGTTCTGTTAACATGTTATGCTACATTTCAAAAAGTTTTTTTTGTAGTATTCCTTCAAGAATGTCATTAAAGATACCTCAAAAATCAACACAATGCTTCTTTAAGAATACATCTTAGAATTTATCCAGAAGATTCTCAAGGATTCCTTTAGAAATTTCTTCAAAAATTCCTGCTAGCATTTCTGCAAGGATTCCTTTGGGAATTCCTCTAAAATTTCTTTAGATAATCTCTCATAGATCCATTCAGGTATGGCTCCAAGCATGATCTCAGAAAATCATAAAAGATATGATGAACTCCTGCAAGATTGCTTCTTGAAGAAATCTCTAAAGGAATCCTTGGAGAACTTCGTTGAGGTTCATCTAAAGGATTTCTTGAAGGACTTTGTGACATAATCCTTAAGGACAAACGTCTTGAAATCCCGCTTCAACAGTGCATCAAAACTTCAGACGCACAAATTTCAAGAAGCAAGCTTCAAACAAAAGTGCATTCTATTATTCTGTTCTTGCTCACTCGTAATAAACTTAAAATAAGAAGATCAGGTGCATTGGTTTTGTTTACGAAGATATTTGTGCGCTCAAAATTGTGAGTAGGTGCCAAAGTCGGCCATTGTGGCGGCCATTTTGGGATTCTAACAAGTCTGCCCTTAAAGGAGTTTATGAAAGATTACGTAGAGGAATTCTTGAAGAAATTCATAAAAAAAACCTTGAAGAAATTCGTGATGGATTCTTTGAGATTTTTTTGAAAATATTCCCAATTAGATGAAGGTCTGAATTCTATGAAGGAAATAGTGAAAGGTTTGAAAAGTTTGAAGAAATAGTGAAAGGTTTGAAGTTGAAAAATTGTTGGCAGCCATCTTGGATTTGGCCACAATTTTGGAGTTTATCATTGATCGCGATTTTCGCTGTGTTCGCAAGCCTTCATAGAACTGTGAAGTTTTGAATATGTTACAACATTAACTTTTGAGATATTATGCAATAAATTAGGTGTAATTTTTGTGTATATTGCGTAACTCACTCGATCAATCAGTTCCCCGCCATCTTAGCAAACTACAGTAGAATCACTTGGCATAATCCGGAACCACACGATGAAGACAACTTGCTCCGCCAAAGCTCCTGTCCTCAATGAAGCAGCTTCACACTGGCGACGTCGTTATGGTGCTGGCTGTCACTGATGCTTTCTAGGGGACGGACACGCTAGGGGAATAACACTAATCTATATTCACACCCCACAATTTGATGAAAAATCGTCATTTTTGTCACCTTGTCAGCCTCTTGGCAAACGAAGGGTGCATCAATTCAACCTAACGAATGTGATTAATCCTTTTTATCATATTCTAGCGAATAAGCAAGAAAAATTTGAAATCCCAGACTTTATATAAATGGCGGCCTGGTTTCAGCGAGAATTACCCACTATGAACAGAAAAGAGTCTTGTGTTGTTCTTTGCTGTGCATGCATCTCTCCTGTAAGGGCTGAGCATCACAACATAATCGATCAACTTCGCTATTGTCTCGTGCGAAAACGAAACCAATGGATGCGCCAATGTTTAGTGCTAATATTGCGAGTGTCGGAAAATAGTGTCGCACGAACGTTTTTCGCGATAGGTCGACGAAGGCTCGAAACAATGATTGATGATCGGTGAGCTTGTTCTTTGTTTTTTCTTTGAAAAACGCAGTATATTGAACATGAAGTGAATCAGACCTAAAACACTTGATTATGGAGTAAATCATACCTGAATCACTTGAATATGAAGTGAATCAGCCCAGAATCACTTGAACATGAAGTAAATCATACCTGAATCACTTGGATTAGAATGACTCAGACATTAATCATTTGAATAAGAAGTGAATGAGCCTCAACCACTTGAGCATGAAGTGAATCAGACCTAAATCACTTGATTATGAAGTGAATCAGACCTGAATCACTTGAATATCAAGTGAATCACCACTTGAATATCAAGTTAACCAGACCTGAATCACTTGGAATCAAATTATTCAGACCTGAATCACTTGATTATGAAGTGAATCAGACCTGAATCACTTGATTATGAAATGAATCAGATCTGAATCACTTGAATATGAAGTGAATCACAGCTTGAATCACTTGAATATCAAGTGAATCAGACCTGAACCTATTGAATATGAAGTAAATCAGAACTGAATCACTTGGATTAATATGACTCAAACCTGAATCACTTGAACATTAAGTGAATGAGCCCTAAATCACTTGAACATGAAGTGTATCAGATCTGAATCACTTGAATATGAAGTGAATCAGACCTGAACCTATTGAATATGAAGTTAATTAGACCTGAATTACTTGGATTAGAATGACTTAGACCTGAATCACTTGAACATGAAGTGAATCAGGTCTGAATCATTTGATTATGGAGTGAATATGAAGTGAATATGATTCACCTGAATCACTGGTCTGATTCACTTTTTTTAAATGATTCAGGTCTGACTCTTTTTAATCCAAGTGATTCAGGGATGATTCACTTGATATTCAAGTGATTCAGGTCTGATTCACAATTTTCAAGTGAAGACTTGAACTTTCTATCTCATTAGGATCACAAGATAGAACTGGTTGAAAATTCTCATTTTCCGTGCCCACTAGTGTCACCTAGCGGCAGAATTGTGAACCAAATAGCTTATCACTATGATGTCCGATCTTCCGAACAATTTTGCCGAACATTTGAACTTTTTATCTCATCAGGATCACAAGATAGAACTAGTTAAAAATGCTTACAGTGCTGGCCACACAAATTTGTTCCGAATTATGCGTCAGTATTTTCCCTAAGTTTGTGCAGTCCATCACTGTTAGTGTCGGTATAAAGTTTTGTTTCAATAATGCTTTCAATATATTGATTTTATGGCATGTTGCAATGCATATTGGTTTACCAGTTCTCCCAATTACAAGATGACGCAAAATCTTTTTCATTCCATAAATTTCCACTTAGAATTTTTTATGGTTTCACCTTTCTTCCAAATTGTGAGGTGCCACATTTGTGTGTATACTGTACGGTTGCATGGATTGCATCTCTTACCAAAGTGAATCCTTGATTTATACAACTATCAACCCCTCCCTACTAACAAAACTCCTTCCTTTGACAACTGCGGAGGGTCCAGTAGTACATACAACCTCTAGTTAGTAGCAACGGTTGTCGAACTAACATTCCTTCCCTTCCCCGGTAGACTGTAAGGACGTGGCCAGCACCGTTATTGACCCAATAAATTTTGAGCTCCCGGAATGTGTACATTGAGGATGGTGGCAAATCCCAAGCCCCAAGCCTATTGATTCTCTGTGCAATTTCGCTAGTTCAGGTCAATCACGGAGTAGCAACTACGAAGTGTACGGTCACCAATGCTCATGCTAATTTTGACGTAGGAATACGCCTACAGGGGATAGACAAAATGATAGGGACAGGCAAAATTTTCACTTTTCAAAAAATGTTCAATTAGCTGTAACTTTTCGAAAAGTGCATCAAATATTCTCAAATTTTTACTGTAAGTTCTTCAACTAGTTGTGTAACAGTGGACAAAAGTTGGAAAAGATCTGACAATTCTTCACGAAGCTATAAAGATTTTTGGAAAAGGTAAAATTATCCGATAGTCAACTTTGAGCTGTTATATCTCCGAATTCAATGAACCGAATGCAATGAAATTTTGACCATTTATGACTTATATAATGAGCTATGAAAAACCATTGACTTAACTTAATATTCTCAACACGGAAGAAAATTATAACGATTAGATTATTTTTCTAATAAAACACCAAATTATCCAAAACATCAACATCGTTTCAAAATTCAAGATGCAAATTATAGTTCATTTAGTTTCCCTCTAAATGACTTATATATAAATGCGTTTTGAAGGAAAGTAACAACATAGCCGCCAATAAGTTGAAAAGTAATGGGATGCATATTAAAAATAGACCAATTTACTAAAAAATCGTGAAAAAAATAAAACCGCTATAGCTTTTTCTCTTGTTTAAAATTTCAAGTTAAGTCAAATGTTTTCCAGAGTTCATTATATAAGTCATGTATTGTCAAAATTTCATTGCAGTCGGTTCATTGAATCCGGAGATATAACAGCTCAAAATTGGCAATCGAATAAATTTATCTTTTTCAAAAATCTTTATAACTTCGTGAAGAATTGTCCGATCTTTTCCAAATTTTGTTTACTGATACACAACAAGTTCAAGAACTTTGAGCAAAATTGAGAATATTTGCTGCACTTTTCGAAAAGTTACAGCTAGTTGAACATTTTTTGGAAAGTGATAATTTTGCCTGTCCCGATAATTTTGTCTATCCCCTGTACGTACTACTCGATGTGACCAATACTGTATTCGTATTAAAGCCAAAGGGGGGAACAGAGGAAATAGCGTGCAATAATTCTGATGAATTGGTCAGGAAAGTATGTCATAACAAACCAAGGATTGACAGATTCACTGTCGTTCTTACGAAATTAAAAGAAACTGAATGTGATATAATAATAAAAAACCAAACAGAAATCAACCATTTCACAGTGATAATAAATTTAAATATTTTATTTTCCGATAACTTTTTTCCATCATTCACCTAAACACAAATCATAAAATACCAATATACACAATTTATACTCTGGACGAGAAACCGCACGCGCTTGCTTAAAAAATACCTATAATTCAATAATATAATAAAAAATAGTGAACCTAAAACCTTACACATCGAATTTTGATTGTTCGCTTCCATTCCGTCTTAGCAAAATAATAATAATAGTCGAGATAAAAAAACCAATGGCAACCGTGTGTACATTTCAATAATAGCGCTTTCACTTACACATAGAAACAAAAAAAAAAGTCACTAAAAGTAATGATTAGATAATCGACCGCCAGATGGCGGCGGCGCTCAAACAAACAGCGTTCAGCGTCTGTTTTGACAAGCATCGTAACAAATTCCACTGTCAACCGCACTGCACTAGTTCACCATGGTGTTAAATAGTTAAATCCAGTTTCGCCGGGTGTTTTCTCGTGGGGGATTCCTATGGGGATATTTTCACACTGATTTGGTAAGATTAGTTTTTTCAGTGTCACTATTGGAGGAGGAACTTGTATACCGATTACTACGTGTACTCGCTCTTGAAAACCTAGGAGGATCAAGTCGTCTGAACTAAAGATTTGATTTGTTTTCCGTTTTTTTTGTTTGTTTCGCGGATTGTTTTCTCTTGATGAACAGCCATTGTTTGTTTTTCTCTAAACGTATTTTCCCTGAATGTGGATGCCGTGGAACCCGTTTGGTTTTGTACACACCGCAGCGGCGGTGGGGGCCATCTTGTCCGGTTTGATTGTATTTACATTCGGTTTTTGATTGTTTATTTACACGGGCTTTTGACAGCTGCGGACGTCGAGACAAGATGGCGATGGGTGAGTTGGGTCATGTTTGTTTTAAATAGTTTCATGTGTGTTTTCATATATATAGGTAGATGGCTCTGCTCACTTACACTAGACTACTTTGTTATACTTTATCGAGATATAGATTTCGTCTTTTTCTTGGCATGATTTGATTATTTGGTATCGGTTGTCAACAACAAATTTGATTTTTCTTTCAAGGTAGGGGTGGGATTTTTCTTATAGGTAGGGGTGGTCATTTAGGATTCCATACCGTGACGTTGGCTGGCGACGGCAGCGGCGGCGGCTGCTGCCAGCGCCAGCTTGTGTTGGCGCTGTTTCAGGTACAGGGAGGCGGCGTCGTCGAGCTCTTCGAGTTCTTCCATGGTGACGGGCGATCGGGGCGAGTGCATGCTGAGGTCTTCCGGCTCGGTTTGCTCCGGGAGGTTGGATTTGATGTGGGTGATTTGAACGGGGGCGGACCGGATGGAACGGAGGTCGATGGCTCCACCGGCGGGATGACTGTGGCGGGATTCGGCGGGGTTGAAGTCCAGGGAGAGACCGATGCTGGAGTATTTTTGGTGGAGGAGTACCGAGGACTTGAGTTCCATGGAGAGGTCGGAGGTTTCCGAGCAGCCGGATTTTTGGTCACAGTGGGACATGGTAGGGCTGATGGCGGGCGTTGGCGGGCTTGTGGTGACGTTGCACTTGTGATGGTACCAATGGTGCTTCCGGCGGTAGCTGGCGTTGCATTTATCACAGTGGAACGGGCGCTCGCCGTTGTGGCTGAGCATGTGGGCTTTGAGTTGGTTGGAATCGCTGAACTTCTGCTGGCACATCTCGCACTCGTAGGGTTTCTCGCCGGTGTGCACTCGGAGGTGCCGCCGCAGGTTGGCGACCTGGACGAACTGCCGGTCGCAGTGCGTGCAGGAGTAGGGCTTCTCACCGGTGTGAAGCCGCATGTGGGTCTTGAGGTGGTGGTCCCGGGTGAATCGCTTGTGGCATTCCGGGCATTCGAAGGGCTTCTCGCCGGTGTGGGTTCGTTCGTGGTTCTGGAGGACGTGCTTGTAGCCGAATGAGCGGTTGCAGATCTTGCAGGTGAAGACCTTGTCCCGCGTGGGATCTCTGGTGGAGGTAGTGATGGTTTGCGGGAGGTCGACGCTGCCGTTAGACTGTGGCGAGGAGCCTGAGGTAGGAGGTGAGATGGGTCCAGGACTGACCATGTCTGGAATGTCCACGGGCATGGTGTGACCTGGAGATTGCAGTAGTGCCGCGTCCGGTTTGACGGAGAGCTGTTTCCGTTTGGCCAGCTTCTTCTGTTGAGGTAGAATCTCCGAGGTCGTCGATACGATGTGATTGTTGTTGGTGAGTTTGAGGGACTTTGAACTCTTGTGGCTCAAGGCCGGTGAAATGGGGCTCTGCGGCGGAGGTGGACTGCTGTTGTTACTGTTAGGGGTGGGTGGTGCCCACGCTCCGAATAGCGCCGGATGTGGGGGAAACAGTCCGGACGCTAGATGCGCTCGCAAGGACATTGGAAGTCCAGCAGCCATGAGAGCGGCGGCCGTTTGATTAGCTGCCAGGAGTTGGGGTGCCAGCATTCCCAGTGCCGGCGACGATGGAGGGTAGCCACCGAATATGGTAGGGCTGTGATTCACGTTCATGTTCAGGTGGTGCTGCGGATGGTGCTGACCGGTCAACGGGGGCGACACGGACATGCTACGCTCCTCTTCACGTTTCATTCCCTGAAGGCTATTGCGGACGGCGGCTAATCCTGTAAGCAAAGGAAGAGAAGCGGAAAGCAGAGTTTAATAATTTGATTTGGTAGGTTCTGGGTGAACTGGCAGAGAAGTCAGTAAAAAGCTATCGATTTTTTCGAAGCGGCGCGTCTCAAGATTAAATTAGTTAACATAATAAGCAGTTGAGCTGGATATTTGATATAGACGTTTTGCGCCAGCTGATTGTAGTTGGCCGTTTCCCTCACGTGTTTGCTTTCGATGACGAATCCGACGTTTACCCCACCCCTGATTGACAGATTGGCTGCGATCACAGCAGGCGACCTAGGGGGTTCAGTTCCCTGCACACCACTCCACCCCTAGGCGAAACGCCCGCCGAAGTGGATGAATGAAAACGTAAACAAACCGACTACTACGATCCGCTTGGTCGCTCGTATCACATGTGAATCCTTTCTCCTACCGAGCACACACTCTCGCAAACTCTCGCTCTCACTTGGAGGGCAACGGCAGCCCTTTTCTTCACGCCGTAGCCGTATAATACAACCCTTGGCATGTGTGAACGACACATACACTCATGTGAGCGGGAGCGGAGCGCGCGAAATCAGGAAGCAAAACAAAAACCCCTTCCCTGCTTCGACGACACCCCGTTCGACGATGAGGCTATGCTTTCGCTGAAGAAGACGGCGAGGACGACGACGGCTAGACGGTTCAATTGGTGGCACGTTCCTCTCCTCGTTTGGTGGCGCGTCTGGCTCCTTTTCCTTCCGTTTCTTCGTCCTCCGTCTCTTGCACATATCATTGCCAATGGTTACTACAACGTGAACCGGGATCTTTGGGAGTCTGGTGGCTCCATATGGTGGAGGAGGAGGAGTGGGGAGTTGAGGACGGTAGAGTACTCTTACTTTCACCGGAATTGCCGGTCGCTTCCCGTCTGGTACATGTGCTAAACACGGCAAGGTGTTTGTTATGGCGCTGAGCATAACTCTTTTATCTTCAGTTGCGGTTACCTTGAAATGCCGTCGGCACTTGACAGGTAGCACCGTTCCTTCGCTTTCCAGTGTAACCCAGCCTGAACCGAAATCCAATTTTTATTGATTTCTCATTGTTCCTTCGCACAACCCGCCTGCCACCGCAACCGCATCACCCGAAGGCACCGAAGCTAATCCTTTATTTATAATTTTATTATTATGTGTTTATGATTTCACCCCTTTTTTATGGGCCTCCTCTCGACGAGCGTGAGAGCGGTTGTTTACTCTTCCGTATTGCCTTTTTTTCGCTTTCGTTGGGCTCCTCTTCTGACTTCCGATTGCTGCGGCTCTTGTTTACCTCGCGTTGCGTTGCTCGACGACGACAACGACTTGCCAAGATTATAAGCGCCACCACAGAAGGAAAGAGTTCTTTTCACTTGGGACGTGGCCGCGACTGGGGCCGTGCAAGCAAATGAAGAAAGAATGCCTCCCGTTTTTTTTTGGGATTATTGCTCTCCCTTCCACCCTTTCTTTCCGCATTAATCATGTCGCGGGTTGGAACAGGGCGGTTGCAGGGCTGGAAGCGAAACACATCAACATAGTGACGAAATTGTGACGAGAAAATCCATCAGAATTATTACAAATTAAATTTGAAAATCAAACGTTTGACAAAACGTCATGATTATTAGGAGGCATACAGAGCATTTCACCTTGAAAGTGTTTATGAATGTCAAACTAGCAACACGGCCAAACCAACAACATACAGCTCCTCAGTGATCTGATGGCAGCAAACCGACCAATCAGCGATTGGTATTCGTTTGACAGCAAATTGATCTCCTATTGACTATCTACGCGACGAATCCTTATCCTAGTGTGATACCCGTTAAACTTCCGTAGGTTCCATTCCTGAAGAAGGTCAAAACTAGGAGTGGAAACGTCGAATCTACCACGACTGGAGAGCCAAAGGTGTTGCAAAAGCTTTGTATTTGAAGGAACGGCTAGAGCCGTAAACCGACAAAGCCCCAACAACAGTATTCTATACGTCAACGCAATGTTTGGCAGTTCATCACTTCGCGCTGCCTAAACATCCTGTATCGGTGTAAATCAAGCTTAACCTGTCGAGTTTCCCCATTTGTGGTGGGACTGTTTACATCCCATCATTTCAACTGAGCGAATATCATGTCAAACTAGTCCACCCTTTGACTGTCACATTCATCTCCTCGTCGATGCAGAAGCAGAAGAGACAATCGTAAAGCAACAAATTGTGGGTAGATCTCATCGGACATTCACCATTTCATGGCTTCAGCAGTGTCAAATTTCGCTTCGTAACTACCGTCGTACTCGAAGTGACCAATCGCCGACTACAATCGGCGGTATCCGAGGGCGGTCACGAGGTGGGCGGCCATATTGCCGCCACAGCCGCCGGTCGCCGTAAATCAAATTAATGCCCCTTTTAATTATTCAAACTTGTGTTCCGACTACGAGCGTGCAATGCGATGGCGGCCAGCACATCTCTTGCGCGTCGAGTTAAGATGACCATTAAAAATCCGCCGCCGAAAGTGTACTGGGCTGGGAGCTGAACGTTCAACCCGAACCCGCCCGCCTACTTGACGATTCGTCTTTCTTGTAGGTTTTCGGCGGTCGCGGCCTGCTTCTCGTGATTAAATCATCTCGCGAGGGCGAGATGGGAAGACGGTGGCGGCGGTCACGCAATCGAAGAAATTCGGAACGAGCTGGATGGAACGCGCTGGATCGATTTGCATAATTCGGCCAGAGCGGAGACAGTGTCGCGTCTTGGTCCGAGTCGTGGGATGACTCGATTCCGTGGAAAAGCTCCCGCTTTTTAAAACGCCATTCCGCGCGATTCTCGTAGAAATCGCCAAATGTCGCCGCCACCGTGCGCGGGAGGGTCGGGTGAAGCAAAAATTTAAATAGCTTGCTTAAAAACTTTGCTGGATACATAACCCATTCCGCGGCGGAGAGTTTCCGTACCTATTGCTGCGCGATGTAAATGGATCCGCTGGAGTGGGGGTGGTAGATTCGACCCTTTCATCCTTCGCAATAAGAGGGAACGAACGCACATAAACCGAAAAAGAAGAGGACGATGAAAAAGACGACGACGGCGTAATTAGTTTGAATAAGGGTTATTTTCTTTTAATCTTGCAATCGCTCTCTTGCGCGCGCGAACGGTATTCACGTGTTGTTCCGTCCAGGCCCCGGTTGAAATACATAAAAGCGAAGAGCGATTCCAGATCCCTTTGGTTCCTGCAAGCATCCTACCCAGATTGCAAGGAGTTCGTGGTGCGGAGGACGGTTAACGGGGGACAAAGTACATAGATGAGGTGGAAGGGGTGGCAAAGACGAATTTTGCCAACAACAACAACAGCGCCACCAATATCCCAAGATGATGACGAAGACTTAGGCGACGACGACAACGACGGTAGAAGAAAGAAAAACTCTGGCGCTCATAATGAGGGCGACGGCGGCGGCTGATTTACGCGTTGTGTGGTGGGGAAAGGGAAAGAGTAACATGAGGATGAGGAAGCACGCGAAAATTTCGCTTTTATCCCTTTCTTTTCCGGAAGCGATCGTAGCAACCGTAGCAACCAGAGCCGGTGGAAGGTTTCCGTCGGCGAGTTACTCGAGTTCGACGCTTACTCATACCGGTCCACATTCATCTGGACTACTGCAGAATTCCTAACTCATAGAGAACTGTAGCGCCAGAAATCATAGTTGGCGGTGCCCAATCGTAGTTTCGGATTTACACGAGCCGACTCTGATCCGCTAAGCAGCCAGGAAAACCAAAGCAACCTAGCAAATGCTGAAAACACATTACCAACCATGCAGGTCTGATAGCAAGTCACTTTTTAGGAATTCGGTCACTGTTTCCGTCACTTTAAAGTAACTAAAAGTTTTTTTTTTTTTCAAAAGGTCACTTAAGTCACAATTTTTGTAAATCGCACAATGTTAAGCACTCTCTGACGATGGCTGGGAAGAACAGGAAGTGTTGAAAGAGAGTATTTCAGGACCGAAGGAGGTGAAGAGTTGCGAAGAAAAGATTGGGGTGAGGTTGGCGAAGTTGGCTAATGCGCCCTGCCTTGCATACTTGAGAAGACGTGAGTTCAAATCCCACCAGTACTACGTGGATTTTTCCGTAAATCTTTAGTTACATTTTGTTGATTTCAACACATTTTGTACCTATGAACTTCAGGCTTTACATATGTCCTGAAGGTAGTTCTGGCATTTTGGACGTCACTTGCTAAGACGATATTTAAGACATTTCATACTAGTATCTAATCCGAAGTAAAGTCCACAGAGTTTTCAACATTGTAGGTTCGAATAAAAAAGTTTTCGATCGCCTTTGAACATGAGCCTTTACTGCATGAAGATTCTTACTGGAAGCTTGTGGCTCCGCATAGTAGTTACAGATTTATCCGGAATATTGTCGGAAAGCAAATTAAATCCAGAAGGAATGCAGATCACCGACTCTGTTCCTCTAGCTAGAGGAAGGCCCCTAAAGCAGACAGGTATTCCTGAAAAGCCGATGATTCCCATAAAGTGCTGATGCAAATTTCAGGTGAACCCGGTGGACGTAGATGAATCTGGGAGTTAAAATTCATCCACTAATTCCTCCGCAAGGTTTTCTCTAGAAGTTCTGTCAAATCTTCTGGAACTCCTTTTGAGATACTTTTGAGAATGCCTCCCAGGATTATTTACAAGATCCCTCCCCTGGAACTCTTTTCGAGTTATAATGCCTTCCAGGATTTTCCTTGGTAATCCCTCTTTTCTTGGCAATCTTTCTAGGATTCTTTCCGGAGATTTTCCCGGAATCCTTACTGGCAATGTTCCGAAATACGAATATTTTTTCCCAAAATTCATCCTCGAGAATCTTCCAGGATTCCTGATTTCCGATCGATTTCTCTTGCAGTCAGTCACGGCGATCTTACGGTGTCTTCCTAGAAGTCTTCCTGGTAGTGGTTCCGGAGTGCGTCGTGTTACCCGGAGAAGATTTTATGAGATTTCTTCCAGTATTTATCTCGGGATCACCACGGGAGTTTCTCTCTGGATAGTTCTCAGATGTTGTCGCGGAATTTTTCCCAGAGTTTCTGTCTCGGGATTACTCTTGAATGATTTTACGGTGTTCTTCGAGGGATTTTTCAGAAGATCTTCCCGGGATTTATCCCTGAAGTTCTACAGGAGTTTTTACTCGAATTTCTACTTGAACTCATTCAAGCATTTCCTAAGAAGTTTTTCACGAATTTTCTGTTGTAATTTGTTAAAGAAGTTTACGTTAGCTCTGTTGCCCTATTGTTACGTGAGATTTCTTCTATAACTTCTCCGGGATATTTCTCAAATGTTTCCGCGGCATTTCTCTTGAAGTCTCACCGGAGAATTCTCTAGGAGTTTCTCAAGAAACTTCCTTTAGAAGATGCCTTCCGATGTTTCTGCTGTCTTGTTTTTTAGAAGTTTTCTGGTGATCTTTTTCCCAAGATATTTTCCAGGATTTCTGCAGGAGCTATTGTTGATAATTCTCATGGAGTCCTTCTCGCGATTTCTTTTAGGAGATTTTCCTAGCCCTTCTTCGTAGTTATTTACAGATTTTCTGGCAAAAATCTACCAGAGATTTTTTTCTCAAAGATTTTCCCGGGATTACTTCTCAAGTTAGTTCTTCTCGGAATGCTTACTAGAAAATACCCCGAGATTCTGGGTATTTCTTTTGGAATTTATTTCAAAGTTGCTCCCGGAATTTTTCCAGTATTTTTTGGAAACCCAGGAGGTTTCCTGGGAAATTCGTTGTATAAGAAATTCTCGGAGACATATCGAAAGCAATTCAGGTGAAATCAGACGAGAAACTCTGCAATGTCCTATATTGAAAACATCCCGAGTGGAGCTTAGGAAAACAAAATACTGAGAAAACACTGAGACATCTCGAAACAAAACTTTGGGATTGATTGGAGGAAATATTAGGAAAGTTCTGGTATGGTATCTGCAATCTTCTAGTACAAATACATGCAGAAACTATGGGTAAAGCTCCGCGATGAAATTCATGAAGAATCCCGGAAAATTCTCTGGATGAAATTCCTGGAAGACTTTCACTAGAAATCAAGAAAAAATCCCAAAAATAAAATTAGCTGTTGGAAAGTCATCCAGAAAAACCACTAAAAGAAATTTCTGAAAAAACTTTGGATACATGTTGGAAGGATCTCCGGAAGGAAGCCCAGCGAGAAGCGCTAGCTGTATATCTGGAAAAGCTCTGGAAGAAATCCTGGGAGGTACTCTTTTTTTATCTGTATTAACGAGATTTTTAGCCCTAGGCTAGTTTATCTCGGGACCCACGCTTTACTTCCCTTCCGAAGGAAGAACTCACATTTTGTGAGTTTGTCGGGAGTGTGATTCGATCCCAGGTCCTCAGGGTGATAGTCAAGTGTTCTAACCATCACACCAGGTCTGCTCCACGGGAGATACTCTTGTAGAATCCACGTGAAAAACTCCTGCGGATACCATAGGAGAAACTCTGATAGAAATCCCGGGAGGAACACCGGAAAATTTTCGGAACGAAGGAAGGCTCCAAAAAAAAAACCTGAAAGCCGAAAAAGTCTCCCGGTACAAACTCCCAGCAGTCGAAAGCATCCAAGTAAAAGGAAAAAACCTTTGATGAATTCAAAGAAGATCATGCAGAAAGAATACCGTGAGAAACTGCAAAAGAGTTCACTGAAAGAATTGCGGTAGAAATCCAAGGAGAAATCCCAGATGGAATTTAAGTAAAAATGTTGGATACAAATTGAAAAGAATCTTTTCAGAGGAATTTCGGAACTAGTTCTGAATAGATTCCCAAGCAAAATCCTAAACAAATCTCTGTGGAGCGGACCTGGTTTGATGGTTAAAGCACGTGACTATCACGCTGAGGACCTGGGATCGAATCCCACTCCCGACAAACTCGCAAACGTGAGTTCTTCCTTCGGAAGGGAAGTAAAGCGTGGGTCCCGAGATGAACTAGACTAGGACTAAAAATCTCGTTAATACAAAAAAAAATCTCTGAAAGGATTCCTCATCCCTGAAAAACAGCTAGGTTTGTACTCTTGTTCAGTAGTGTAGTGACTTAGACTTGTGAAGTACCGTCTTTTGGGGTGAAACTGGGCCTAGAGGGTGACATTGGTCCACCAATCCCACGGATTCAATGTGAGTAAGAGAATCCGACGGTGGATGTAAAGTATCTTAGAATTATGTATTCTAGTAGTTTAGCACACAATATACATTCCCGCCGTATTCTAATCGTGCGTAATAGTGGCCCAATGTCACCCCGTTTTGGCCCAATGACAACCCGCATGACAGTATCTAAAACAGCACAGCGGTACGTCAGCAGGCTCTCACTCAGGAGGTTCAGGTTCAAATCTACATTAGAGTACCGTATGTGTAAGTAAGTATGGAAACAATTTCAGATGTGTTTTCACAAAACTAGGAGAAGTTTGATGAATCTGAAAAGTACATTTTGTTTCTACATTCACTTTAAGAACATCTCGTCAGCAGCTGCTTTGAAGTCTATTCTACCAGTCTTATGTGAATATTCTAGCACAGACACTGTCTGTGATTCTAGTATCGAGATAACTCTAAAACGAAGCTGCTTAGAAGGCTGAAGGACAACCTGTATCAAGCTGTTCAGTACATAATGTACTATTCTATTTCTACTTGTGGTTACTTGAGTTCACACATTACCTATAATTTCAGTTGCATCATTTGGCAACGTGTACGCATGTAAACGTCAAAGTGGTTGACTCCAGTAACTTTTTAATAGTCAATTAGTCTTATTGATGTTTTGACAACTGTAATAAAACTTAGTACCTTTTCTTTTAGTTTTATGATGGTTAGTAGAACCTCTTGTACTCTATTTGACTAAAAGATGTTACTTGAGAACACTTGCGAAATGAAATTCAAATTCCTTGTTAAATGCTTGTACCAAGTTTATTTGAAGGGTGTTCGGACATTTGACCGAATGCCATCTGCCCGGAATGGTCGTTTGACTGAATTATGTTCGAAAGAATTCGGAGGAAATTTCCGACATTCTAGGCACCGAAATGATCATCAGTAATAGGGTGACCAGGGGTATTATCGGCAGGTTTGTTTTCTTCGTCATGGTTTTTTTGTGGGCAAAATTGCCTGAAATTTGGGGTATCGTTTTAAAAAGCTTTACGTCTGTTTATTGGCGATCAAATTATTGCTGATAGATTTTCAGGAGAAATTTTTGAATGAGTTTCTGATTTCTTTATGACTCGTGTGGAGTCATTTTGTTGGTGACACAATATAAACAAGAATAAGTTTTGAAATCAACTTTTTCATACAAAAATTGCTTGAAATATTTCTTAAAAAAACATTGTGTTACAAGTGGTGCTTGGACGACTTTGATGGGATATTCGGAACAAAAATAAATAGCGATTAAATGGTTTGTTCACGCACCTTCCTTAGAGAACTATGAAAAAAAAACTAAAAAAAATAGTCAAAACAGTTCTTTCGTTATATCCTTTTGCTTCAAGATTTCTCATCGAAGTCTTCTAAAAATTACTTCTAGAAATATGCAGATATTAATGTGTAGAGGTAGTGCTGTCATGTTCTCTTGTTATTGTAAAAAAAAAATGAACTTTCAAAACAGTCGTTACCAGTGCACAGTGAATTAAACAAAATTAAAAACCTAAAATAACAACACGTGTACATGAAAAGCAACCCAGAAGAGCATTCCTTATGCAAATACCCCAAAAACTATACACGGTAGACACTACGACCCTTGAAAAAGGCCAAATCCCTTGGCCGATACGTCGAGAATGTAGATAAAAATTGTTCTTCATTCGAAGACTGAGAAAGCTATCCCTCTTTCCAAAACCTGAAACTTTAGAAAAAAAAAACTGGATGTACATGTACAGCTACAGAAACCTTCAGAATATACCTGGTTCTTTTATTACAAGATTATCTCAAAAACCTCAATAAAACATTCATTGATCACATCGGATCAGATACAGAACTTCACACAAAAAAAGACATTTTGGGACTTTCCGGGGCAGCTGTCCAAATTCTAGTTTCCGTCGGGTCGGCAACTTCTACCAGAAGCTTCCGGGTTTTGTCGAAGTCTTTACAAATAGTCAGCTTTTTTCGATTCAATAGTTGTAATGATACACTGTAATTTGAGTTGAAATCCTCGATTTTCGCTGAAAGTTTGATGTGATCTTTGAAAAAACAGAGTTTTGGTTGAAGTTGTGAAGTTTTTTTTTTTTTTTTTAATTTTAGCCTCAACCACGAGAAGTTGAAGGTGATAAGTGTTGAATACTTTGTGTTCATTTTGTAAAAGAGGAAAAAAGGTAAAAGATAGGCATTTAAAGGTTTTGAATGATAATCTGATACCAGATTGAAATTTGGTTTGGAGGGAAATTTTAATTTGATTAATTTTGCGAATTTGCTTTCATTTTTTTATGGTTTTCACTAGATATTCAAGGTTCTATTGGATGTCTTTCTTTAATTTTGGGTTTCTACTTCAAACTCCATTGGCAGCACTGCATTATGTTTCTGTTGGAATTACATACCTGGACATGGAACGATAAAAAATCTCGGTTTTAAAGATAGATATGAACAATAATAACCACCATAAGTTCTGAAAAAATAGAATCTGTGTTTCAGTCTAAGGTTCGCAAGTAATTCCCATATCGTTTAAGGTGATATTCTGTGTAAAGTTTCTGGGATTTTAACATTACAAAAAGAACATCAGTTAATATGTGAGATGCTTTCAAAAAACTCAAGAAATGAAAATTCTAATATATTTTTTAGATTGAAATATTCTTATAACTTTTTGGTCACATTCTTTAATTTACTTTACAATTTGGTCTCGTCTGATAAATGTCCGATGTGCCTATTTATTCATTTACACAAACAATTGTTCAGGCGTTTTAGTTTTATTTAAATTCCTTGTTTATTGGTAATTGAATCAAACAGTTTAAAAGTTGTAAAAAGTTTAAATGTTCAAAAAAAAAAAACATGCCGGGTTTATTGGATGTCAAAATTTGTTTTCAAGCAGTACCTGTAACAAATCTTGACAAGTTCTGCAGCATTCTGAGACGGTTTATTTAAAAGATCGAAATTTATCAAAATTGTTAAAAACTTTTTCTATATATATTTTTTAATTTTTTTTTGCCTTTTTTAAATTGTTCATATGTTTCAGATTGAAACACCGTCGGCTACGGATGGAACTACACTTCAAGCTCGGTTTACGTCCATCAGTTGCTGATTGAAAAGGAACCAACCGTGAAACAATAAGATAACTAAAAACAACATTTTCACAAAAAAAAAATGCAAAACTACAAACATGTTTGACTTTCCGAATGTCTGTACAGTGCGGTGCACGATCGAGTAATAATGGATACTAAAAGAACAATAATTGAAATTGATTGTGATATTTTTTATATTAGAGATTTTTGTAAGATTGTTTAAATTACCGCAATTGTTATAAACAAAAAACAAAATGCAGAAAATGACATTATCCTAAATTTCATATTTTTTGACAATTTAAGAATGTTTGAATAAAATTCTAAGATGTTTTTTTTTTTAATATGGACAGTGTTGTTGAGTTCCGAGAGAATCAGTGAGAGACACTGATATTTTTTCGCTGTTTGAAACAACCGATTTGATCGATGTGTTGGTACAGCCTACATACACTGCCACTCAGGAAATGAACAAGTTTTCACGTTTGATGGATACGTTCATTCAGCCGCACCAACTGAATAAACAGACAGGCAGCAACATCGTGATTCTCTCACGCATTGATCGAAGTCGGTTGTAAACATTGCGGTGCTCAATCAATTGGCGATCATTTTCGCAGATGATTGCTGAGTGCGTTCATTTTGATCGAATCTATTTCTTCCAAAAGTTCTTGTTGGTGTAGTCATAAGCAGCAATCGGCAGGCATGTTTCACGTTTCCTATGCACTCAAAGCACCATAATTCTGCATTAGTGGAAATCTAACCAGGGGGCATCCATTAAGTACGTCACGGTCCTATGGGGGAGGGGGGGTTTGTGAAAGTGTGACAAGCAATGTAATAAGTATAGGAAAAACCCGTACGAAGGGGGGAGGGGGGGTCGAAAATTCCCAATTTTAGCGTGACGTACTTAATGGATGCTCCCCCAGTTGTATTTTTAATTATATAATAAAAGGCGTGGGGGATGATCGATTAAATGAGGAAGGGGAGGGTTTCCTCTGCAACGACCGCGACGACTGACGACCGACATATCATAGAGCTGGGGCAAAGAGCTGACAAGCATAAGTTGTGGTGTTGTATGTTAAAAGCTTTGTTTGTCATTGGTGACGTCAAACTCGACATAAACCTATCATTGACCTGTTTTTATTTTGGTCACCAAACCCAACATAGACCCAACCATTACACGATGTACATTAAACAGTGACCCAACATTCCGTAAAATTCAATCCGTCTTTGACCCGACATCCGATTTTTTTTTCAGTCTGGCGGAATTTTGGATGCACACGAGCATTAATTAACGCTGCGTTCCTGTGGGGTTAACATTGCGTGCTGCACACGGTGTGGCGCGGTTGCGGTGCGGTAGCGTTGCATTCTCGTGTGCATCCTCCCATTTGATTGTGTGTTACTCAAGACGCACTTGCGTGTACGCGCCGCCCGTGCATCGGCTTCTTAATAGCCTACTATTTGATGGATGCTCTGGTTGACTGAAATAGTTTTAAGTTGGTTAGAAGCAAACATGAGGGAAAGATTTGTTGGTTGCTGTTCAAATGGATGAGACAATATTGCAATATTGAGAAGTGCTGCTGAAAAAAATAAAAGATTTTGTTCCTCGTAAATATAAGAAAAGATGCAGCATATTCGTCGCTCCGTGTCAAAATTTGAGCTCAATTCATCAAAGTAATCCATAGTTATATTATCTCAAAATCGACAATTTTGTTCAAACATCAGCGTTTTCGTGATCAATTTTGTGTCATACAGTGTATTTCCAGTCGATTAATGCGATAATCGGACGATAAATGGCTGCACACTGCGCTTCCGAAAATTATCAGACTGCGATAGAAATTGATTCGATCAAGACATAAAACATGCAGGGCACAATCGGATCGGAAAACGATAATGAATTACCGATTGGCATAGGCGACTCTATCAGTTCATAACAAATACATGCGATGATGAACACTCGTTTAAATGACAGCAGTGCAAGATCACTCAGTATTCATTCAAAGTTTGAGTTACTGTACCAGTTTTCAAACACAAAGGTGATGCCAGACTCTTTTGTGTGCGTGTTGATTGAGTGCGGAAAGAGTGGTTACTGATCGGGTTTTGAACTGAGTGAAAACATCCTTGAATATGGATCCCTTTTTTGATCTGAAAACTATGGTTAAACGAATAATTCCTATGTTAAGCTTCGTTTACACATAAGCAATGAAAGCAATTTAAGGATAACCTAGATTATTCCAAACATTTAGCTCAATGTACACTCAAAGCAAATGGCATCACAGATAGTTTCTCAGATCCTTTGATAAACTGTTGCACCTATTTATCTTTTCCAAAGTAAATCAAGTTTGCTATAAAACCGTTTAGACATCTTTTTTTTTATTTATTTTTTGTTTGCATGTTTAAGAACAAACTAATGACTCAAGACCGACTTTTGTCTGTTTTTGAAAAAAAACGAATAAACTTAGTTTCAGTCTCATTACAAAAACTACCGACGGCGATTTTGCTACTACATATTTTCAATATCCAACCATTACATGTTGAAAAACGAACAGAGATATTAACAACATTAATATTCCTGTTGAGTGTGCCCAGTGGATTAGATTTAAAAATATTTAATTACACATTATATATTTCTGACAAACAAACTACCGTGGTGTTTGTTTAAATATGTGTTTTGATATCCTGATTTTCGGCTAACAGTCTTACTGACTGCTTTGCTTAATTTCTCACATCCGCTGACGTTTCGGTCAGGCTATGTTGGAACTTCCTCAGGGCTAAAAAAATAAACAAACAAGTTTTTCCCACTGGGGATTAAAAATCTTCCTATCTGACGTACACGGTAACAAAAATTCACTCAAATCATGAGTTTGAAGCTAGTGGTGAGGAAAACCAAGAATCTAGGTAGGGCTTTAGGAGCCTATTGTTGTATTTTTTTTTTGATAGTACGAGATTTTATTCATAAATTTATCATAAAAAGCGTTTAATGGCTCATACAAGCGTATATGCCTAACCAATAAAGTCTTAATAGAGTTCAAATCATGTAACGTAATCCGTGACCCAGAACTGAAGCATGTTCCAATAACCACTCCAACGCGCCCCAATCCCAAAGTGTAACCGGCCCTTAACCACCCGTGCTGGGCACACCTAGCGCCCCCCCCACTTACCTTGAGCTGTTTGCGCTTCCTGAAGCAGCGACAGTGCCATCGCCTGCCTCGATGGACCGCCGTGGAAAATCAGCTTCTCAATGGTCGTTTTTGCGCGTGCTTCCGCCGAAAAACTGTTCACCACACACTTCCTTCCCCTGCTTGTTCTGGTTCTGCAGTTGCCTTGCAACTCTTGCTTCCAATCACTACGACTTCACTGAACAATACGTCCCGGACGTTCCGCGTTGCGTAACTTTCTTGGAGAACTTTTGTGTTTTTGTGTATTAATCCATAACTGTCGGTGTTTTTTTTTTCTATTTTTTTGCACTTAAACTTATCACACGTATTCAACGGATTTGGCGAGAAGTTGCTGGAACTACTGCTACCGAAATTACTACGGAACTGGACGGTCGAACGACGATGGAGCAGGTCAACTGCTCCGCTGCTGTTCCGTTTCCGTGTTTCGCGCGTGAGGAACTTTGGCCGTGCCTACTTTGGTTTGTGGTTGTGGTTGCTTTGTTCAATTTGTTAGAGGTGTAACATTTGTCGCCTACTCTGATTGCGGTGGTTTCAGGTGCGTCGATCACTCACTTTCACTGCTGTGTTTTGTTGTGGAGATAATCACGGAAACGCTGCAACCGTCGTACCGGAGAGCGTCGTCGTACACACGTCTGCACGGCGAGAAAATCAATACACGACTGACGGTTGTCGTCGATGGCACGCGAGGTAAGTACCCATTAAAATTTTTGGGCCCGCTTCTTTGGACTGTCGCTTCTTTCTGATCTGTTGAAGTCGTCGCCGCGGCAGCCGTCTTCTTCGATGAGCTCTGCTGAACGCTCCACATGCAAGTGTGGAAGGAGGGATGACGAGGTGTCGCGTGGTTGTTGATGTCCAGCAGCAGCAGCAGTAGCTGGAGCAGCGACGGCCAAATCCAACCAGTGCGACCGAAATGGGGTAATGGGAGAGAGCGAGAGAGACCGAGGTCGGCAGTAGTGGTGGCACGCGATGAGAGTTGAATGAAGTTACGAAATCAGAGCACATCACATCCCGGTGTAACGTGGTTACTACAAAAAAGACGCAAGGAATCAGTTCCCGTCCTGCTCCGGTAACGAGTTTCACTTTCGATGGATGACGAGATGACACTGCTGCTGCTGTCGCCCGTACCGATCCTTCCATCCACATGACTACCGAAGGCCGACGGTACACCAACACCATCGCACGGGATGTCCTGCCGTCGCAATGATACCGTTTCTCTGCAGGATTTGCTCTAGATCCTCTCTCACCCACCCCATTCCCAAAAGAAGAAAAACACGGCACAAGCGAAAGGAAAATCCTCTCTCGGCTCACCTGTTTACTCTCACCACCCATCCTTCCGCTGTAGTGGTGTTTGCTGACCTAGCTCAACACGTTCTTCTCTCGCTACTCAGAATTTCGGAACCCGCTCCTGCGCAGCCTTTCACCCCTTGTACTCTCGCTTCCCTTTCACATGATTCCACGCTCTCTCGCTCACAACCGCTTGCTCAACCATCATCATAATCATCATCAATGACAATCGAATTGCACGGGGTTGCGTCGTTCTCTCGTCTTCTCTTCGCACAATCATTGCGTGCGTGAAACGCACCCCGATCGTCATCGTCATTAACCACTCACAACCAGTCCTATCATCAACTCGCTCTCCGCCGTTTCTTCTGCAGTGAAAACGAGACACTCGCACCCGGTTGAAACCACCAGTTATCTCACTCCTTCGTTCTCGCAACCCAACCGCACGCATCGAGTCATCCCCTCTCTGCGCTCTTCCCAATAAAATTTCAGATGGAACCAGCTCACCCAACCGATCTACTCCGTTTTTTTGCGCCCTTTCTGCCTCCTTGCTTCCAACAGCAAAAAACCGAAGAATCCGAATGCAAAGAAGCGACTTTTCTATTCGAAGGGACCCAACTTCGCGCGCGCGTCAGGGTCGCGAAGTTCCACTCCTCACAATCATCGAACGATCCCCTTGGGAGCGATTGTTGTTGCCGTTATCACTGCACCGTCATCATCGTCATTCGAAATCCCCCGGTAACGACCAGTCCACCAAACCAAAACGGCAACGGCGATTGCAATCAGTAGAAGAAGTGTGTACCGCACCGCACCACACGGTCAGTAGTGCCATTATCGCTTCGGGCTACGCATTCTGCCGATGCGCTTGGCGCGGGCGACCGATCGAGACCGGATGGATGGTTGTTTGATAATCGTATTGTAGGTACCTAGTAAAGTATGCGCGCTCTTATGCAGTCACAACTGTTGGGCTGGTGACTTTCGGTGCGCTTAGGTATTGCACATATGGATTGAACGGCGATCTAGGGCCCGGTAACTTTGCGCTTGCAGGGGTGGAATTTCTGGTTTATTTTTTTCGGAGAAACGATGGCTCTGCTGTTGCGCATTATGGTCACTGTGGAATAAGTGAACCTAATTATAGGCCAAAAGTATTTCTTTGAGTTTGTTTAATGTGTTTTATGCTTTCATGAATACCTCTTCAAATGTCCAAAGTATCTGTTTTTTTTTGTGAAATTTAAAAATATATTTGCTCAAGCATAAATTCAACTAAAAACTTTTGCGCCACCCCTAAATATCAACTGAAATCGCTCATTTTTGCACAGCTTACTTACGACCAGTAGATCACTTTCCACTTGGGAAATTATATCCCGCAGAGATTTTGCAAAATAAGCCCCACCCTAACAGCTCAGGTGAAATTGGAACTCACGACTTTTATACGCTAGTCCAATGCTTTACCAACTAAGCTACCGAGCCATAGGACGCAATCAGTGAAGTACTAGATTGAAAGTAGTGCGCTGGATTTTTGTATGGTGAGATGATCAGTTCTCCATTTCTGCAATGAAATGGTGCAAACAGCGTGGGTTATATGATTTCTTGACTAATTTGATGCTGTTTGAGCAAAAGTTTGGATAACCGTGTTGTTGAAGTTGCAAGAAATAAATAATACAACAACACAGTTACCCAAACTTTTGCTCAAATAGCATCAAATTAATCAAGAAATCATATAACCCACGCTGTTTGTACCATTTCATTACAGAAATGGAGAACTGATCATCTCACCATACAAAAATCCAGCTCACTACTTTCAATCTAGTACATCACTGATTGCGTCCTAGGGGTGATACACAAATTATGTCACGCGAAAATCGACCTTTTTCAACCCCCCCTCCCCCCCTGTGTCACACTTTTTGTATGGGACCTCTATATTTTTTGTAAGGGTCGTCACGCTCTGCAAAACCCCCCCTCCCCTCTAAAAGCCTGACGTAATTTGTGTACGGCCCCCTATTGGTAATAAACCAATTTGATAAACGTTTAGTCAAAAACATGAACTGGAATTTCACTGCTGCCGAAAAATAAGCCCTTTTTTATCACAGCCTTTTAGGAGTCGCTGTAATTACTCGTTGTTTATGTTTGTGTGTCGCAAAGCATTTTCTGTGCATTTTTATCCATTCAAAGTTTTTCTTAGAAAGTCTTCCTATCTTTTTAACTTCATGAGATTATGCTGGATTTTAGACTCGAGTATAATTTTTTTCTACTAATGCAAATAACTTTGCGAATTTAATTAATGCACTAGAGCAGTAGACGTTTTGATTTAATCTGCAATTTTCCTCGGCACAATTGCATATGTTGCGACTGTCGCACGCATGGAAATTATTTTTGCCTTTCTCGATTTTTCGATAGAAAGCTCGGAGAGCCAAGTTACATATACCAATCAACACAGTTAAACGAATGATGTCTGTATGTGTATGTGTGTGTGTTTGTATGTCTGTGTACAAAAAAGTTCACTCACTTTTAAGCCACTTCCCATTGACCGATTTTATAGCGGATTATAGCTCGAGTCGAACCGGAATTTTACCGCAATGTTTGCTATTGAAAATGGTCCGGATCGGTCGAGGCGTTCCGGAGTTATGGCCATTTTAGTGATCCGGAACAGCACTGGTAGAATTGGCCGTATATAAAACTGAACCAAGTCCCATCACGCGACACATCAAACTACGGCGATTTGTGTAACCTTTAGCATGGTTGGCGAATTCTGTGCGGAAATCAACTGGAGACCGAAAATCCACTATGTTGGCCCAAAATTCAAGGCGGCAGCCTAATATTCAAGATGGCGGCTCCAAATTCAAGATGGTGGCTGTTTAATGGAGTTTTAGGCCCCGATATCATGCAATATGGGTACATTTAATATGAGGAAGATGTCTGTAGTCCGAAAATGGCGATCAGAATATTCAAGATGGTCACCTAAAATCCAAGATGGTGGCTCCAAATTCAAGATGGCGGCTGTTTATTGGAGTTTTGAGCCCTAAAATCATGCAATATGGGTATATTTGTATGGAAAAGATGTCTAAAGTCCATAAATGGTAATCAGAATATCCAAGATGGCGGTATAAAATCAAAGATGGCGGCTCCAAATTCAAGATGGTGGCTATCGTATTTAAACTCCCTAAATCATATTGCTTATATGGGCATATTTTGCATGGGGAAGATGTCCGGAGACCAAAAATGGCGACCAGAATATCAAATGGTCGTCGTTCGGTCAAAGTGGGCTACATGATTTTTTGGATAGGTAAAGATATGTGGAGGAATATGAAAACGCTGAACTTTTCGTCATTATTTTGATGCAGATGTTTCGTTACATAAAGAAACCATAGTATTTCACACAAAAACGCACTGCATTTGACATCCCTAGTTCTTGCAGGGCATTTTCCCGAAATCGTTGAAAAACAGATGGTCTGATCTGACTTAACGCCGACCAAATATGGCAGTCTAAAATCCAAGATGGAGGCTTAAAATTCAAGATGGCGGCTATTTTATGGAGTTCTAGGCTCTAAAAACATTCCTAATGGGTATATTTGATATGGGGAATAGCTCCGGGGTTCAAAAATGGCGACCAGAATATCAAAGATGGTAGCCTAAAATCCAAGATGACGGCTGCAAAATTCAAAATGGCAGCTCTTTAATGGAGGTTTAGGCTCCTTCTTCTTCTTTATGGCTCGACGTTCGCATTGGAACTTAGCCTGTCTCTCTTCAACTTAGTGTTCTAAGAGCACTCCCACAGTTATTAATTGGAGGGCTTTCTTTGGCTGCCATTGCACTAAGGACCAGAATCGCATTCTAGCGGAACTAAATTAAACACTCCAAAACGAAGCATTTCCGACACATGGTGTCTTCGACAAAGTTCTTTGACATCAGCACGGGCATCTATTGCTATGAACGTATTAGTTTGCAACTCGTCCGCATAGGTGGCGCCACTAGCTAACTTCTTTGTTTTACATCCTAGAGACATGTCGTCTTCGGCAAAGTTGTTTATTTTGGCAAAATAAACGACTCTTTCTCAGATGTCAAAATTCCGCTGCCTATTGTTTTCGAGTTATTTAAAAAATAAAACCAATCGATGAAAAAACAGATTTTAGGCTTATTTTGACATTTTTACTAGAAACCATGTGAGTTTATTTTTTCCCAATGCAAATGTGTCAAACCAAACACATTCTACGGGAATATGTTGAATATTATCATTAGAAATTAAAAATAAAAATACAAATTCGAAAAAATAGTGTGTATTTCAAGCCTTAATATCTCACAAAACGAAAAAAAAATCACAACTTCAAATTTTCAGCAAATACGAAGCAATACTAGGTAAACATACTGCCAAAAATTTGGATTTTTTTTCTGGTGTTTTTGAGATAATGGCTTTTTAGTAACAGTATAAATATAAGTAGTGCCAGCATGTAACTTTTTACTGTAACACATTACCCAAGTAACCACGGTGCTGAAGCATTATTGCATGCAGATATACGGTGGATTTAGAGCAACTCATTACTTTTCATAAACATTTAAGGTTGATTTAAAGTGGAAATGGAAATTATGCGACTGAACTAAGATTATACCAGTATAATCTTAAATTGATTCTATAATTGCCCATTTCCACTTTAAATCAACCTTAAGTTTGCATGTAAAGTAATGATTGCTCTAAATACACCGTATATCTGCATGCAATAAGGCTTCAGCACCGTGGTTACTTGGGTAGAGAGTTTATGTCTTCGTTTTCTTCGATACACGGAAGTCAAAATGAACAACTTTTTCGAAGACGATTTGATCATGCTCTTACTGAAAATATCATTACAGGTATAGCTCGATTGATTTGACATTTCAATTTTCGAAAAGTCTATAAAAAAATTCATGCGATTTTTTATTTTCATATGTATTAGATTATTTATATTGTATACAAAAATGTACCAAAACATATGAAAACTGCATGAAAACTGAATTTTCGATAAAAAGTTCGTCAGAAACTCCCACAGCAACTTCCAATTTCTCCAGAAATTCCACTAGTGAGTCTTCCAGAAATTTCACAAAGAAATTATGTAAGAAAGTTGTGTATGAATTTCTGCAGAAACTCCTCCAGAGATCCCTCGGAAATTCCTTTAAGTATTCTCTCAAACGATCTTCCAAGGATTTATTCCAAAACTTTCTCCAGGATCTGCTTTAGAAATTGCTTTAGGGATTTTGTTTTGGAAATCCGAATTTCTGTCTGAAAAACTTCCTGGGGTTTTTTTTATAAATTTCTTCAGGGACACTTAAAAAAAATGCTAGATCCATTCGGGATTTTTCAGCAGGGTTTCCTATAGAAACTCCACTAGAGGTCTCTGCACATTTTTCGAGGGATTATTTAAGAAAATCTCCCATGCCCATAAATTACAACTTGTGCTGAAAAAATCATTATTTTGCAACATGTTGCGTAAATAACTATTATAGTAAAGGAATTCAGCATAAGTATTAAAAAGTGGTTTGTTCAAAGAGTTAAAAAGTCGTTTTTTTTGTAATGAACATAATAGACATAAAACACGTTTTAATGTATAAACTTCTTACATATATCGAAGAATACACTATTAACCCTTATGTGGCCGGCAGGGTACCCGGGTACCCAGCACCCATTTAAAATACACGTTGTAGAAAAAAGCAAACAAAAAATTTGCCGGCCACATAACGGTTAATAAAAATATAAAATTATAACCGTAGTTGGTTGTTATGAAAATTATTATTTTCTCGCTATGCGTAGGTGTGCTTATAATTTCTGGAACAATCTATAACAAAATATGTAGTGTAAGAAACATCTCTCGATTTGATGTTTGTCATAAGTAGTTAAAATTATCATCTACTGGAAAGATGTTTGTGATATGCTGTGGTGTCAATTGGAAGGACTGCAGCTCTCTGTTCCGCTACTTATAAAATTTCAAACTTCCTCCAAAGCTTGTCAATATTTTCTTCATTTTGTTCATTTGCAATGCACAATATATTTTTCCGGAAATCCTAGAGAAAATCCTCGCCTAACATCTGGGGGATCCCCGAAACTCTGTAGAATGGATATTAAATATTAAAATTTCTGTTGAATATTTATGTTTATTTCTGTCCAAAATTCATGAAGATATTTTGAAGAAACCGCCTGCTGCAGCTGCGAATTCTTTTTTGTTTTTGTCGGAATTTTTTCAAGATATTCTGAAAAAAAAATTAACACAGTTTTTAGATGAATTTCATGAATTTCTATCGGTATTAAGATGTATTTTTGAACTTCAAGGGGTACGTTTTACATAGAAAACTTTCAACCTATTGAAATTGAATCCCAGAGCTGTTCAAACATATTTTAGAAAAAAAAGTCTAGCTCCTCTCTTTCAAGATTTCCGTTCCAATATTTTCAAAAAATTATGATTGAATTCTTGAAATTTCTTCCGGAATTACCGCCAAAGTTTTTCCAGAAATTTCCAAGGAAATTCTGAAGTTAGAAATTTCATCACGAACTCAATCAATCAATTCAATATTTGGTTAACTAGTAGGGTAACTCGCCAATTCTTGAACGGTTATTGCTGGCATTTTGGGTTTCGTTTCCCGAGCAGAGGAGAATATCAAATTTATATTGTCATAGCCTGTTTTTATATCAAAATTTGTTATTATTAACTTATCAAAGTATTACTTTTTTATAACATGTTTTGTTGGGCAATCTTATTACGTTATTGAGATTTATCCACTAAATAACGTTACAACAATATACTTTGTTGGAGATCAAGTTTTGTTATTATTCTACTATTTAAAATTAACAAATATGTGATAAACTATAACACAACAATAACAAGTTTTCAAATTCACTGCAAGATTCATTGTCATTGAGTTGTTATCGAATCTAACAAAACATGTTTTTAAATTGGTCTTCCAGAAAGATTTTTTTGTTATGATTTTTGTTATTTTGCCGCTTATGACAGACAAGTTTATAACATAATAACATAAAAATGATCGATTTCATTATACAGTTATTATGCCAAAATAGCATATTTTATTATTCTGTTGATATTCTCTTCTGCTCGGGTTGTTTTTTCCGTGCATAATTCCACTTTAGTTGAGAAATATCCAGTGAACGATCTATTTATTCCTTATACTGCCCATTGGATTTGTATTCCCTTAAATTCCATTTTCTAAGAGAAAATAGAACATTTGTATAGGAAGTCGTAACATATATGTCTATTATTGTAACCCAAATGTTGAACGTTTCCTTAAGCTAGCTCATCCTAATGTTGGACGGTTCTCGCTAATTGTTGACCAGTTGAAGCTTTGTTCGTAATTGATGACGTATAACCCAACATAAACCTATCATTCACCTGTTTTTATTTTGGGCACCAAACCCAACATAGACCCAACAGTTATCCGATTTGGATCCAACAGTGGTTCAACATTTGATAAAATTTGACCCGACTTTGACCCGACATCCGATGTTTTTTCACTCTGGCGGATTTTTTCCAAGTTTTTCGTATTTTGTGCCTAGCTAGTCCCAACAAGGGACAATTCTTTTGAATGACAAAGTATCGCTCATTTGAAGAGAGCCCTAGTGGACTGAAAGCGTTTCAAACATGACTAGTTGCAAAAATGGCTGAAAAGATTTGATTAGAAGCGAAAACAACAGAAGAAAAGTTTGCCTTTAAAAGCCTCTGAAACATTCCTGGAAACCCATGGGACCAACTCAACCCCCAAGAATACTCATGGAACGACCCTGGAGTCCCTTGAAAACCCGTGGGTTGCTCCTGAACCTCCTGGAACGGCTTGAAATACTTCTGGGATCCCCTTAACATTCTAAATCCCTCTTGAACACCTCTGGAACGCCCTTAAAATCCATTGAAAACCACTGGAACCTTCCTGAAGCCCGCTAGAGCACCCCTGCAACATCTCTGGAACGCCCTTGAAATCCCATGAAATGCACGGTTAGGTAAAGGGGAAAAAAATCTGGCAGTCATCGTAGGTTATGCTAGTGTTCAACAATTGGATCATGGATGCATAGGGGAGACTGGGGAGACTTGATCCCTTTTTCTTAATTTATCTGAAACTTTAAGAAAAACAAAAAAACTAGATCCGATTTCCGTACAAAATGGCAGGTAAACATCTATTGCAAGTTAATACACAACAGAAGGCCTTTAAATTATTGTTAAAGTTTTCAAAACTGTGTTTTTATGAAGGCATGTCTTATGATGCATTTTTCAAATATGGGTGACACTTGATCCCCCTTTGAGCACATGATTTATTTAAAGGGAAAATAATTCCAGAGTCTTCCTATTTATTTTCTTTTCAAGTTTTCTTGTATTTTCGATGAATATGGAGTGTTTGAAATTGTAAGATTTCCTTAAATTTTTAAGGATATGCCGTATTTTCAAAATGGGGAGACTTGATCCCCCTTTTCTTGGTTTGTACTAAAGTTATAAATATCTGACACATTTTATCGTTGAATAGACTAGAATTCCAAGTAAATAGAGGCTTCTGAATAGAATTTTATTTTTTCCATGTATAATGTGTGTGTAATCCTCGAGGGATCAAGTCTCCCCATGTCACTGTTGTGTATACTAAGCTAAATTAATTGAAATGTGTTAACAACAGCCTTATTTGGATAAATAAGTTTGAAAGTATTTTATTCAAACTATGTGCTGTGAAATTTTGACACGATTTGGTTCAATTTTCGCAAAGTTATTGAGATTTTTCGGAATCGCCCAAAAGATTTCTGAAGGACTGAAAACAAACCATCAGCCGTTAAAAAATAATGCAATGTACAATCGAAATCACTTATTGCCAAAACATAGTCATTTGTCCAGGAGTAGTTTTGGAAAAATTATGCTAGAAGAAAAATGTTTTTGATTCCGAGCAAATATGGGGGGAACAAGTCTCCCCAGGGATCAAGTCTCCTCATTCTCCCCTAATGATACTGTGATAAGAAAAATATTTTTTTTTTCGAATTAAATTACAATGTTTCTTGTAACTATGGTGTGCCTTTCATATTTGTTGTCGATATGCCCGCAAAGCTTATTTCGTAACAGCAATTTCTTAAAATTAATCTTAAGAATTGTGCAATTTTCAACCAATATTTTTGATGTAAAATACGTATAATTTTGTAACATAATTGGCGCAATATAGTGCCACACATGTATATGCATCTACATCATACGTTAACGTTGAGCAAAAATTACTTATGTAAATTTTATAATAAAATTTTCAGAGACTGTTCAACATTTGGGTAGTGTTCAACAATTAGCGAATTACACCTTAGTAAGAATGCTAAAAAATTGAAAGAAATCGCGAATTCATTATTTCAATTGCATGATAACGATCGCATCGCGCACGCACATACCGAGCGAATCATTCTTCTCGGACTGTAGTTTGTTATGATGCTTGACGAAAAAATGTTATCGTTGTTCCTATGATCGCGCGATGCCTTTCAACCGCGACACATTGAAGATCTGATCATGATCACTAGATTTCCATCCTTGGGCAACATTGTACGCTGTTCCTACCGTCAAAAACCCCACAATTATGCATCTAATCCAACATGGTTTCCTGAAACCATAATTCTAGTTGCTTCCTTTATCAATAGAATCCATATGTAGGAACGTGTGGGGGTGGAAGCTCAGGTAAAATATTATCTCCTGGGTGCCCATTAAAAACACCCTCTCTCAACTTCATCGGGAGCACCCGCATACTCGCCGATATACTGAAGGACCGCGGGTTCGGAATCGTAGCGCTGCAGGAGGTGTGTTGGACAGGATCTATGGTGCGAAGGTTTAGAGGTAATCATACCATCTACCAGAGTTGCGGCAACACACGGGAGCTAGGAACAGCTTTTATAGTAATGGGCGACATGCAGAGGCGCGTGATCGGTTGGTGGCCGATCGACGAAAGAATGTTCAGGTTGAGGATCAAGGGCCGATTCTTCAACATTAGCATAATAAACGTGCACAGCCCTCACTCCGGAAGCACTGATGATGACAAAGACGCATTTTACGCGCAGCTCGAACGCGAGTACGACCGCTGCCCAAACCACGACGTCAAGATCATCATAGGGGATCTAAACGCTCAGGTAGGCCAGGAGGAGGAATTCAGACCGACGATTGGAAAGTTCAGCGCCCACCAGCTGACGAACGAAAATGGCCTACGCCTCATCGATTTCGCCGCCTCCAAGAACATGGCCATTCGTAGCACCTTCTTCCAGCACAGCCTCCCGTATCGTTACACCTGGAGTTCACCACAACAAACGGAATCGCAAATCGACCACGTTCTGATTGATGGACGGCACTTCTCCGACATTATCGACGTCAGGACCTATCGTGGCGCTAATATCGACTCTGATCACTACCTGGTGATGGTTAAACTGCGCCCAAAACTCTCCGTTATTAACAATGTACAACACCGGCGGCCGCCCCGGTACGATCTACTTAGAGCGACTGAAGCAACCGGATGTCGCCACCGCATACGCGCAGAATCTCGAGGCAGCGTTGCCGGACGAGGGTGTGCTCGATGTGGCCCCTCTAGAGGACTGCTGGAGTACAGTCAAAGCAGCCATCAACAACGCAGCCGAGAGCACTATCGGGTACGTAGAACGGAGTCGACGAAACGATTGGTTCGACGAGGAGTGCAGAGCGGTTCTGGAGGAGAAGGATGCAGCGCGGGCGGTAATGCTGCAGCATGGAACCCGACAGAATGTGGAGCGATACAGACAGAGGCGGAAGCAGCAGACTCGTCTCTTCCGGGAGAAAAAGCGCTGCCTGGAAGAAGCGGAGTGCGAGGAAATGGAACTGCTGTGCCGTTCACAGGAAACACGCAAGTTCTACCAGAAGCTCAACGCATCCCACAAAGGCTACGTGCCGCAAGCCGAAATCTGCAGGGATAAGGACGGGAGCCTCCTGACGGACAAACGTGAGGTGATCGAAAGGTGGAAGCAACTCTTCGACGAGCACCTGAATGGCGAAGAGAATGTAGGCACGGAGGACCAAGGCAGCGGAGGAAATGACTATGTTGGTGCAGCAGAGGACGGGAACGAACCAACTCCCACGCTGAGGGAAGTTAAGGATGCCATCCACCAGCTCAAAAACAACAAAGCGGCTGGTAAGGACGGTATCGCAGCAGAACTCATCAAGATGGGCCCGGAAAAGTTCGCCACCTGTCTGCACCAGTTAGTAGTAAAGATCTGGGAAACCGAACAGCTACCGGAGGAGTGGAAGGAAGGGATAATCTGTCCCATCCACAAGAAAGGCGACAAATTAATGTGTGAGAACTTTCGAGCGATCACCATTTTGAATGCCGCCTACAAAGTGCTATCCCAGATCATCTTTCATCGTATTTCACCTAAAGTAAATGAGTTCGTGGGAAGTTACCAAGCCGGTTTCATCGACGGCCGGTCGACAACGGACCAGATCTTCACCGTACGGCAAATCCTCCAAAAATGCCGTGAATACCAGGTCCCAACGCATCACTTGTTCATCGACTTCAAAGCGGCATACGACAGTATCGACCGCACAGAGCTATGGAAAATTATGGACGAGAACAGCTTTCCCGGGAAGCTGACTAGACTGATAAGAGCAACGATGGACGGTGTGCAGAACAGCGTAAGGATTTCGGGTGAACTATCCAGTTCATTTGAATCCCGACGGGGACTACGACAAGGTGATGGACTTTCCTGCATACTATTCAACATCGCCCTGGAAGGTGTTATGCGACGAGCCGGGCTCAACAGCCGGGGTACGATCTTCACGAAATCCAGCCAATTTGTCTGTTTTGCGGATGACATGGATATTATTGCTAGAACATTTGGAACGGTGGCAGAACAGTACACCCGCCTGAAACGTGAAGCAGCAAAGGTCGGACTGGTGGTGAATGCGACTAACCCAAGTAACCATGACGCTGGATATAGAGCATTAATTTCGCTTTATAGTGTATTATATGAATGCGATATAAAGTTGTTTTGTCATATAGGTATCATTAAAGTAGGTTTAAAGTCGAAAGTGGCGCTACTATTGTTGATTTAAAGCAAGCTTTACTGTGGCGATTGCTAAAGCATATAAAATGCTTGTACCATATAGCTAATGCAATAAAATAGTATGGAATGCATACTTAAGGCATCATGTCAACAAAAGAAAAAAAAGTATTTTTTTTCATTTTTCTGTCTATTTTCTATCTTCTCATACCTGTTCCGATACTCTCACTCTGATGTTTTTTGTTCTATTTCGGGAATTGAACCTAGACTGCTGAAACTGGACCGCGATGAAACTCGGACGCGCTAACGATGTGCTACGACTACCATGTATTTTGCACCTGGAAAAATGTGCAGCATAAAGTAACGTGTACTCAGCTCCTGCTTTATTGAGTTGTGTTTTCGGTAGCTCTAAAAAGTTGTGCTAGGGTCTGAATGCCATCAGTTATCTTACTGTCCCAAATCCATTCGAAAACAAGCGATTACAGAACCGATTGATTCCACAAACGAAGATAATATAAAGATATAAATTAGTCTGTGTTGATTTTGTTTTTATTGTTTTCATACGTGCTCACTTCTACCATTTCTTTTGGGAAATCGGGTCACTATGTTGAATAAGGAAACCAATATCTCAACCCCACATAATTTTTGTTCTCTTAGCATCTGATTGTCTTCATGTCCCAACCAGAAACCTAAAAATCCATATACAATATAAATTTTCAAACAGCAACATCTGAGCATGGTAATCCAAGTTCTACGCAGCAATCTATGAAAAATTGTTTTTTTTTTCTTTTGAATGGTTGTGTTTCTAAAAATGTTTGACAGATTTTTTTCGAACAGAGGTTTTTTTTCTGTTTACAACGATGAAAGCATTAGTAAAGGCATCTCTCTCTCTCTTCTTGGCGTAACGTCCTCGCTGGGACAAAGCCTGCTTCTCAGCTTAGTGTTCAATGAGCACTTCCACAGTTTTTAACTGAGAGCTTCCTCTGCCAATGACCATTTTGCATGTGTATATCGTGTGGCAGGCACGAAGATACTCTATGCCCAAGGAACCCAAGTAACACACATGTTATATAAAAGTTACGACAGCGCAAGTTTTGGTTGTATAGAAGTTTATTTTACGTTATTTCAACACAATGTTAGAATTACGTAAAATAAACTTCTATACAACCAAAACTTGCGCTGTCGTAACTTTATTATAACATGTGTGTTGCTTGGGAAGTCAAGGAAATTTCCTTTACGAAAAGATCCTGGACCGACCGGGAATCGAACCCGTCACCCTCAGCATGGTCATGCTGAATACCCGTGCGTTTACCGCCTCGGCTATATGGGCCCTGATGAAAAGGCATATATAAAGTAATAAATCCTTGCATTATTGATTGCCATAAAGCTTTTAACATGGTAATGCAATGAAGCATTAAACAACGTCCCTATAGAACTATACCAAACTGTCAAAATCCCATAATGCTTCATTGCTTTCATAATGTAGAGTTAACGCTTCATTACTTGACAGGTGTAGAATAAAAGTTATCTCGCATTAGCTGAACTATAGTATGATTGAATTAATTTCTTACGGGGACTGACTGGATCTATGGAAACTTGGTAGGTTTTCGGCTTTCAGTCACAGAAAAAGCGTTGATTATTCTAAATCATTGCCTACGTTTCGATCCTATGGTTGGGATCTTCATCAGGGCTCGATATGAATCAACTTGTGAAGATCGTGTTGATCACACGGTGGAATGTCGTTTGCATTGGGTTCGGGCACCGCACTTGTAACATTAGACCAACCAGCACCCTGGTTGAGATGGTGGGTGGGTGGTACGTTTAACCGTTCGAGTCGCAACACTTGGCACTTTGGGAACACTTCTGCTCTTGTTCGCCAGATTGGGGTTACTCCCCAATCTGGCGAACAAGAGCAGAAGTGTTCCCAAAGTGCCAAGTGTTGCGACTCGAACGGTTAAACGTACCACCCACCCACCATCTCAACCAGGGTGCTGGTTGGTCTAATGTTACAAGTGCGGTGCCCGAACCCAATGCAAACGACATTCCACCGTGTGATCAACACGATCTTCACAAGTTGATTCATATCGAGCCCTGATGAAGATCCCAACCATAGGATCGAAACGTAGGCAATGATTTAGAATAATCAACGCTTTTTCTGTGACTGAAAGCCGAAAACCTACCAAGATTGAATTAATGTTATGATATAATGCTTGTGGTTACTTGGGAAGACAAAGTACATGCTGGTAGGTGGGACTGAGCGAGACAGGACAAGGCTTGGCAGCAATGTTACGATAGACGGCGATACTTTCGAGGTGGTAGAAGAATTCGTCTACCTCGGTTCCTTGCTAACGGCTGACAATAACGTGAGCCGTGAAATACGAAGGTGCATCATCAGTGGAAGTCGTGCCTACTATGGGCTCCAGAAGAAGCCGAGGTCAAAAAAGATTCACCCCCGCACCAAATGTACCATGTACAAGACGTTAATAAGACCGGTGGTTCTCTACGGACACGAGACATGGACCATGCTCGAGGAGGACCTACAAGCACTCGGAGTTTTCGAGCGACGGGTGCTAAGGACGATCTTCGGCGGCGTGCAGGAGAACGGTGTGTGGCGGAGAAGGATGAACCACGAGCTCACTGCACTCTACGGCGAACCCAGCATCCAGAAAGTGGCCAAAGCCGGAAGGATACGATGGGCAGGGCATGTTGCAAGAATGCCGGACAACAACCCTGCAAAGTTGGTGTTTGCTAACCATCCGGTTGGTACAAGAAGGCGTGGAGCGCAGAGAGCACGATGTGCGGACCAGGTGGAGCGTGATCTGGCGAGTGTTGGGCGTGACCGACGTTGGAGAGCTGCAGCTGCAGATCGAGTATTATGGCGGCAAATTGTTGATTCAGTAGGGTAATTCGCCAATTGTTGAACGGTTAGTACCGGCATTTTGGTTTTCGTTTGTTTTTCCGTGCATAATTCCACTTTAGTTGAAAAATATCCAGTGAACGTCTAGATCTACTTATCCCTTATACTGCCCATTGAATTTGTATTCCCTTAAATTCCATTTTCTAAGAGAAAATAGAACATTTGTATGGGAAGACTGTAACCCAAATGTTGAACGCTTCCTTAAGCTAGCTCATCCTAATGTTGGACGGTTCTCGCCAATTGTTGAACGGTTGAAGCTTTGTTCGTAATTGATGACGTATAACCCGACATCAACCTATCATTCATCTGTTTTATTTTGGCCACCAAACCCAACATAGACACGACAGTTACCCGATGTGGGTCCAACAGTGGTCCAACATTTGATAAAAATTGACCCTACTTTGACCCGACATCCGATATTTTTTCACCCTGGCGGATTTTTTCCGGGTTTTTTGTGTTTTGTGCCCAGCTAGTGCGAGCTAGTGACAATTTATTTAAATGACAAAGAATCGCACATTTGAAGAGAGCTCTAGTGGACTGAAATCGGTTTAAAGATGACTAGATGCAAAAATGGCTGAAAAGATTTGATTAGAAGCGAAAACGACAGAAGAAAAGTACGCCTTTTAAAGCCCCTGAAACTCTTCTGGAAACCCATGGGACCCACTCAACCCCCAAGAACACTCATGGAACGACTCTGAAATCCCTTGAAAGCCCTTGGATTGCTCCTGAGCCTCCTGGAACGCCTTGAAATACTCCTGGGACCCCCTAACACTTTGAATTCCTCTTGAACACCTCTGAAACGTCCTTGAAACCCATTGAAAACCACTGGAATTTTTCTGAAGCCCACTGGAACACCCCTAGAACATCCCTGGAACGGCTTTGAAACCCCACGAAATGTACGGTTAGATAAACTGAAAAAAAAATCTAGCAGTCATGCTAACATCGTAGGTTATGCCAGTGTTCAACAATTGGATCATGGATGCATAATGATAGTGTGATAAGAAAAATATTTTTTTCAAATGAAATTACAATGAAAATGTGATTCTAAACAATGTTAAACTGTCAATGACATCCTTCCAGTTCTTGTAACTATGGTGTGCCTTTGATATTTGTGGTCGATTTGCCCGCAAAGCTTAGTTCGTAACAGCAATTTCTTAAAATTAATCTTAGGAATTGAGCAGTTTTCGTGTCATCAGCGGTACAAAATTTTCAATCAATTTTTTGACGAAAAATATGTATAATTTTGTAACTTAATTAGAGCAATATCGTGACCCACATGTATATGCATCTACATCATACGTTTACGTTGGATGAAAATTACTTAAGTTAGATTTATAATAAAATATTCGGAAACTGTTCAACATTTGGGTAGTGTTCAACAATTAGCGAATTACCCTATTATCATGAATTTGATGTTCACTAAATAAATGAAATGAATGTAGGTACGTGAACCTAGTTCCTAGTGGTTGATAAACACAAGAAAGAGCTTTCTAGTGCTTGTTTTCGAGAGCGAGTGAGAAAAAAGAAAAAGCTGCGCACGCTAGAGATGGACGAAGTCCCCAAGCAACTTCGGGAAAAATTGTCTAACTATACTTTTGATTATACTACAAGGAATCCAAGTATTGGGGGCCCTTTTCACATACAGTCATAGAACAATCATGGATCACCCACAAGTATGGGCCAGTTTAAGTACCTAATCATTTCTTTGGCACATTATCGTCTGTAGACGGTATCAAGTGGCTGTTTTCTACTGTTTCACGCTCTTGAAATTTTCAATGACTAATTTTTCTTTGCCACCAGAAACAATGCCAAAAATATGTCTGCCTGCCTCATTACTAACCCATCATCGTCTGCCTATTCAACGCTTACCCCTTTACCTATTTAATCCCATCCCAAGTCTAGTCGTCTCGCTTCAAGTAAAACTCCCGCTGCGTCGCTCCACCGGACAACCGGATCGTACCCCGAAGGACAACAATGCAAAGAGGGAGGTCTATTTTGTCAAAACAAATATAATCTTTTGGCAAAACAAATACTTTTGAAAGGAATGATCGAACCCGAAAAATTATTACGTTACCCGACATCTCACCAGTCCCTCCCGATCAGGGTTTCCAAAAGCAGGCTGTGAATGACCCTTTTACGGTGCGAAATACGCCCCTCGTCCCGACGCATCCTAGCAGGCTACGATACGAATGGCATAATGATTTTTGCAAACATCAATTATTCGATTCTCTGTTTGGGAATCAGTTTTGGGGGGCGTACCGATGGGTTCTCATTTGCATTTTCTCTAAATGATCTCCTCGAGGAAAGAACGCAGGCAGTGTTGCTCCAGTTATTGCTACCTCAAAATTGGCAAACTAGCTTAAGGTCACCCCGAAAACAAATACCTATGGCAGGCGAATTCTCGAGACCAGGGCTGTTTTCGCAAATTGCTTTACGATGTTTACATTTATAAAGGATTTTTTACGGCAGTTTTCAGGGCCGTTCATTGCTCCGGGGAAAGTGGAAACACACAAAAGGACTTGCACAAAAGAGTTTGTTACTCTTTATGGCGACGACGGAGGAAAGCGATCTTCGGGGTGCAGTGCCTTTTACGGGCCCCAGTTGCGACTGTACCGTTGTCTGATGTACTGTTTTTTATTGCACTTTTTAAACACACTACCGAACTAGAGAAATTAGCTTACACTACAAGCCCAGGGTCCGGTCTGCCTGGACTTTTGTAAGAACGAGAGGACACCCGTGGTTGGACAGTGCTCATATTTTTTATGATTTTTCACTTTTATGCCTGCTCGGTGGGTGAAAGTTTGCAAAATTTTTGACATTGGTCCTGCAACGGTTGACGTTTGATTTTACTGTCATTTTTTATTAGAGGTCCCAGCCGAGCGAGTAGTCTAGTTTTTATTGTTTCAAAAGTCCTATGGAGAGTCTGTTTCGTGTGACTAATTATGGTCTGGGTCGTTTCGGGAACATTCCGTTGCAATTTTGCGACCGTTGTTGCCTAAAACTGTGATTTTGTCAGAGCACGTCGGACAAAAACTAGAAAGAAAAAAAATTCGCTAGTATTGCACGCACATTTGAACTACCTGACTCGCATGGGAAAAGTTGTTATCAGGAAAATGTTCTAATCAGTAAAAAAGAGATCTAACAGTCGAACAAAAACATATTCTACAATGATAAGTAATGAAAACTGACGGTGAGATAATAACAACTTTGCCAGCGAGATTTTTGCTCTCATACTCGACAACTCTTCGTAACTTTTAGGGCCTGATTTTTAACCGAGTGTCTACCGTGTTCATAGTTGCAGTGTGTGGTTATACATATGTACAGGGGATGGCCAAAATGTTTGCGATAGGCAACTTCCCACAAAAAAAAAAACAACATGCTGTAACTTCTCATAGAGTGCATCAAAAAATCTTTAATTTTGACTGTTTATCAACCTATGATATGGCAGGCGTTAAGTCAGACCGGAACATCTGATTTTCAATGATTCCGAGAAAATGTCCTGCAAGCAGTTGAAATTTCAAATATCTAGCATTATTTTCAGAAATACTATTATTCTTTTATGTAATGACACATCTGCATCAAAATAACGTCGAAAAGTTCAGGTTCAACGAATACCTCAGCATATCTTTACCTACCCGAAAAGTCGCGTAGTCCACTTTGACTGAACGCCGACCATATGTGCATCATTGGTACAAATTTGGGTTCGATTGATAATTTTTTCGCGAAGTTAAAACCTTTCGGGTTCAACACTATCATTTAGATAACTAATTTTTGAACTGTCATATCTCGGGAACCAGTGAACCAAATTAAACAAAATTTTTAACGTTTATCAACAATATATTGATACTTAATACGACGTTATAAAATGTAATATTTTCTCACGGCGAATAAAGTTATACCGGGTTGAAATTTTTACCCATATAGAGGAAAATAAGTCAAATTTACAATATCACACAAAAATTATTAAATGTGTTCTTCCTTTAATCTAAATAGGCTCTAATATATCTGATTAGAGATAACTTGAGAACAAAAGTGGAAAATCTTTGGATGTCAACACTAAAATTTATTTACAGTGATGTAAAAAAATTACATTTTTTCGAGAAAAATCCAAAAAGTGTCAATCTATGATAACATTTTTCAACCTATGTTTTAATAATTTGTGAAGCATTTATATATTGTTAGTGTGCGTTCAAAATTTCATTCAATTTGGTTCACTGGTTTCCGAGATATGCCAGCTCAAAATTTGGTTGTCTGAAAAATTGTATTTTACCCGAACGGTTCTAACTTTGCGAAAGATTAATCAATCGAGCCCAAATTTGTACCAATGATGCACATATACTAAGTTGACAAACACTCAACATTTGAGATTTTTTGATGCACTCTATGAAAAGTTATAGCATGTTGAACTTTTTTGTGAGGGAAAAAATGGTTACCTATCCCAAACATTTTGGCCACCCCTGTATTATGATCTCAGGAGATAATCGTGAAATTAGAAACTGCGGGTTTTATAAATACAATAATCCAATACGTGCCTGAACAAAAGTATGCACAGATGATTCATTGATTCCTGAAGTAGCAAATCGATAGATTATTCCGTTCTGGAAAGCGAATGTTGATTGAGCAGGTTTGGATGAATTGCGTCTCAAACAATATAATTTAATAGAGTGGCTCCACCTTCACCACACTTTACCTAATAACACTACTTGAATAACCCCGCTGTGAACCAGGAAATCCCAACACGAACAACCCCAGACACGGTGCTTCATTTACCGTTATTATCAAAAAAAATATACCATCAAAACCTGAAACGCCATTCTCTTTCTTCATCATTCCTACACCTCTGGACAAATTTTTAAAAAAATCGTTAGACGAAATTTTGAGTTACGCCCTTTTAAAGGGCCTAACCCCTAAAAAATCAGGGTTTCTATAGAAAAACATCATATTTCATAACAGAAGCATGTATCTGCCATCAAAATTTGAAGCGCCATTCTCTTTCTTTATCATTTCTACACCTCTGGACAAATTTTGAAAATAATCGTTTGACGAATTTTTGAGTTACGCCCTTTTAAAGGGCCTAACCCCTAAAAATCAGGGTTTCTATAGAAAAACATCATATTTCATAACAGAAGCATGTATCTGCCATCAAAATTTGAAGCGCCATTCTCTTTCTTTATCAGTTCTACACCTCTGAACAAATTTTGAAAATAATCGTTTGACGAATTTTTGAGTTACGCCCTTTTAAAGGGCCTAACCCCTAAAAAATGAGGGTTTCTATAGAAAAACATCATATTTCATAACAGAAGCATGCTTCTGCCAACAAAATTTGAAACGCCATTCTCTTTCTCTATCATTCCTTCACCTCTAGATAAATTTTGAAAATAATCGTTGGACGAAATTTTGAGTTACGTCCTTTTAAAGGGCCTTACCTCTAAAAAAATAGGGGTTTCTATAGAATACCATCATATTTCATAACAGAAGTATGCTTCAAAATCCAAAATAATGAACAGTATCATTAATAATGCTGTAATACTATGCACTAATATTGAATGCATTGTGTATAAAAATTAGCCATAACGCCAGTATAAGGGAAATATTCTTTAACCTGTAGGATACGGACGTTGTTGGCTTCATTTACTATTATAGCCAGAACAACATACAATGAAAAACATAAACGACAGTTCATTTACTTTTTCATTTATATAGTTAATGCACACCCATAAACTGAATTTCAAAAATAATGTTGGTCAAATTCTCCAGTTACGCCCATTTGAACGTCACAAGTACATATAGTAGAATTATTATAAAACTTAGTTTCATTTAATCACGTTTATTCTTCGGTAACGTAGTTTAGCAGTTAAATATAGAACTATCATTACAATTGATCATCTCAATCCTTAGTTTTGTATGTTTATTAATTGAAAACAGCAATCACCATTAAATCTAACGAATGAGATAGGCACATGCCATCGCTTGTTTTGTCTTTAAAAAAGCAATACAAAAAACTTACGTCCCACGCTAAGAATGGCAATTGATACAAACATGATTGCTTCCTACATGTTTGAAAATACTTCCCTTATATTAGCGTAATGGCCAATTTGTATACAAACATCAATACAAATAGCCAATATTGACGCATAGTATCAAATTGTAGCACTATTAATAATACGTTTTATTATTTGGGACTTCAAGGCATGCTTTTGTTACGAAATATGATGATTTTCTATAGAAACCCTGATTTTTTAGAGGTTTGGCCCTTTAAAAGGGCGTAACTCAGAATTTCGTCCAACGATTATTTTAAAATTTGTTCAGAAGTGTAGGAAAGATAAAGAAGGAGCATGGAGTTTCAGGCTTTGATGGCAGAAGCATGCTTCTGTTATGAAATATGATGGTATTCTATAAAAACCCCTATTTTTTAGGGGTAAGGCCCTTTAAAAGGGCGTAACTCAAAATTTCGTCTAACGATTATTTTAAAAATTTATCCAGAGGTGTAGGAATGATAAAGAGAGAGAATGGCGTTTCAAATTTTGTTGGCAGAAGCATGCTTCTGTTATGAAATATGATGTTTTTCTATAGAAACCCTCATTTTTTAGGGGTTAGGCCCTTTATAAGGGCGTAACTCAAAAATTCGTCAAACGATTATTTTCAAAATTTGTCCAGAGGTGTAGAAATGATAAAGAAAGAGAATGGCGCTTCAAATTTTGATGGCAGAAACATGCTTCTGTTATGAAATATGATGTTTTTCTATAGAAACCCTGATTTTTAGGGGTTAGGCCCTTTAAAAGGGCGTAACTCAAAATTTCGTCTAACGATTTTTTTTTAAATTTGTCCAGAGGTGTAGGAATGATGAAGGAAGAGAATGGCGTTTCAGGTTTTGATGGTATATTTTTTTTGATAATAACGGTAAATGAAGCACCGTGCCAGAACAACAACTACAAGCCATTATCCAACGCTATTTATCACCCGCCTCGATCGATCCCCAAGAGCCAGTCACCTTCGAAAAGACCAACCAAAGCAGATCAACGCATCAAGAAACTGTTATCAACCCCCACCTATAGTGGCCGCCCAGTCACCCCTCGCGCAGGTGCACCACCTAATCATGTCATGAAAGCCTTGAACGATCCACTTTAATTAAAGCCGAAAAACCCACCCGCTGCACAGCTGTACGGGGCTTATCGAGGGCCCCCGAACATCGTCGTTCGTCAATGCTACCGATCGCTCCAAGCTCTTTAAAAATCGAAAAAATTCCAATCTCCGATACCCGTCCCGCACAAGAACGTTTGTCATGTTTCCGTGTACCTACTTATGGTATCGTTCACTCATTAGATGCGCATTACGTTCAATTGTAGATGCAAGCAGTGCCTACCTTCATGTTATCGTTTGAACAAAGACCCTCAGTCAGCTGCGGTCCGTCCGTCCGTTGCGCATCGCACAGTCGCCGCAATCGGTTATCGCACCTCGATCATTTCCCCGCCGCACATATGGAACAGCGACTGAATTCGGTGGCCAACAAACATATCGAACGGAATAGATGAATTTTTCTATCTATATTGAAAACAAGCACAACAAGTCTCCAACCTCTTCCTGGTTTCATCTTTAATATTGTTCCGTAGTTATTTCGACACTTGTACTACGTGACCAGCCCATTGAAGGCTGCCGTTTTATATGCAATTCACGATATTCGTTTATCTATCTGTTCATATAAAATTCTTGCGTATCAAAGATGATAATTCAAATTTATTCCTCGGATACCGAAATTATGCAAAGTTAAATTATCATTGAGTTCAAGTTGACAATCGCAATAGTTATCAACATGAATTAAAACATCTGTTTGATAACAGGTTATCCATTAGTTTTCATTTACAGCTAGGTTATCGATCAAAATAGAAAAAAATCTACTTTGCCGACATCGTCAGCAATTAAAAAAAAAGTTCCTTTTAATTTATACCCGAGCAAAGGTGGATAACTAAGTGATATTACTTTGAAAATAAACTATTTGATAAACGGTATTATCATTTTGTTATTTTTGTTATCGTCGTTTCAAATTGATGATTAAAAAATTAGTTATCAATAATTTTGATCTATCGCGATAACATAAAAATACTAAATGATATCAAAATATGTTATCAGTTTCCAAACGCACATTTCAAAGCTTTCCCAAAACTGAGGTTCTGGTGAACCTCGAATCTAAAAATAGATTCCGCTTACCATCTTCAATGCGACTGCAGTACAAAAGCGTAGCCTTCAACCACTATCCCCCTTACTGAGTCCCGTTGGTATAGGGGACCCACTGGGCGCAATAGTTGAAAATATGGGTTATAATTATAATAAACTTTTTTCAACTGCTAACTATGTCGGTAAAGTAGATTTTTACTGTTTTGGTCGATAAAATAGCACTGAATTATAACCAAATGATAAAAAATCTGTTATCAATCAGCTGAATTTGTTATGTTGATAACTAAATGTGATATTGAATAAAAATAGTATAACACAATTAGTTATTATGGACAAGGTATTTGGAGCACATTGCTCAAAATTTCTAGAGCACCGTTTTTAACCGTTGAACGGATTTGGATGAAAATGCATCACGCTAATTGTTCAGTGGTTGTCAACAGCATGATGCATTTTAATCCAAATCCGTTCAACTGTTCTAAAAAACGGTGCTCTAGAAATTTTGAGCAATGTACTCTAGAAATTTTGAACAATGTATCGTTTTGGTATTCGTGGAGTAAATTTGAGTTATCATTTTTTGTATGTTGGCTCTTAATTCAACCTAAATATAGATGATAACAAACTCAATTATTAAATGAATGATAACCAGGTAACAGAACTTATTATCATTTTGTAATCCGCTTTTGCTCGGGAATCCCTTCTGAATCTGCCTGCAACATTTATGAAATGCTTTAAAATGTAGACCCCCTTAAACTCCCCTGAGAAACTTCTGTAACGCAACTGAGACCCCCCAGAATTCTTCAATACGCCTCTGAAACCTCTGAAACCAATCCTCTGAACCTTCTTGAAATGCCCACAAAACCTGATCAATGTCTCTTTATCGTAGCTGAGACTCTAGGTAAGATCCATCTAGTTTTGTTTATGTTTCTTTGTATTTTTATATGTTCATACTAGCTGTACCCGGCAAACTTTGTCTTGCCTACTGCGTTTTTTGACGTTTCAAGTTTCTATCCAAGACCAAATCCCCGGTCACAAAGTGTATGGAAGATCAGTTTTCAAAAACTCTCCATTTTGTCATGTTTTTTGCCTCATAAACCTTCCTTGGTTGAAAACTAACAGAACAAAACAAAGACGACCAAAATCGGACCTTCCGTTCGCAAGTTATGCGCGGTCCCACGTATGCCACTGCATTTTTATATATATAGATTTTACCATTAAATCCAAGATTATAAATCCTGAAGCATTTGGTACCGTACAAATGTCCACGTATCTTTCAACTTCTGTAAATTCTCGAATTATTTCGACTGCTAAACCAAGTATTTGAAGTCGAGGAATTCCATAGAATCATATTTGCGTCAAATACAACGTAGTAGGTCTGGCCGCTTTGACACTTGTGCCATAATTCTGATATATCACAAGCATCAATATTGGCAAGAAAAATATTTGGGCGAAACTAAACATAATTATTTTTCATGATGCTTTCTCGTACTGTGCGGCTAGTGTCACCAAGCATTTAGTCGCATCGTGCTGAGGAGCGTGGGTTCGATTCCCTCTACTGCTGCCAAGAAAAGTTTACGGCTGTCCGCTGGGCGTTGCATGCTAGTCCGTTGTCTAGTGTCGTGCTTCTTTCAAAGAGCAAATAGCTCACTAGAAACATTAAACGTGTCCGTGTCTATTTAACATAAAATCACCTGAAATGACTCCGAAAACCCCTCCCTGAAACCCCCTCTGTAAAGCACCTAAGACCCTCCGAATCAATGCATTCTCCTTCTTCCACGACTTATGCGGCCGATCCTTCTCCAGGTCGACACGTGCCCTGGAGCCATAACCTGTTGGAAACGACAAATAAAACACAGAGGAGCTTTCGTACGATCCGCCCGGTCCTTGAGGGACCTCCACCTCTTGATACCTCAACGGCTATTGACACACAGTCGCATCGTCTTTTTTCTCCTAAACGTGTCTTGGGGTTGTACCGTTTCTTGGTCTCCTCTTTTTCAGCACAGAGCGTCCCTAGGCCCATAATCTGTTGCAACTAATCCACCATGCCCACGCCTAGGCCATAGTGAGGCTGCTAGCCCTATTGATGACCGTTTCTAAATAATGAAAATAAAAAGCGCAGTGATCACCTTCAATCGAACTTGAACATTGGTACAGTACAGTGCCTTTAACAACGCAAATTTTGTCTTCGTCTGTGAACTACTGTCATCTGGATACTGAGGCCGTTAAAAGTACTATGCGTAGATACAAGATGACTTTTCACTACATGACCACATGACCATGCATGCTGAGAGTGATGAGCAGGGATGCCAGATGATTTTCTTTATCGCTTATTCAAAAATCCGTATCCCATATAAAATTCTGGTGAAAAATCTGTTTCCTATACATGCAACAATCTGTATTTCATGCAACTGTGATGGAAAATGCAATCGTAATGGAAATTTTCTTGACTTTCTTGTGCATAGAGTATCTTCGTATCGGCCACACAACATCATATCAGTTGCAATGATAGAGATCTAGAGTGCTAGTCAATAAGTATCAAGTTGTTGCCAGTCATTATCGTCTTGATATTGATCGTCCTACAGCATAACTAACAGTGTGATAGTGACGATATCAGTAGTGAAATGACAGGATTGATCTGGTACTGCTCTGATCATGATGTAGGAACTTTCGAGGACCAGAGATTTATAGACGCTTCTTCTAAATTGTCGATTCATCATTTGGCATCCCGACTTCTGATTATCTGGGTATTATTGACATGGTATACCGACACACAGTCAAGATTCCAGTTACAATTCGTTTCCATTTTATCTGATGATTTTTGTCTCAAATTTGTTTTTGATCTTTGGTTTCAATCCTTCATTCAAGATGTTCTCGAACTGTGTAAGGGGTTGTTGATCGCATTGCGTATACTACAAGAATATGCCACGAAATAAATGTTTACCAAAGCATTAAAAGGATTTAGAGGATTGTTTCAACAGCTTCTTGAAGGATGGATTCTTTCGGGCTTTATAACGGGTTTGTCAGAGTTGATAGGCTTCAAAATGACTTTATTGTTTTGCCTCCGTTCACCTCGAAACGTTTCTTATGCTCAGTTTCATTGCTGGAGTAATATTGACCTCTCCGGTTACAAAGGGTTGAACTACTCGATCATAACAACTCTTTTCAGTCTATAAGAAAACAAAAAATGTAACTAGGACAGGCAAATAATTGAAATTTAAATGGATTGCCCATCGAAACGACTTGTTTTTAGTTTGCTGTAGTTTTCTGTATTCCCTGGTTTTTCAGATTCCAGTTATTTATTTTAAGCGACTTATTGTTTCTCTTCCCGATGAATTCCATAAGGGTTACCTAATTTTTCACACTAAAAAAACGTATTTTATCGCTCCAACACAAAATATGACACAATTTGCTTGGCGGAAGAAGTTGGGTGAACTAAGTAAATTCTCACCTCAACTGAGTTCTTAACGGCAAATTTAATACGGTAGGTAATTGAGTGAAAAATTAACTTTATCTAAAATTCTCGAAACAAAAAATATATAAAAAAGTTGTCATAATTCAGACATAAATACTTATTTTTTCGATTTGTTGATCATACTGAAAAAAAAAGTCATGAGAAAAGTCCTTTTTGACTTAAGTGATTCTAAATAGACAGGAGCCATGTAATTTGATTCATTAAAGCAACTTCTGTTGACGCGAACCAGTCGCTTTAAACAAGTTGCTGACGGGTGGATGATTATCCGCTATGTGAACGCAAAACAGGCCTTACGAGAAGCAAATTTCAAATATCAGAACCCAACATTCTTCACGTCATCCATCGATCTACCTGCCGCAACTCTTTCTGCAAGACTCCAAAGCCGAACAAAAATTCAAAAATTGACCGATCGTAAAACGGGGTTTGGCGGAGCAATAATTCGAACCAAAAACAAACTATTTGGGAAAGGGCTCTAGCTTTGGAGAACATGCCGTGCCATCGTCTGGGGGTGCCGATGGTTCTATGATTACAAAGCAAAACAAACCGGACCCGAAACAAAGGCACCGAATTAGGATTAAAGTTTCACTGACAAATGACGAATGACCTCACGAATGAATATTTATTGGAGGTGGGCGGATCTGAACGCACACCGGACCGATAGCAAGGATCGTCTTAATTTTTGACCTGCCCGAGTGTGTTATTTCGCTACCCGGAATCGGGTCGTGGATTGATGGCCGAATTAAGAATTTCCCGGAACGATTGCAGTCGTCCGGGGCAGCGAAAGGACCAAAAGGACACTCGGTTTCCTCGTGGTGATGGTGGTGGTGGTAGTGGTGGGCTCTGGAGAGGATGTGTAATTAAGACAAACAGGCTGTAAAGGTGGATTTTTCGACTTTATTGTGGAAGAAAGGTCGTCATCGGCAGATTCGGACCATGACCAGGAATCGGTGCAATGAAAGGAAATATGATTTTGCTTCAGGGTGGCGAGGTGTTTGGTTGGGTAACTTTTTTAACCATAAGTTTTTGCTTGTTTGATCCGGTTTCGGACGTAACTGTTGACGTAAGATGCAGATGACTTCCTGGTTGATCGTTGAGATGCATGCATATTTGGCCTTTCCAAAGACTTCTTTTCAGATTGTGACTGTTATGTTAGTTTCAAGTAGTTCTTGTGTTGTATCTCATTGATTTCTTGTGTGAGTGTAGCCGATCTCACAATACTTTAGTGGTTACTATACAATTGACAATTTGGTATAACTTCAGCATAAAACAGGGGTAAACTGGTTCTCTTTTCTATTACATTTAGAATTTAGACAGAACCAGTCTCGCACGCAATCCTAAAAATCAGATAATTCCCACTCGTCGATGAACCCGTAATTAGCCACCATTCAAAAACCTCAAACTTGTAAAAAGTTCCAATTTTTGAGGAAAATCACTCTTTTCTCAAGAATCACAACCCAACTCCGAACCGCTTATGAAATGATTAAAACTTTCACACGTCAACTCCACATCAAATCAAATTTAAATCGTATCACATTACCGGCTACCGAAAAATCTGTCGTCGTTGCCGGCGGAAGCCAAATGGGACTTTAATTTTTCGCGACCCGCACTGCCTGCGGTCCCATCGGTCCACATCCCTAATCAAACGCGGTGACAGCTGATGGTTTAACAACTCTGTAACTGGTAAGCAGGAGAGTGCCTGACTACATACACACAGCAGTGAGTCAGATTGGGGCTCCGACTGTGACCTTCGACTTTCGATTTTGAAAAGAACCGAAAATGTAGCAAAACTTGTTGACGAGCAAAAAACACGAGCCTTCCCTCGATAATTGCCACGCAAAATTGTAGTTCGCGCCGAAATAGCAGCAGCAACAGCTGTCCTCGAAGTTGAAGTAACAACGATCGACCCTTCGATGCGCTTTAATTGCAATCAACATCGGCTGGTGTCTCTTCTCAACTCGCCACAATGAGGTAGCCGGTAGCCAGCGCAAACCGTTAAGATGGAATAAGGGAAGAAATTTCGAGTTCTTAATCCCGTTTTGGTGAGGTGCGTCCGTTTTCTTTCTTTTTTTTTCTGGAGAGATCGCCCACTGTCCACGTTGGCTGCTGGTGCACATCTGGTTGGCTTTGGTTCACTGTGGGAAAGAAATTAAAAATGTTGCGTTAGAATTCAACGTAACGAATGGCGTAATCCATTTTTGACAAACTCCACAATTTGCCAGTATCGATTCAAGATTTTTTTAAGCAGATAGGAATGCGGGGATATCACAGCAGAGGTTAATTTTCGACACTTTTTCGCTATAACTTAGTTAGTTTTGTACCAATTGGCTTAATTTTTTGTTAATGGTGAGATACGTATAGTATCTAACCATGCAAATTGAATGAAAAAGTGCCCAAAATAGCAGCCACTGCCCGAGTGGTTTGGCACCCTACCCGAGCAAAGTTCACCAACAAAATTATAGAAAATCGAAAACTTGGTTAGAAGATTCATCAAATCGTTCGGGAAAATTTTCAGGGTGTCATTCAGAGATTATTTCAGAACTACCTTAAAGGGCTCTGTCATGATTTTTAACAGATTTTCTTTCCTATTCTTGCGGAAACTAATTTTTTTCGAGATATGCTGTCGGATACTGGTCGAAGGATCCCTTCAACAATAGGGTACTGAGCCACCTGGGCAGTGGTTGGTATTTTGGGCAATTACTCAGTCAATTCGAAACCAACTGATATGCAATTTTGTACACATCTACATACCACGTATAGCACTGCGTTCCAAAAATTGTGTCAATTGGTTCAAAATGGACTGAGTTATAGCAGAAAACTGCACAAAATAGAAGCCCCACTGAGATGGTTTCACTTTGCTACCTCTAGAGATGTCGTCGGCAATTCCTTCTGAGATAATTTCAAAAATATCTCCAGTAATTATGCTACGGAAACGGCTATGCAGTCTCAAGGAAATCAAACTATTCTATTCGATTTTACCCAACGTTTCGACCACTTTTTTGATCTTCTTCAGGGGTTGACCGCTATTATCGTTTGATTTCCTCGAGACTGCTTAGCCGTTTCCCCAGTGGCGTAGCTAGGGATTTGGGGGCCCGGTGCGGAAGCAAATTGGTAGGCCCCCCAGAATATTACATAAATCTTTACATTTAACTGTCGAATGATCGCACTGTTGCATTTTGTACAAAACGTTGAAAAAATCTCGCTTTTTGTACTAAGCATCTCAGTGATGCTGGCAGTGATGGCCAACGGAAGGTTAAACATTATCTATCTTATCTAATTTCCTGTATTCCTTTATGATTTTTATCGGGAGCGAAAGATTTTTTTATAAGAATTTTGCCGAAAAAGTTTTTTTTATCTGTATTAACGAGGTTTTTAGCCCTAGGCTAGTTCATTTCGGGACCCACGATTTACTTCCCTTCCGAAGGAAGAACTCACATTTTGCGAGTTTGTCGGGAGTGGGATTCGATCCCAGGCCCTCGGCGTGATAGTCAAGTGTTCTAACTATCACACCAGATCCGCTCCGCTGAAAAAGTTTTTAACAAATTATTTAGAAATTGCACAAAATAATCCTTTATAAACGCTTTCAAAGATTGTTTTACCTTTTTCTTTGGGAAATCTTTCTTGAAGAATAATTTGTCTTCAAGAATCTTTTAAGTTGCTAATGCAAGGATGTCATTCAGTATTCCTCTAAAAGCGCTCCTTCAGGAATGATATTATTATTAGCTTTATTAATGAGGCTTTCAGCCCCTTGGTTGGTTCACCTCAGACATTCAGCAATGTTTTCAAAAGTACTACAGAGTAATTCAAAAGATTCTTGCAAAGGCTTAATCGAGTATGTCTCGAAATATTAGTTCAGGAATCTATCAATTATATCTCGGAGGATTTATCTAGAAGGTCATCTAAAGAATTCTTGAAAAACTCCAAGAAAAATACTACAAAAAACCACCAATGATTCATTCAGAACCAGATATTCTTCCAAGAAATTACATCGCGATCCCCTCAGAGGAAGAGAAGCCCTTCTAGAATTTCCTTAAAAATTCTTCTGTTTCTTCCAGGGAATCCTCTAAATATTCCTTTGGTGATTTTCCACGAAAGTCAAATATTTCTCCATAAATTCTTCAAGCATTTCTCAATTATTCCCTCAAATAACTTTTTCAGATATTTCTCCAATAATTAAACTTGTTATTTCCTCAAGCATTCATAACTTTTCTTGGCGTCCTTTTTAAGATTTCTTACGAATTATTCCTTAGGATTACTTCAGAAATTCCACCAAAGATTCCTTTTTCTAAAAGTATTCTTCAAGAAGTTTTTCTAAAGGTTTTACTAAGAGATTCATCCTAGAATTCCTCCTAGAAATATCCAAAGAATCAATTGGATAAAAATAAAACAAAATCTCCAAGGATTCCTATAGAAGAAATTGAATTAAATAAATTAATTATTAATTATTAATTAAATTAGTTAAATTAAACTTTTAGATGGACTTCTGTAGGAGTTCTGTAAGAATTCTTTCGAAAAATCCTTCTGGACTTCCTCTAATGAACTTTTCAATATCCATCAACTCTAGGAGTTTTCTCAAAAGTTCCTTCAGCAATTTTTGCTAGTATTCCTCTGGGCACTTTTCAAAAAACTTCTATTCCGACTTTTGATAAGACTCAAGACTCCTTAAAAATTCTTCCAAGGAAAAATAATTCTAAGTTTCCATCACGCATCTCAGTCAGGAATTTCTCCAGAAGTTGTGATTGATTCCTCCAGAATTATCACGTTATTTTTTTATATTATCCGTGCTCACTTCTAACAAATATACAAAAATAAGAAGCAGAACAAAAAGCGCTTCATTCCTTTGTTTTGAGTGGTATGAAAATGGGAGCATATATGCTTAAATAGTAAAAGAACAGATACCCAATCGTGTCAAAACAAATAACTTCTCCAGAAGTCTCTCAAAGGATTCCTCCTAAGACTATTTTACCACTTTCTGCAGGAGTTCTTTAAGAATACCTAGGAGCATCCTTTAAGTAATTAATGCAAGGCTAAGATTTCATAGAGGATATTCATCGGGAATTTTTCAGGAATCGCTTCAAGAATTCATACGAGTATTTTTCCAAGGATTTCTTAAATATTTCTTCAAAAAAATCTCCTGGAAATTATCACAAGAGTCTGTCAGAATTTATTCAAGGATCTTGTTAGAAACTCCTGCGAAGGTTTCAATAATCGTATAAAGCATTTTGCTTAATTTTTTTAATAACATCTCCAAAGCTTCCACCATTACTTTTGGGATTTTTCCAGGAATCGATTTTCTAAGGTTATTGAACATTCTAAAGGAATTCCTTCAAAGAAGCCTTTAGAAATTGCTCCCAAAATTCCTTCAGGAATTTTTCAAGAGATTTCTTTAGTAGCTCATCCAATAAGTTCTCTTGCAATTTCTCCGAAGTTCAGATTTTATTCAAGTAAGTATTCTCTTAGAATTTCTTCAATTAATTTTATTCATTCATTCTTAAACTGATTTTCCCAGGTATTTAACAAATAATTTTGTTTAAGCAATCCTTTGGGATCCTTTCATGCAAGGATTTCTTATTGTATTAATTTAATTACTCCCGCAAAGTTTTCCGGAGATTCTTACACAAACTCCTCCAAGAAATTCTATAGGAAATGCTCCAGAGGAGGCATTGAGTGTTTTGCTAGATTTTTTTTTAGAAATTCCTTAAACCTTCCAGGACGCGCGCCATTAAGCAACCGAAACTGCACCGCGATCGCGCTGTATACGAAAAGCGAGGTTTTTTGGTAGTGTTGTACTTTTTACAACAGCGCGCGCGCTGAAGGGTTAATAAGCCTATTCAAGGAAGAAACTCAAATTAAAAAAATATAAGAATTCTTTCAATTCCAACAGAAATTCCCCCAAGAAATTCTAATGGAATTTCTTCATACATTTTTAGGAAATTGTTTGTGATCTCTTCTGGTAATCATCTTAATTTTTTGGATTTTTTTTTAGTAATTCTCTTGAGATTTTTCTCGGTCGTTCCGTTGTAAATTCTTGGATTTTTTTTTAATTTGCAAAAGTGTATCTCATAGAACATCAAAAGTAATAATAAACAAGCTTTTAAAAGTTGTCACTTAAATTTACAAATGAATTGACTAATTAATTTTCAAAGTACCTATCGAATGAATTTCAACATTGAACTATTGAAAGAATTACAAATGTAATTGTCAGGTATATTTGCATAGGGACTGCTGGTGGAACTTTCAAATAAATTGCTGAAATCCCGTGATAAATTTCCAAAGCAGTTGCCCAAAGAGTTTCAAATAGTGATGTTAAAGAAATTTTCAAAAATAATAATCTAATTCAACTTCGAGTATTATTGCTGAGAAATTTCCAAAAGAGTTATCGGAGATTTCGAAGGAAGTGCCGAAATAGTTTTCAAAAACATTTGCAAAGAAAACCCCAATTTTCGGATTAAATCCAATCAAAGCATTTCCCAATAATTTGCCAAAAAAACTCCGTCAAAAGATATTCGATTTTTTTTTTTTCAGGTAAACTCACAGAAAACTTGCCAAATAAATTACCAAAAAAATGCCAAGTGAATTACCCAATCAACTCCCGTAGGGATTGGCACAGAAGATTCCAGAAAAGTGTTGAAGTTGTTCAGAAAGTAATTACCAGAGGGTTTCTCAAACGCAGTGCTTCCCAAACTGTGCGCCGCGGCGCCCTGGTGCGCCGTGAGCATTTCGCAGGTGCGCCGCAGGCTTTTGAGCAAAAATATGGGAACGTCTTTTTTTTTTGTTTGATGAAACTTGGAAATGTTGTTTACGGCATTTTTCCAAAATTTATCCAAACCTTCCAATATTCTATGGAGTTTCTTTGATTTTTACCAATACTTTTTTTTATTTTCGGAGTTTTGAGAAATCTTTGTAAAAATTCTAAAACATATAGAATTCTCAATATTTCAGTGTAGTTTTAGATTCTACCGGCAGCGTGTGATTAAAAGTAGATATTTCAAAAATCGTTTTTGAAGCTCTTTCCCGAATAATTTCCGTCGGTTTTCCGGTCTTTATTTTGTCTCCTGCTTTTTGGGACGACATATTTTACTAACGTCACTATCAAATAATACTTCTGCAAATTGTCGGTATCGTGCAATTAGTTCACATCTCATAACTGATTCTTTTTCTACGTCTTGATGATGGAAAACTATATAACTTTTAATCTCACTAAGACTAAATCCGAAATTCTTTGGAACGCAAGAATCTGATTTTTTTATAAATTTTCTGGACGAAAGGCACTTCTTAAAGTTGATTAACTTTTTCAATGGCCGTTCAAAAATTATTATCCAAACCTCACGTGAAAGATAGCCTTCCAAAATATTCTCAAAACATAATAATCAAACGCATGCTAGTGAATGATCCATGATTAGCTTGGTCCTGAACATCCTATTTTTGTATCTGAGTTTGCTAAAATTTTCCACACTTGACTAACTAACCATTTTTGAAAGTTTTGTAATTGCAGCAGAAATCTAAGATTTTCATAAAATTCTGTGAAATCATTGCAATTTAACCGGAATAATCAATGTATTGAAACAGGTTTTTGGTTGAATTATTAGGAATCAGCAGCGTTAGTCAATGATGTTTTTGTCATATTTGTTTACCTTGTGCCATGATGAAATACGATATAGGAGATGAACCAGCCATAGGCTGAAAATCCCGATTATAAATTTATAAAAAATATAACGTTCGATAATGAACAATTATTTATGCATTTCTTCTTAAGAAAAACTTGTTAATCCAAGAAACTGAATTTCATTTGCATTTTGAGGAAATATGGTAATGAACATTACCAAAGTTGTTCCACTAAAAATCTGTAATAAAGAAATGTTGGTGCGCCGCGACATTTTCGAAAATTTCAAAGGGCGCCGTGATAGCAAAAAGTTTGGGAACCTCTGCTCAAACGCATTGTCAAAATAAAATCAGTGAAAAGTTGCAGACGGAATTCCCAACGAAATTTCCGTTGAAATAAAAATCTGAAGAAGTTCGTAGAAATAAAAATCAGAAGCCATTTTTGTAGCATTGCCGAGAATTAGTTGAAGAAGTTTCCAAAGGAATTGCCTAACAATAAATCAAAAGTGTCGCCAAAGGAAATTTTCAGAGCAATTGCCGAATGGATTTCCAAATTAATGTGTGAAGATAATCCTTAATGAATTTGTACACGGGTTTCCAAATTAGTTACTGAAAAAAATTAAAAAAAATAATTCTGGAAATTCTAATAAATAATGTAAAAGTTCTTACAGGAATTGCTCCAAGAAATTCTACTGGAATTCCTCAATGAATCATTTAGCAATTCTTCCAAGGTTTTTATTAGATTTTTTTCTATTGATACCCTAAAGGATTTCTTTAGCGATAACACCAGTTTCGTCCGAATTTCCTTCACGAAACTTCTAAGGAAAGTTTCTAACGATTTCATCAAGCATTTTTTTTTTCATGTGCGGAGTTCCAAGAACTCTTTCTGGGATGTCTTTTGCAATTCATCTGGAAAATACTTCAAGGACTTCTTTACAAATCCCTCCAAGAATTCCTGCGAAAGTTGCTACAGCGATTCCTTAGGAAATTCCTCCTTCATTTCTGAAGAAATTTCTTCAGTATTATGTAATCCCAAGAACTCCATAAAGAGTATATCCACAAACGATTCCTTTGGAGCTACCCCACATGTTTTCTTCAACCTTTTATAAAGAGGAATACTTTAGGAATTCCTTCAAGATTTTTTTTGGAAACTTCTTCAAGGGTTCATTTTGCACTGCCTAATATGATTTTGAAGCCCTTCCTAGGATTTCTTGAGAATTTGTTCAAGCATTTCTTTAGTCATACCTGCAGGGATTTCTTCAGAAATTTCTCTAATAATTGCTGTTGGAAATCATCCAAAGATTACTTAGGCATTGTTTTCGAGTCCTCTTTCACAATTCGGTCAAGAATCTTTTAAGAAATTCCAGTAAAGACTTAATCTTTTCTCCAAGGATTTTTTTTTCTTCAAGTTACGAATAAAGATTCGTTCATGGATTTTTCAGTTTTTCTTCAGATAACCCTACAAGGATGAACATATTCATCCCCAAAGTATTCTTGCACAAATTTCCTCAGGGGATCTTGCAGAAATTCACCCAAGGCCCCCTGCAGAAATTCCTCCAAGGAAATATGTAGAAATTCTTTTGAAAGATTGGTTTTATTTATTTGCACCAAAGAATTTCACTAATTCGGTAAAAATCCTTCCAGAACATAATCAAATATACCTCCAAAATCAACCCAATGATTCTTTCCTAACACATCTTGGAATTCATTCAGGCGGTTTTCAAGGTTTTTTTTAATTTCTACAAAAAATGCTACAGATATTTCTACAAGGATTCCTTCGGGAATTCATTCAAATTTCTTTAGAAAATCTCCCAAGAATCCATTCAGGTATGGCTCCTGCAAAATTCCTTCTCGAAGAAGTCTCTAAAATCATTCTTGGAGAGATTTCTTATGGTCCATCCAAAAGATTTCTTGAAGGGTTTCATGACATAATCCTTGAATGGCTTTATGACCGTTTCCGAAGAGGTATTTCTGAACGACTGCTTGAAGAAATTCCTACATAAAAAAATCTCAAAGGAATTCCTGAAGGATTTCTTGATATTTTTTTGAAAAAAAATCCTGAAAAAATGTTAGGAGGAATTCCTTTAGGAATCATTGTAAGTATTCGTACACCAATGCTTAGAAATTTTTTTAAGCAATCCCTAAAAAATGTTCTGAAGTAAATCTTAGACGATTTTTTGTAGAAGTCTTTAGAGTAACTGCTTGATAAATCGAAAAAGATATTCTTGCCCGAAGGAATTCCCACAGAAAGCATTCAAGGGCGTTGAATGCGTTCAGTTCTTAATTTTGATAAATGGGGCCCCTGAATTTCAGCTGCAATCTTAAGCTAAATCAACAGCTATGTTTGATTCTGTGGTTAGGATATCATGGATGCTTTAATAATGCTCATGAATTTTACTTCCATTTCGGTATTGAATATCGTAAAATTCAATTTTCATCTCGAGCACATTTTTTTTATTGTATTTTGGGGCTCCTGCAGGTGCAAAGAGTAGTCATCAAACTAATATAAACAAAACTAGCAAAACTACACGAATAAAGTGTGTACATTTTGAATTGTTAATAATAGAACTTCAAAATAGCCATATATGTTCCTCATTCCAAAATCTCTTGATAATAACAAAGAGGCCCCTATATAACTATCAGCAGATCGGCAAGTGTTGAACTTATACTTATAGAAATCTTTCTCTAATCACAGAACTTTATTCAAACTGGGGCCCCAAATTCAGGGGGCCTCCAAATCAGGGAAGGTTTATAACACTAGACCTGCCCTGATTTGGAGGCCCCCTGAATTCAGGGGCCCGGTGCGGACCGCACCCTCCGCCCCCCCCTTGCTACGCCACTGCGTTTCCCTAGCATAACTATCCCATTCAATCGAACCCTCCCAAACCATATCTCCAGTAATTCCTTTGATAATATATCGAGATATTTTGTCGCGGATATATCAAAGCATAGTTTCAGGAACTTCTCCAAACCTTCTGTTGGAAACTTGTCCAGGGATTCTTTTGTTAGTCGGCTGTTCGGGTTCGTTTGGAAGTTGACCATCAATGTTAACTTCTTTTCCCGATCAGCCTAGATAGCTGTGTAGTGTCGGTAGCGGTTGTCTCAATTGGCTAAGAATAACACTACAGACCGCCTGATCCAGTGGTAAGAGTCCACTAAACAGGTGACCCCTAATTCATGGTGTTATGCGGCTTTATGCTTACCGTGCCAAAGAATGAATGGTTAGGGGGGTCTAATAAAAACCTAACCACAAACGGAGCCTGTGGAGAATTAGGGCGTCCTCCACAGTATTACGCCCTTACTGCGCTAACCGGAGCAATGGTGCAGTGGACCTTGCGTTTCTCCGAGATAATCAGTTGCTCTTCTTAAATCTCAAATTTGAGGCTAAATAAGGGCGGGATTATTCAAATGTTGTTAATTAGCTTACATTACTACCTATACCTATGAGTTCGCTTAATGCGTTTAAGCCATTGGCGTTTTCCAATTGACACCGATTTAGTTCATCGTTGATGTTTCCTTTTTGTGCTGTGATTGTGAAGAGTGGAATCCTGTCTAGTTTGGGTAGTGGCTACGGCTAGGAAACCTCAGATCAATTTTCAGCGTAAGAAGCGTGCGTAGCCCAAGTGACTCTACTTCAGAAAGTTCTTTATCGTAGGGTAACTTCTGTATAGGTTACCTTGTGAACCCAGTTTTGCTTCTTTCATTATAAATGATGTGTCAGACGGGCTTGGTGGTCTAGTGGCTACCGCTTCTGATTCATATGCAGAAGGTCATGGGTTCAATCCCTGGCCCGTCCCTTTCATCCTACTTTGTATCTTTCTATCCACTTCCTCTCTCTCCCTCTCTCTTCTCTATATATACAACTCATGTATATTCATATGTTCATAGCCATCGCTAGAACCAGTAACGAATTGGAAAAAGTCGTTTCCCTCCCTTCCAATTTCCACTCACAGCACAGTGTATATATATAACGCCTACAAGTTATGCAACCAAAACGTGCTGTGCCGCTTGACCTTATTCACCTCATTCACCACACAATCTATCACCTTACGAACACTATAAATAACCCCCTATCCATGGATCGCATCACCGACCCAACGGTGACTCCCAGATCTCCCATCCTTTCAGTCTAACAAATACCCCAGTCCGTGCTGGTTGTGGGGATGCAGAGGTGATCTTGGTCTTTAGTAGCAACAACCAGCACACTTTAACATTCCTTTCCCTTCCCAACTGACTATAAGGACGTGGCCGGCGCCGTTATTGATCCAAAATGTATGAGCTGCTAGAATTGCAGAATAAGTGGAGTGTCCCAGCCCTTATTCATTTGGATCTCAGTGCAATTGGTACCAGCTCAGATCAATCCCGGAGTAGCAACCATTGACATGTATAGTCAAAATTGAGCGATTGAGCTAAGAATTTGCATCCTTTAACAGATACGTATTTTGACCTCAATTCGAAATACGCATCTGACAAAGGATGCAAATTCTTAGTGGAATTAAAAGGAACAGTACTTAACACGATTTTCTTTTTACTTACAGGTAGTCCACTAACAAGCCCAGGTTCATCATCATAAGTCTTAGTCCACTTTTTTTGGTTTTGAGTTAAACTTCCATTCAGCTGGAGACGGGCTTGGTGATCTAGTGGCTATCGCTTCTGATTCGAACATATGAATTCCTGGGATCAATCCCTGGCCCGTCCCTTTCCTCCTACTTTTCATCTTTCTATTTGCATTCGCTTTTTCTCTTCTCTACATATGTTCATTAGCGTGGGTCATCGGAACCGTTTTCTCAGATCAAAGCTTTTTTGGTCCCTTTTCGGGTCTGAGCTCGATCGGTTGCGTCTACACTTTGCGCATTGCAATTGAAATTTGTATGGGATTTTGTATGGGAAAACATACTTGTTATTAGTTGAAAAAGTTTGTCTGAAACTTTTTAAACGATACTGTAAAATGATAGCCTAGGATGTTCTGAAAAACTTTGTCGAAGACCGCAAAGCAATCCGATGCTTGTGAAAATAGTTATAACCAACGAATCGCATGCATGTGTTTATGTTTTAACATGTAAAGGAATAACAATAGCAACAAAATCATGCTGTTTTGGCAAGCAATGCCAACGCTACAACTATTTTCATAAGCATCAGATTTATTCGCAGTCTTCGACAAAGTTTTTCAAGACATCCTAGGCTATGTTTTCACTTTATCGGTTACATGGTTTTAGAAAACTTGTCATGAGAGAAATGCAAAAAAGTGTGTTTTCCCATGAAAAACTCCATACAAACTTCAAACGCGATGCGCAAAACATAGACATAACCGATCATGCCCAAATTTAGCTCACTTATTTGGGTCCTGAAATAGGACCAGAAAAGCTTTGATCTGATGGGATACCATTGAATTTTTCATTTTCCATATAAACAATGACCCACTCTAATGTTCATATGTTCATATGTTCATAGCCATCGCTAGAACCTGAAACCATATTAAAAAAAAAGTTTCGCTATTCAAAAACTTTCATATTTTCATATTCCTTCTGGCAGCCAATCAGTCTATGCTACACTGAAAGGCGGCTTGCAGTAATGACAAGCATAAAAATGTTTTTGAATTTACCAAGGTAAAACATGATCATCGTCTCACCAACGCTTCTTGTGTGCGTTTTGTTTCATCTCACTTCAACCGGTTCGATAGCCGAGTGGTAGCGTGCGAGCCTGGTGATGTCAAGGTTCTTGGTTCGAATCCGGTTGCCAACAGAAGCTTTTTTTTAATCGAAAATCGAGTCCATAGTAAAATTGAAAACATAATTCTGTTGAATTGAAACGAAACTCAGTCTGCACAAATTTAGTGGAGCTGTGTATTCAAATTGACCCTCAGAATAGTAATTTTCACCGCAAGCCGCCGTTCAGTGGCTTTGACTTCTGTCTGGTTGGTTCAGCCGTAGATATTGATAATTAATTATTTAACTACCATTTAGAAGGTTTCAGATGTGCTTCTGGGGACTTAACGGGCTCTCATGTGTGCTACAGGGGGTTTCAAAGCTTTTGGGAATTTACATGATCTCAGGTGAGCTTCAGGAGAGTTTCACAAATGGGTTCAGTGGTGTGATATGAAAGAATAACTGCCACTGGTTCTGTGGTTAAAATACGAATGTCGTATGTTTTATTGTCTGATTGAATCGATTGAATCGAGACCCATTGGGAACGCTGTTGGTCGGTCGTCGACTAAAGGTGATCAAATTCTGCTTACTTGCATATGCTTGCGTTCGCAACGAATGATAACACCGTTCAACACTAAATTTTGTTATGGGATGAGAAAAAAAAAATAACATGGGTTTGGGACCCTAGAAGTGTCATAGTGAAAGAATTTTTGAAAAATATTGGACCGGGCCTTCACAGTTTAAAACCGAAGTTTGTATGGAGAACTTGGGATGGTCAATTGATATGCGCATTAGAACACGCTGTGCATATTTTTAGGCGTTAGACAATAACGAAACCAACCCAAATACCGAAAACGCCTAAAAATATGCACGGCACGTTCTAATGCACATATCAATTGAACACCCCAAGTTCTCCATACAAACTTCGGTTTTAAACTGTGAAGGTCCGGTTCAATATTTTTCAAAAATTCTTTCACTATGACACTTCTAGGGTCCCAAACCCCTGTTATTTTTTTTTCTCATCCCATAACACCAAATTTTGTTAAATTTTATCGAGCAGTGTAATTCATGCGACTGAATCAAAACAAGCAGTGGCTTTACATAAATTACAATGCTGCACAAATAACACTGCGGTATGAAAGTATTCATACTACAGTAGCGTGGGACACAAAAATACATTTTACTCCTGTACACTTTTTTAGTTCCATTTTGGCCCCATATCAACTGTACAAAATTTCAGCTCGATCGGAGAAACTATATTTTAGCGCCAGCCGTTTTAAGTTTTCATACGATTTACTATGGGGAAAATCTCTTTTTCAACGAAAAATTGCCACAGGTTGCCCCTAATCCCTAAAAATATATAGATGAATGATTTCTGTTGGAAATTTTACGAGGAACAAACCCTATGAAGACCGCAAAGCGATCTAAGCCATGTGGAAAAAGTTATTGACTGAAAACCGAATAGCATGCCAACGCTGTTCAACATGTAAGGAATAACAATAAATAATAAAATCCCCAAGCAGCACACAAATCACAAAGAAGTGTCGACAGCGCAGGTTTTCGGTTGGACAACAGTCATTTGCAAGTAATTCTGCCTTTGAGTTAGATCTACATGAATGTAGCTCCTGTGCAACCAAAAACCTGCGCTGCCGATTCTTCTTTGTGACTTGTGTGCTGCTTGGGTCTCGTCATTTTATCGATCGGGAAAGGCTTAATAACTTTTTCCACGAATGTCGCATCACTTTACGGTCTTCAGAGGTCTGATTCCTCGTGAAGTTATCTTCAGAAATCATTCAACGACTTATTTTTAGGGATCAATGGGTGACCTCAAGCGATTTTTCTTTGCAGAAGTAAATTTTCCCCATAGTAAATCGTAGGAAAAACTAAGAATGGCTGGCGATCGATCTGAAATTTCGCACAGTTGATATGGGACCAAAATGGAACTCAAAAAGTGTACAGGAGTTGGAGTTTTTCCATTTTTTATATTTTCCCATATAAACAGTGTACCAGGCTAATACTACAGTGGTGATGGTGAATCAATATGTTTCTAGGCGTTCCAAAACATTTCAGGGTGTTCCAGGTGGTTTTAAGGCGGTTGCTTTCAGGTGAGTTTCAGAGGGATTTCAGGGAGATTGCAGAGGCCTTTGTTCAGGCTTTTTCAGGAAATTTACGAAGGATTCCCAAGGTTTTAAGAGAATTTTGGGTAAGCATAAGGGCGTTTCAGGGGGGCTTCAGAGGCGTTTCAAGGCGCTTAGAGTCTTTTAAAGGGCTTTTAGTGGTATTTAGGCGAGCTGAAGGAAAGTTTAAGAAAAGATGTTTTGAGGCGTTTTCAATACGTTTGGGGGGCTGCAAGACGTTTCAGGGTGTTTCCGTTGGATGCCAGGGGCTTAGATATTTTCAGGAGAGCTTCAGAAGGGATTCACAGAGGTTTTAAAGTGGTTTCAAGGCATTTGAAGAACGTTCCGGAAAGTTCTATTACAACTGATGACCTAGAAGTGAGTTCTTGAAGATCTCCAAACGAAAATTTCACTCATCATTTGGCAGCATAAATATGAGGCTGTGTTAGCAAGAATTTCATTCAAAATGATCCAAAAAACCCGTTTACGCCTGTAGGTCCGAAAGCCTTTGCTCCAGGGAGTTCTCGGACTAGGATAGGATATGACACCTGCAACTTCTCTGTCTAATTTCATAACTTGCTGTTTTATTTATCCTCGTTGCTAAGATTGTTGGTCCCCAAATTGGTCCCTTTTGGGCTGACTAGTAGTCTTATCCTGTCTTAGCTCTCGGATACTCTTAGATAAAACAAAATGTCACTTCGATAAGTTACGTCTTGGATTATAGAGATTTGACACAACATTCTTAATAAATAAAAAAAAAACGATTTTGTGCTCGACCTCAGCATATACACTCCCGTTCAAAAGTTTGGGGTCACCCCCTCAAAAAATGTCATTTTTTTAGGCTCATATCTCCGCCAATTTGCGTCCGATTTCAAAACCCTAGGTTTCATTCAAAAGATAATAAGTCAAAGAAACTTTGAACATGATTTAAAAGAAACTTTTTCAAAAAATTTTGTATGTAAACTTAACCCAAAGTTGCCAAATTTTCTAAAAAATGAATATAAACTTACGGCAGTGTCGCTGGAAGTTGGGTCGACCAAATTTTAAGATGAGAGCGGTAATATGACCCAATTTCTATTAGCTTTCAACTGCTTTTTACAGAACTTAGCTAAAAAATCTAGAAAAAAAGTTATTAAGTAAATTAATCCTTGATGTCATCGACCAAAAGTTTGGGGTCACCCCTCAATATGATGTATCGGCCAAAAGTTTGGGGTCACTTTCGTAAAACATGGAAAAGTGATTTGTTGATATCTTCGTCATCTATAGTTCAATTTTAATTATTTTTGGCTCATTTCAAAGATAATTAACTAAATTTACGTTTGATGTCTTTAACTTAACGGATTTAACGATTTTTGTATATAAAAATGTTATGTAAAGTTAGCACATTTCACCACGCTTCAAAAAATGAGGCAACTTAACGTTAAGTTTTAGTATGTAAATTTCAACAAATATGTGTGGTTCAATGTCTATGCAGTAAGTATCATTCATTTTGTTTCATATAAGCCAAGAAGAATTAAAATTGAATGAAAGATGACAAAGATATCAACAAATCACTTTTCCATGTTTTACGAAAGTGACCCCAAACTTTTGGCCGATGACATCAAGGATTAATTTACTTAATAACTTTTTTTCTAGATTTTTTAGCTAAGTTCTGTAAAAAGCAATTGAAAGCTAATAGAAATTGGGTCATATTACCGCTCTCATCTTAAAATTTGGTCGACCCAACTTCCAGCGACACTGCCGTAAGTTTATATTCATTTTTTAGAAAATTTGGCAACTTTGGGTTAAGTTTACATACAAAATTTTTTGAAAAAGTTTCTTTTAAATCATGTTCAAAGTTTCTTTGACTTATTATCTTTTGAATGAAACCTAGGGTTTTGAAATCGGACGCAAATTAGCGGAGATATGGGCCTAAAAAAATGACATGTTTTTGAGGGGGTGACCCCAAACTTTTGAACGGGAGTGTACATAACTCCTAATCACAATGTAGGTATCACTTTTTTGTAGCGTCGTTCCTAGAGGTTGCAGCAAGTCGATGTTTGCTTGAATATTTTTCTTATCGAATGTTAGGAAAAGACAGGCAATTTTAGAGTTCTATCTTACTCATTTACGAAATAACAGCATAATTAGTATGTTGATAGGCCAAGAATGACCTCAATGCACTAGAAAGGTTTAATTGTGGTTTCGACGATGTAGAGTGGTAAGAGTTAGATAATAGAAGATTGATATTTTTGTCACAAAGTTTGATTGTTTGGCCTATTGTGAATAATTGAAATAAAAATAAATAACAATAAGAAAATGTATTGCGCCGGGTTCCGAAAGTTCTAAAAGTTATGCAAGATGCTGTTTGAATTGATCCTTCTCAAAGAATACCGGAACGCTTGGTGAACAAGAAGACAGTGAAAATCGATAAGTAGTTTTAAGCGGATTAAAGCGTTTTTGATTGCGGAACTTTTTTAGATGACTTGGTCAATGCGAGGTGGCACACGTTCCGATACGATTTCAAGTATTTTTGTGTTGAGTAAAAGTAAGCTTACATAAGTGTCTTCAACTGGTTCAGATAGAGAGAGCATCTACTATCAAGAATCAATCCCACCAAATGTCAACAACACTTTCGCCCAACTGTCCTAGGCCTCTCAACACAAGCCGGCTACCGAACCGATTTACCCCCAGCGAAGCGGGTTGACAGTTGAAATAATATTATCATCTATTTTCCGAATGTATCTCACCCCGGTCTCTCCTTTCCCCTTTCCCGGAATCCAAGACATCCCAGCGTAATTTCCTTCGGGGATGGATTTCGGATCACAGCAGTCCACACTCGATTCACAACACAGCCTACTCCGCCTAAAGCAGGCCAGGTCCTAGCTCTGTCAGGTCCGGGAACGAAGGTGATTTAACCTTTTCAAATCCTTCGCCCCCTTTTTTTTGTGCGCCGGTTAGCTGTGCTGGACCCTGGGATCGTCTGCTTCTTTTCATGACATTTTTTCGGACATCCGTTCCGGAGGAAATTGCGTTCGTCACCAGTTCTACGAGGACGAAGTCAAACGGCGCGGCGAACCTCTTTCACTTTCTCCCACCCTCTCTCTCTCGGTCTCATCCTCATCGATGAGGGAAGGTGTCTGGAGATGGCATCCCGCCCGGCCCGGTGCTGGGCAAAGAAAGCGAAAACTTTTCTTCCGAAGAAAGATGAAAAGATTATAATCCACTTATAGTGCTTGCAGGCTGTGGACAATTTTTTTTCCACCGCTTCCCTCTGGCTTTGCGTTCAATCAGTCCACTTGCAATTCGCTGGGCTCTGGCGATTATTGTTGAGAGCGAAATTGTTTAATAACAAACGGTGGAAGTGAGAGCTCCCGGATGAAATCGATTCCTCGGTACGGATCAAAAGGACAGGAAGTAATCTAAGTTTTTGCTGTACTTTTCAAACTTTCTAGTTTACGTTCCGGCAGAATGGAATGTTCAAGAAAATGCCAATGAAATGCGTTTGAAGCTTGAATTTGTACTTAAACTGCAAAAGTTAAGTGTCTTTTCCGGAAGATTCCATTACCGTAATCCGGGGTAACATTGATCACAATTTTTGATTTTTCTTGCATAATAATTTTGTTTAAGCAACGTTACATGTTTAATATTTTTAAAACAAGTACTGGCCCTCTGAGTATGTGTTAAGCTACTGAAAGTTCCTGAAACGCCCTGAAACGCTTTGAAATGCCCCACTAAACCCCATGAGCCTCTGAGACTCTCTTAACCCTCTTGAAACGCTTTGAAACGCCTCTAAAACCGCTACAAAACCTCCATGAAGTTCATCTGAGAGCCTCCGAAGCCCCCTAAAACCCCTGTGAAACGCCTCTGAAACCCTCATGAAATCTCCATGAAATTCACTTTCCAGCCTCCGAAGCCCCCTTAAACCCCACTTAATCCTCCTGAAACGGCCTGATACGCATTGAAACGCCATGGAACGCCTTGAAACGTCTCCTAAACCCCTATTAAACCTCCGTCAAATTCACCTGCGACCCTCTGAAGGTACCCTTAAATCTCCTGAAAGGCCATGAAACGCCCAGAAATGCATTGAAATACCTTGAAACGCTTTGAAACGCCTCTGAAACCCCCATGGAAGCTCCGTGAAACTCACCTGAAAGCCTCTAAAGCCCCCAAAATACCTGTGAACTCTCCTGAAATGTCCTGAAACGCCTTGAAACGCTTTGGAACGCCTCTGAAACTCCCGTGCAGTTCACCTGAGAGCATATGATGTCCCGTAAAAGCCCACTGAAACCTCCTGAAACGGCTTTGGGACAGAAGGTCGAAGAAAAAATGGTCGAAGGACAAAAGGTCGAATGGACAAAAGGTCGAATGGACAATAGGTCGAATGGGATAAAAGGTCGAATGAACAAAAATTTTAGTAGGCACATTTACCAGCTGGTATGTCTCGCTCATAAGACAAACATTTTTCAGAAGTCTTTGCTGCCGTTCATTGAGAGAAACAATGTAGTGCTGTTTATAGAAATCATATGCATTTCAGTCACTAACATTTCTATAGCAAATTTTTCATTCTTTTGTCCTATACCAGGGGTTCTCAAAGTTTTTCAGTTTGCGACCCACTTTTATTTTTTATTGGATTCTGCGACCCACCAGCACATAATTTCATAACATACGGCATTATAGACAATTTGACTTGACTTTTTGAATAAATAGGGTATTGTATCTGGGCAGGTGTACGTATTTTGGGTACTTGCCGCTATAACTAAGTCAATTTCAAACCGATTGATTTGAAATTTTGTACAGATTTTGTTAGATACTGTACGTGCCTAACTCTATACAAAATTTCAAATCAATCGGTTTTAAATTGACTCAGTTATAGCGGCAAGTGCCCAAAATAGGTACACCTGCCCAAATGGTACAAGACCATACATTCAATCGTAGTCATAGGTTTTGATAAAACTACGTTACGCAGCATTCAATCATAATTTTTTTAGATATTTTTAATTGATTGTGTTCTTTTAGCATTTTGATTTGAATAAGTCAGAATAAAGAAAAAAAATAATCTGTCTGGTTTAAAAGCAACATTACAGAAAACCACAGTTTCTTAAGATTTTTTTAAAATAAAGATCAAATAAAAATTGCATAGTGTCGTTGAAAATATCAAATGTTTTGGGAAATTTTGAAAATGTCTTTCGAGTAAGAATAAATAAAATTAAGCATTTTGTATCGTAATTTATAGGACAATAATATTGAATTCATCAAACAGATTGGGTTTGAGATACTTTTCTATATACACGGCGTTTATTGAAACCACTTTTTAGCTATGATTTCTGCAAAAGGTTCAGATTATCAAAAATCAGCAGAACATTACAGAAGTTAAAATTATTCGTAAAAAAAAAAAATCGGTGGAGATCACCTTACTATTTTTGGAGTTTTAACTGCTAAACTTGGTGTGTAAATCTAACAAAAATACTAACTGCAAACAAGGACTTCAACCCATTTTTTTAGAGAACACAAACAAAATATAAAATATTACCAGAATCTTCATATTAAAACTCATAGTTTCAGAACGCAGTGGGTCGCGACCCATAGTTTGAGAAACGCTGTCCTATACTAAATATATTGCTTGTTACAACTTTGCAAACCCCCTCCCCTCTATAAGCGTTACGTGCTTCATGGATCACCCCTATAATACCCAGAGATTTGTCCTTTTCTAATTTATAGACTGTTTGGCTTTATTTAATCGCTGTAATGATTGGAGTTTCAAATGACAATATTCCGATCTATGATTCATCCTTCTTTAAATCATAGGCTGTTCTTTCAAAGAATGTTGTTTTCCATATCTAACCTTAATGAATAACATTACTTCCCATCATTTATGGGCATCTATTACGAATTGCAACGCGGTCATAAATTGCTGCATATAAGCTATTGCAAGTTTTGGTAGACACTTTTCTATCTTCCAATAATGATTGTTTTGAAGTTGTTGAATAATTTTGGTATCACTGGTTCTATTTTTAATCGTCGTTTTTCTGTCGAATTCTGATCACTTTTACATGTCTTCTAATTTATCTTTAGAATCTCAACCGTTAAGTTTGTTTTACAGGAAAAATTCGGTAAAGGTAGTAACATTTACCGAAGATCGTAAGAGTTTGACTGATAAACGATAACATTTTACCGGAATTTGTTATTTTTTGTAGAATTCCATTACCGAACGCTTAGCGGTTGAGATTTCGGTAAAAATTACCGAACGTGATTAGCTGTGTAGTATATTTCACCTTTTTGCCCTTTTCAACCTTTTCTCCATTCGACCTTTTGTCCCATTCGACCTTTTGTCCCATTCGACCTTTTGTCCATTCGACCTTTTGTCCCATACGACCTTTTGTCCCATTCGACCTTTTGTCCCATTCGACCTTTTGTCCCATTCGACCTTTTGTCCCATTCGACCTTTTGTCCCATTCGACCTTTTGTCCATTCGACCTTTTATCCTTCGACCTTTTGTCCTTCAACCTTATGTCTTTTGACCTTTTGTCATAGATTCCCTGAAACGCCCTGAAACGCCTGGAAACGCCTCTGACCCCCCCCCCCTTAAAAATCCCTTGAAATCCCTCTGACCATCCCACCTTTACATCTGAAAGCCTTGACCCTGTCCCCTTTGCATCTGCAAGTCACATGTCCTTCTCATACTACTTTGTAACCTTGAAATCCATTTACATAGGTAATGAACTGAATCCATTTGGTAGGTAAAAAATCTATTTAGACAGTCCCGACTCGTTACCTAAATGGAGGTTCGGGTGTAGATAGATAGATAGATAGATAGATAGATAGATAGATAGATAGATAGATAGATAGATAGATAGATAGATAGATAGATAGATAGATAGATAGATAGATAGATAGATAGATAGATAGATAGATAGATAGATAGATAGATAGATAGATAGATAGATAGATAGATAGATAGATAGATAGATAGATAGATAGATAGATAGATAGATAGATAGATAGATAGATAGATAGATAGATAGATAGATAGATAGATAGATAGTTAGATAGATAGATAGATAGATAGATAGATAGATAGATAGATAGATAGATAGATAGATAGATAGATAGATAGATAGATAGATAGATAGATAGATAGATAGATAGATAGATAGATAGATAGATAGATAGATAGATAGATAGATAGATAGATAGATAGATAGATAGATAGATAGATAGATAGATAGATAGATAGATAGATAGATAGATAGATAGATAGATAGATAGATAGATAGATAGATAGATAGATAGATAGATAGATAGATAGATAGATAGATAGATAGATAGATAGATAGATAGATAGATAGATAGATAGATAGATAGATAGATAGATAGATAGATAGATAGATAGATAGATAGATAGATAGATAGATAGATAGATAGATAGATAGATAGATAGATAGATAGATAGATAGATAGATAGATAGATAGATAGATAGATAGATAGATAGATAGATAGATAGATAGATAGATAGATAGATAGATAGATAGATAGATAGATAGATAGATAGATAGATAGATAGATAGATAGATAGATAGATAGATAGATAGATAGATAGATAGATAGATAGATAGATAGATAGATAGATAGATAGATAGATAGATAGATAGATAGATAGATAGATAGATAGATAGATAGATAGATAGATAGATAGATAGATAGATAGATAGATAGATAGATAGATAGATAGATAGATAGATAGATAGATAGATAGATAGATAGATAGATAGATAGATAGATAGATAGATAGATAGATAGATAGATAGATAGATAGATAGATAGATAGATAGATAGATAGATAGATAGATAGATAGATAGATAGATAGATAGATAGATAGATAGATAGATAGATAGATAGATAGATAGATAGATAGATAGATAGATAGATAGATAGATAGATAGATAGATAGATAGATAGATAGATAGATAGATAGATAGATAGATAGATAGATAGATAGATAGATAGATAGATAGATAGATAGATAGATAGATAGATAGATAGATAGATAGATAGATAGATAGATAGATAGATAGATAGATAGATAGATAGATAGATAGATAGATAGATAGATAGATAGATAGATAGATAGATAGATAGATAGATAGATAGATAGATAGATAGATAGATAGATAGATAGATAGATAGATAGATAGATAGATAGATAGATAGATAGATAGATAGATAGATAGATAGATAGATAGATAGATAGATAGATAGATAGATAGATAGATAGATAGATAGATAGATAGATAGATAGATAGATAGATAGATAGATAGATAGATAGATAGATAGATAGATAGATAGATAGATAGATAGATAGATAGATAGATAGATAGATAGATAGATAGATAGATAGATAGATAGATAGATAGATAGATAGATAGATAGATAGATAGATAGATAGATAGATAGATAGATAGATAGATAGATAGATAGATAGATAGATAGATAGATAGATAGATAGATAGATAGATAGATAGATAGATAGATAGATAGATAGATAGATAGATAGATAGATAGATAGATAGATAGATAGATAGATAGATAGATAGATAGATAGATAGATAGATAGATAGATAGATAGATAGATAGATAGATAGATAGATAGATAGATAGATAGATAGATAGATAGATAGATAGATAGATAGATAGATAGATAGATAGATAGATAGATAGATAGATAGATAGATAGATAGATAGATAGATAGATAGATAGATAGATAGATAGATAGATAGATAGATAGATAGATAGATAGATAGATAGATAGATAGATAGATAGATAGATAGATAGATAGATAGATAGATAGATAGATAGATAGATAGATAGATAGATAGATAGATAGATAGATAGATAGATAGATAGATAGATAGATAGATAGATAGATAGATAGATAGATAGATAGATAGATAGATAGATAGATAGATAGATAGATAGATAGATAGATAGATAGATAGATAGATAGATAGATAGATAGATAGATAGATAGATAGATAGATAGATAGATAGATAGATAGATAGATAGATAGATAGATAGATAGATAGATAGATAGATAGATAGATAGATAGATAGATAGATAGATAGATAGATAGATAGATAGATAGATAGATAGATAGATAGATAGATAGATAGATAGATAGATAGATAGATAGATAGATAGATAGATAGATAGATAGATAGATAGATAGATAGATAGATAGATAGATAGATAGATAGATAGATAGATAGATAGATAGATAGATAGATAGATAGATAGATAGATAGATAGATAGATAGATAGATAGATAGATAGATAGATAGATAGATAGATAGATAGATAGATAGATAGATAGATAGATAGATAGATAGATAGATAGATAGATAGATAGATAGATAGATAGATAGATAGATAGATAGATAGATAGATAGATAGATAGATAGATAGATAGATAGATAGATAGATAGATAGATAGATAGATAGATAGATAGATAGATAGATAGATAGATAGATAGATAGATAGATAGATAGATAGATAGATAGATAGATAGATAGATAGATAGATAGATAGATAGATAGATAGATAGATAGATAGATAGATAGATAGATAGATAGATAGATAGATAGATAGATAGATAGATAGATAGATAGATAGATAGATAGATAGATAGATAGATAGATAGATAGATAGATAGATAGATAGATAGATAGATAGATAGATAGATAGATAGATAGATAGATAGATAGATAGATAGATAGATAGATAGATAGATAGATAGATAGATAGATAGATAGATAGATAGATAGATAGATAGATAGATAGATAGATAGATAGATAGATAGATAGATAGATAGATAGATAGATAGATAGATAGATAGATAGATAGATAGATAGATAGATAGATAGATAGATAGATAGATAGATAGATAGATAGATAGATAGATAGATAGATAGATAGATAGATAGATAGATAGATAGATAGATAGATAGATAGATAGATAGATAGATAGATAGATAGATAGATAGATAGATAGATAGATAGATAGATAGATAGATAGATAGATAGATAGATAGATAGATAGATAGATAGATAGATAGATAGATAGATAGATAGATAGATAGATAGATAGATAGATAGATAGATAGATAGATAGATAGATAGATAGATAGATAGATAGATAGATAGATAGATAGATAGATAGATAGATAGATAGATAGATAGATAGATAGATAGATAGATAGATAGATAGATAGATAGATAGATAGATAGATAGATAGATAGATAGATAGATAGATAGATAGATAGATAGATAGATAGATAGATAGATAGATAGATAGATAGATAGATAGATAGATAGATAGATAGATAGATAGATAGATAGATAGATAGATAGATAGATAGATAGATAGATAGATAGATAGATAGATAGATAGATAGATAGATAGATAGATAGATAGATAGATAGATAGATAGATAGATAGATAGATAGATAGATAGATAGATAGATAGATAGATAGATAGATAGATAGATAGATAGATAGATAGATAGATAGATAGATAGATAGATAGATAGATAGATAGATAGATAGATAGATAGATAGATAGATAGATAGATAGATAGATAGATAGATAGATAGATAGATAGATAGATAGATAGATAGATAGATAGATAGATAGATAGATAGATAGATAGATAGATAGATAGATAGATAGATAGATAGATAGATAGATAGATAGATAGATAGATAGATAGATAGATAGATAGATAGATAGATAGATAGATAGATAGATAGATAGATAGATAGATAGATAGATAGATAGATAGATAGATAGATAGATAGATAGATAGATAGATAGATAGATAGATAGATAGATAGATAGATAGATAGATAGATAGATAGATAGATAGATAGATAGATAGATAGATAGATAGATAGATAGATAGATAGATAGATAGATAGATAGATAGATAGATAGATAGATAGATAGATAGATAGATAGATAGATAGATAGATAGATAGATAGATAGATAGATAGATAGATAGATAGATAGATAGATAGATAGATAGATAGATAGATAGATAGATAGATAGATAGATAGATAGATAGATAGATAGATAGATAGATAGATAGATAGATAGATAGATAGATAGATAGATAGATAGATAGATAGATAGATAGATAGATAGATAGATAGATAGATAGATAGATAGATAGATAGATAGATAGATAGATAGATAGATAGATAGATAGATAGATAGATAGATAGATAGATAGATAGATAGATAGATAGATAGATAGATAGATAGATAGATAGATAGATAGATAGATAGATAGATAGATAGATAGATAGATAGATAGATAGATAGATAGATAGATAGATAGATAGATAGATAGATAGATAGATAGATAGATAGATAGATAGATAGATAGATAGATAGATAGATAGATAGATAGATAGATAGATAGATAGATAGATAGATAGATAGATAGATAGATAGATAGATAGATAGATAGATAGATAGATAGATAGATAGATAGATAGATAGATAGATAGATAGATAGATAGATAGATAGATAGATAGATAGATAGATAGATAGATAGATAGATAGATAGATAGATAGATAGATAGATAGATAGATAGATAGATAGATAGATAGATAGATAGATAGATAGATAGATAGATAGATAGATAGATAGATAGATAGATAGATAGATAGATAGATAGATAGATAGATAGATAGATAGATAGATAGATAGATAGATAGATAGATAGATAGATAGATAGATAGATAGATAGATAGATAGATAGATAGATAGATAGATAGATAGATAGATAGATAGATAGATAGATAGATAGATAGATAGATAGATAGATAGATAGATAGATAGATAGATAGATAGATAGATAGATAGATAGATAGATAGATAGATAGATAGATAGATAGATAGATAGATAGATAGATAGATAGATAGATAGATAGATAGATAGATAGATAGATAGATAGATAGATAGATAGATAGATAGATAGATAGATAGATAGATAGATAGATAGATAGATAGATAGATAGATAGATAGATAGATAGATAGATAGATAGATAGATAGATAGATAGATAGATAGATAGATAGATAGATAGATAGATAGATAGATAGATAGATAGATAGATAGATAGATAGATAGATAGATAGATAGATAGATAGATAGATAGATAGATAGATAGATAGATAGATAGATAGATAGATAGATAGATAGATAGATAGATAGATAGATAGATAGATAGATAGATAGATAGATAGATAGATAGATAGATAGATAGATAGATAGATAGATAGATAGATAGATAGATAGATAGATAGATAGATAGATAGATAGATAGATAGATAGATAGATAGATAGATAGATAGATAGATAGATAGATAGATAGATAGATAGATAGATAGATAGATAGATAGATAGATAGATAGATAGATAGATAGATAGATAGATAGATAGATAGATAGATAGATAGATAGATAGATAGATAGATAGATAGATAGATAGATAGATAGATAGATAGATAGATAGATAGATAGATAGATAGATAGATAGATAGATAGATAGATAGATAGATAGATAGATAGATAGATAGATAGATAGATAGATAGATAGATAGATAGATAGATAGATAGATAGATAGATAGATAGATAGATAGATAGATAGATAGATAGATAGATAGATAGATAGATAGATAGATAGATAGATAGATAGATAGATAGATAGATAGATAGATAGATAGATAGATAGATAGATAGATAGATAGATAGATAGATAGATAGATAGATAGATAGATAGATAGATAGATAGATAGATAGATAGATAGATAGATAGATAGATAGATAGATAGATAGATAGATAGATAGATAGATAGATAGATAGATAGATAGATAGATAGATAGATAGATAGATAGATAGATAGATAGATAGATAGATAGATAGATAGATAGATAGATAGATAGATAGATAGATAGATAGATAGATAGATAGATAGATAGATAGATAGATAGATAGATAGATAGATAGATAGATAGATAGATAGATAGATAGATAGATAGATAGATAGATAGATAGATAGATAGATAGATAGATAGATAGATAGATAGATAGATAGATAGATAGATAGATAGATAGATAGATAGATAGATAGATAGATAGATAGATAGATAGATAGATAGATAGATAGATAGATAGATAGATAGATAGATAGATAGATAGATAGATAGATAGATAGATAGATAGATAGATAGATAGATAGATAGATAGATAGATAGATAGATAGATAGATAGATAGATAGATAGATAGATAGATAGATAGATAGATAGATAGATAGATAGATAGATAGATAGATAGATAGATAGATAGATAGATAGATAGATAGATAGATAGATAGATAGATAGATAGATAGATAGATAGATAGATAGATAGATAGATAGATAGATAGATAGATAGATAGATAGATAGATAGATAGATAGATAGATAGATAGATAGATAGATAGATAGATAGATAGATAGATAGATAGATAGATAGATAGATAGATAGATAGATAGATAGATAGATAGATAGATAGATAGATAGATAGATAGATAGATAGATAGATAGATAGATAGATAGATAGATAGATAGATAGATAGATAGATAGATAGATAGATAGATAGATAGATAGATAGATAGATAGATAGATAGATAGATAGATAGATAGATAGATAGATAGATAGATAGATAGATAGATAGATAGATAGATAGATAGATAGATAGATAGATAGATAGATAGATAGATAGATAGATAGATAGATAGATAGATAGATAGATAGATAGATAGATAGATAGATAGATAGATAGATAGATAGATAGATAGATAGATAGATAGATAGATAGATAGATAGATAGATAGATAGATAGATAGATAGATAGATAGATAGATAGATAGATAGATAGATAGATAGATAGATAGATAGATAGATAGATAGATAGATAGATAGATAGATAGATAGATAGATAGATAGATAGATAGATAGATAGATAGATAGATAGATAGATAGATAGATAGATAGATAGATAGATAGATAGATAGATAGATAGATAGATAGATAGATAGATAGATAGATAGATAGATAGATAGATAGATAGATAGATAGATAGATAGATAGATAGATAGATAGATAGATAGATAGATAGATAGATAGATAGATAGATAGATAGATAGATAGATAGATAGATAGATAGATAGATAGATAGATAGATAGATAGATAGATAGATAGATAGATAGATAGATAGATAGATAGATAGATAGATAGATAGATAGATAGATAGATAGATAGATAGATAGATAGATAGATAGATAGATAGATAGATAGATAGATAGATAGATAGATAGATAGATAGATAGATAGATAGATAGATAGATAGATAGATAGATAGATAGATAGATAGATAGATAGATAGATAGATAGATAGATAGATAGATAGATAGATAGATAGATAGATAGATAGATAGATAGATAGATAGATAGATAGATAGATAGATAGATAGATAGATAGATAGATAGATAGATAGATAGATAGATAGATAGATAGATAGATAGATAGATAGATAGATAGATAGATAGATAGATAGATAGATAGATAGATAGATAGATAGATAGATAGATAGATAGATAGATAGATAGATAGATAGATAGATAGATAGATAGATAGATAGATAGATAGATAGATAGATAGATAGATAGATAGATAGATAGATAGATAGATAGATAGATAGATAGATAGATAGATAGATAGATAGATAGATAGATAGATAGATAGATAGATAGATAGATAGATAGATAGATAGATAGATAGATAGATAGATAGATAGATAGATAGATAGATAGATAGATAGATAGATAGATAGATAGATAGATAGATAGATAGATAGATAGATAGATAGATAGATAGATAGATAGATAGATAGATAGATAGATAGATAGATAGATAGATAGATAGATAGATAGATAGATAGATAGATAGATAGATAGATAGATAGATAGATAGATAGATAGATAGATAGATAGATAGATAGATAGATAGATAGATAGATAGATAGATAGATAGATAGATAGATAGATAGATAGATAGATAGATAGATAGATAGATAGATAGATAGATAGATAGATAGATAGATAGATAGATAGATAGATAGATAGATAGATAGATAGATAGATAGATAGATAGATAGATAGATAGATAGATAGATAGATAGATAGATAGATAGATAGATAGATAGATAGATAGATAGATAGATAGATAGATAGATAGATAGATAGATAGATAGATAGATAGATAGATAGATAGATAGATAGATAGATAGATAGATAGATAGATAGATAGATAGATAGATAGATAGATAGATAGATAGATAGATAGATAGATAGATAGATAGATAGATAGATAGATAGATAGATAGATAGATAGATAGATAGATAGATAGATAGATAGATAGATAGATAGATAGATAGATAGATAGATAGATAGATAGATAGATAGATAGATAGATAGATAGATAGATAGATAGATAGATAGATAGATAGATAGATAGATAGATAGATAGATAGATAGATAGATAGATAGATAGATAGATAGATAGATAGATAGATAGATAGATAGATAGATAGATAGATAGATAGATAGATAGATAGATAGATAGATAGATAGATAGATAGATAGATAGATAGATAGATAGATAGATAGATAGATAGATAGATAGATAGATAGATAGATAGATAGATAGATAGATAGATAGATAGATAGATAGATAGATAGATAGATAGATAGATAGATAGATAGATAGATAGATAGATAGATAGATAGATAGATAGATAGATAGATAGATAGATAGATAGATAGATAGATAGATAGATAGATAGATAGATAGATAGATAGATAGATAGATAGATAGATAGATAGATAGATAGATAGATAGATAGATAGATAGATAGATAGATAGATAGATAGATAGATAGATAGATAGATAGATAGATAGATAGATAGATAGATAGATAGATAGATAGATAGATAGATAGATAGATAGATAGATAGATAGATAGATAGATAGATAGATAGATAGATAGATAGATAGATAGATAGATAGATAGATAGATAGATAGATAGATAGATAGATAGATAGATAGATAGATAGATAGATAGATAGATAGATAGATAGATAGATAGATAGATAGATAGATAGATAGATAGATAGATAGATAGATAGATAGATAGATAGATAGATAGATAGATAGATAGATAGATAGATAGATAGATAGATAGATAGATAGATAGATAGATAGATAGATAGATAGATAGATAGATAGATAGATAGATAGATAGATAGATAGATAGATAGATAGATAGATAGATAGATAGATAGATAGATAGATAGATAGATAGATAGATAGATAGATAGATAGATAGATAGATAGATAGATAGATAGATAGATAGATAGATAGATAGATAGATAGATAGATAGATAGATAGATAGATAGATAGATAGATAGATAGATAGATAGATATGATATATTTTTTTTTTTTTTTTTTTTTTTTTGGGAGACTTTACCGCTATGCGGCATTCGTCTCTATAGCTTTATTTGAAATAATAATAGTTCCTAAACCTTATTGTACAATCCGATGTTTTTCAGATATTTCAATACTTGCACTTCAGTTTTCCTGTCGTTTCTTAGCAAATTTTCTAGTGTGTTGGGCAAATTCAGTTCTTGTCGCTGTAGTTTGTAAAGTTCACATCCGATGAGAATGTGGTGAACTGTTTGGTTCCGTCCACAGTGGTGGCAGAACTCTGGTAATTTGTTCTCGAAGATGTGGTGTTTTGTATACCAAGTGTGTCCCAAACGTAGTCTGGTCAAAATAATTTGCTCCTTTCTCTTCGGCTGATCACACCATTTTCCAACTTCCGGTTTCACTATTCTCGTAATTTTCCTCTCCGACGCTTCCCATGTCTTCTGATGCGTTTTCCAAATTTCCCCTCGGCTCCAACGTACAATATCCTGGGCTGGAACAAATTTTGTGGCTCTTTCCGCGTTTCTGTTGCTATTCGCTAGGCGATCTGCTAACTCGTTCCCTAATATTCCTGAATGTCCCGGGATCCAACAAAAACTTATATCTTTGCCTTCTGCTTCCCTTTCAATAGCTTGGATATACGGATGTGCTGAATTTCCTGCTTCTAGCGCTTGAAGACAGCTGGCTGAATCGCTGAATATGACGGATTTGCAAGTTATTTCTCTAGTGGCTTGGGCTAACGCTGCAGCTTCCGCTGAAAATACCGAACATTGTATGGGAAGGCTGGCTCCACTTCTTGAAGCAGGCCCGACGACTCCAAATCCAATTTGTCCACTTGCAAAAGATCCATCGGTAAACCATTTTTCATGGTTTTTATATTTGTCGTGGACGTGTTCACAGAAGGTGTTCACCGCAAGCTGGGGAAACTGTCCAGCTTTTACCTTTGCTTTGATTGTCCAATCAATTTTTGGACTCTTCTTAAACCATGGTCTACTGTCGTTTGAAATTCGTTTGCAGACTTGGGGCAGAGTTTCACCTGTCAAGCTTTTGAAGATTCTATCAGCTTTGACCCAAAGGAAAATTGGTTCCAATCGCGTTTTTTCAAGAACCGAGCAGGCCTTCCTCACAAGTGTTAGAACGGCGACGTATTTGAAAGGCAAACATCCAGATTCAACAACCATGGGCAAAACCGGACTAGTTTTTAGTGCACCTGAGGCTGTCCGAATGATTTGATTGTAGACCGGAGCTAAAACTTCAATGTTTTCTTTCCTTAATAGTTCTATACCATACATCAGTTTTGATGTAATGGTGGCATTCCCTATGTATAGCAGTGTTTTCCTATCCGCCATCCTCGAAATGGCTTTTAACAGGTTCAGTCGACTCCTACAATCGTCCTTCAGTTGCTTAACGTGTTGATTAAACTTGCACTTTTTGTCGAAGATAATTCCCAGTATTCTGGTCGTCTTAACTTTGGGTATTTCAGCACCGTCCAAGATGATCTTCGCTCCTTCTAAGTGCCAGTTTTTATGCCGTCGAACCTTACAGCAGTGCATTGTTGTTGACTTTGTCGGTGACATTTGGAAGCCTTTAATTTTGGCCCACTCCTCGATTGCGGTTACAGCCTTTTGAAGTCTTTTCCGAAGAAATCCAACTCGTTTCCCCGTTGCAATAATTACAATGTCATCGGCGTAAACGAAGACTTTAACATTTTTTGGGATGACCTCAAACAGTGAATTCATGGCCAGCAGAAAAAGGGTGACAGAAATGACTGAGCCCTGAGGAACTCCGTTTTCTTGTTCGAAACATCGGGACATCTGACCGCCGAAGCTGACTCTGGCTGAACGCTGCTGCAGAAAGCTTGAAATGAATTTGTTCATTCGGGTTCCTACTTTACTGTCTAAAACTGCTTCCATTATGCTTCTGTGCCACACTCTGTCGTAGGCCTTTTTAATGTCTAGCGTCACTATTTCACAGTGTTCTCCGTTAACAGCGGCCTTCGAAATTATGTCATCAAATTCAGCAAAGTAGTTGGTAATCCCTTTCCCCTTACGAAAAGCGAACTGTCGAGGATGCAGGCTTCCTTGTTTTTCTAATGCTGTTATGAGGCGGTGGTTGACCATTCTCTCCATCGTTTTGCAGACGCAGCTTGTGAGTGATATGGGTCGGAAACTGCTGGCTTCATTTGCCTGCCCTGCTCCTTTTTGGATAGGTATTATGATGCTTTCCTTCCATTTTTTGGGAACGACCCCGCTGTGCCAAATTTGATTGAATGCTAACAACAGTTTTTTCTTGCAGTAGAAAGGAAGCCTTTTGAGCATAGGATATCCTATTTGGTCTGGACCTTCTGATGTTCCTGTTGCGTGATCAAGTGCTTGAAACAGTTCATGGATGGTGAAGTCCTGGTTGAGGATAGAATCCTCTGCTGTCTCCAGATTTAGTTCGTTTGCCTCGTGGTGGTCCTTGTTTGCTAGAAAGCTTTCAGGATATCCTGCTGTCGCTGATGATTCTGCAAAGAAATCCGCAAGATGGTTCGCTATGGTCATGGGATCATTGTTGTATACGTTGTCAATGATGAGTCCACGTCCTTTGGCCTTTCTTTTCCCACTTAACCCTCTAATACCCAAATTTTTGATTTTGATCTAAATAACATTTTTCGTCATCTAAAATCGATTTAAGCATGTTTTGGAAGATGATTCTTTTCAATTCTCGATATAGTAAATTTCGGTTTTTGATTTTTCTAATTTTTATTTTTGAATATCCCCCCCCTTTTATATTTTTCCTGGAAGCCTTTTCGGGATGCGGATTTTTTGAGACGAAAACATTTTAAGTTTTTGTGACTATTGTTGAAATATTAATATTTTAATTTTTTTTCATTGACAATTTTATTTTCCGTGTAATTTTAAGGAAAATAATTTAAGAGTGTATTCGACTCCCTTAAACTATTTTACTATGATAGAATGATTTGGGAAAAATTTAAAATATGTGATTTGTAACGATTCAATACAAAATAAACAATGACTTCTGAAAGGTGATTAAAACATCAATTTTTCAATGATTTTAAAAAAATGTAAATACGCTATAAAAGACACCAAAAACCATTTTGAGATATACAGAACAGTCCTAAATGTCAGCCAAAAATATTAAAAATTTGATTGTCCACGAAGCAAAAATTACAAAAATGCTCAAACTATACCCCGTCTAAAGGCGGGGTTGGGTATTAGAGGGTTAATCTATTATAGTTTTGCCATAGTTCAGAGGTGGAGGAGCTACTTGTGAACAGTTGTTGAAAATTTTCCCAGGATTCTGCTTTAGCTGCATCTACAGCTTTTCTCGTTTCGTGCTTCAACGTGTTGAATTCCAGCTTAGCTGCTTGCTTGTTCGGATCGTCGTTTTTCATTTTTCGCAATTTTCGTAGAGCCTTTCTACGTTGTTTTATTTTAACACTGATATTCTGATTCCACCATAGTTGTTTTTTCCTTCCCGTTATGCCTTTTGTTCTTGGAATCGATTCCAAGGCTGCCTCAAAGATTCCTCTGGTTATGTCGTCCATGGAGATCTCGGAGTCAACTGGAATCTTCTGGGCTACAATTTCTTCAAATTTGGTCCAGTCAGCATCCTTATACAGCCATCTTTTTCTTGAGAGGATGGTTGGGAGCACGGAATGGGACCTGATGTGTATTGGGAAATGATCACTTCCGTGAAGGTCGTCCTCGCAGATCCAATTAAACTTGGAAGCGAGAGAGAGTGAGGCGAAAGAGATGTCTATAGCAGTGAAGGAGCCTGAATTGCAGTGGTAGTGAGTTGGCGATCCATCGTTCAGCGCGACTATGTTGTTATTGACTGCCCATTCTAGTAACAGTTGACCTCGTAGATTGGATTTACTGCTTCCCCAAACCTCATGCGAAGCGTTGAAGTCACCACACAGCAAGTATGGTGGTTCAAGGGTTAGTATAAGATCGTTTAACTTACCGATGAGCTCCCGATTGCTTAATGTATGTGGGACGTATATAGAGATAACCGTGATGTTCCATGGCATACCGACTCGGATAATACAGGCGTGTAAACCTGAGTTGTGTGGTATAGCTTGAAACGGGACGTCTTTACGAACACCAATTCCGGCGATGCCATTGCCCAGGCTCTCTGGGCGGCTGGTTATGAACCATTGATAGTTGTTGAGGAGCTTTTCCGTTTTACACGTCATCATCTCTTGCAGGCATATTGCGATAGGTTGGCGGTCATCTACAATTTTCCGAAATTCATTGTAGTTTTGCCAAACGCTACGGACATTCCATTGGATGGCAAATGTTTCTCTGTTGTCCAGAGATGAGGTTTCAGACGCCGAGCTTTCAGAATCTGGTTGTTGGATGCGATCTGGGGGGAAATTTGATGAGGCGGGAGTGGGATGCTCATTTTGATAATGGTTTATACTTGCCTTAGAAGCAAGTTTTCCCGCACCAGCTGCCGCTATAGGAATGGAGTCGTCTATAGTCAGGGCTGGTGCGAGATCTTGCGAGGGGTTTGCGGACCCCACTCCGTTTTGATGACAGTTTGCTGTAGAGTGTTGATGTAGATGACTAGGTAATGACCGGTCAGTCTGTGAAGGTCGTCTTGGGCGCGTCCGGCACGTATCGGTATTATCTTCGTTGGAAACAGTACTTCTTGTGGAGGTGAACGTAACCATGGTAGATGTTGTAATTGAACCGTCTTCTACCAATTGATAGTTGCTAGTGTTGGGATATATATTACATAGAGGATTTTTTTGAAACTTTTGAAGGATAGGGGAGGGATAGCGTATATTCAAGGGTATGTTTAGATTGCTCTGTGATGGCAGACCGGCCGCAGAGATGGGTACACCGTCAACAGGTTGGGGTAGTGCGTCCTGGATAGTTTCCCCAGTCAGCTGCGCTTCTCTTAGAAGTGAGGGTGGTACTGCACTTTCCCACTCCTCAAACCGGTCTAGAACATTGCTTTGGTGCGAGGTCTGCTTGGTCGTGAAATTGCGAGAAAGGTTAGCCGTGTTATTGTCGTCGTGGTGATCCAGGATTGTGGTTGCGAAATCGTCCATCGTTCCCTATTTCAGAGTCTGATGAAACCACAACCTGTGATGAACTTTCGCTCGTCATTCTCCTCGTTTGAATCGGACTTCTTCTACTAGTAGTTGCCTTTTTGGGTGGTGGTGACATCCTGGTTTGTTGATGTTGTTGTTGTTGATTGGTAGCTCTTTTCGATTTTCTTCGGCTTTCTTCTGTTCCGGGTTCGCTGTGCAACGATTCCGATCGTCTTCGATCATTATCGAACAGTTTTTTCAGGTTTTCAACTTGAGTCTCCAGCTTTGAATTCGTTTCATCTCTTTCTCGAATCCGTCCTAACAATTCGTTGATTGTTTCTTCTTTGCGATTGTTCTGCTCGATGATCTTACTGAGTTGGTCCTCAATCGATTCCTTCTTTGTAAGTTCCTTCTCTAATCTTTCGATTTGATTCTGCTTCTCTTTCATTTGGTTTGCCAGCGCATTGAATCTTGCTTGGTCGAGCCTGGGTTGGGCTGCTACCTGTGCGTAGCTTCCGTTGCCAGCTTCCACCCTTTTTCGTGCATCATCGTATGAGAGGTTGAAATCAATTCTGGTGCGAATTACGTCAGCTTCCGATTTGTACACCTCGCATTGCCGACTTGTTGGTCGATGTGGTCCTTTACAGTTGCAGCAAAACGGTTCGTCATTGCATGCTTGCATATCTTCGTGATTTTTAGAGCAAACGTGACACAATTTCGGGTTTGGACAGTTTGTTCTCCCGTGACCGTATTGGAAGCATTGGAAGCATAACAGAGGGTTCGGGTAGTAGGGTCGTGTTTCTACTCGTAGTAATCCAACTTTGACTGTTTCGGGGAAAATCGGGCGGTTGAAGGTTAGGATTATTGCTCGGGTTGGTTCCTTGTTCGTCTTAAGGATTCGTCGTGCCGCAGTAACTCCTTGGGGATGTAGCTGTTCTACGATGTGCTCCTCGCTTTTCTTCATCAGATCAAGAGATATTATCACACAACGACTCGAATTAAGGGTTGGGTGAAGCTTGATTTCTATTTCCGTACCATCACAGAGTTTGGACATCTTCAGCAGTTTTTCCACCTGAAGCGGTTTTCTCGTACGTAGCACGTAGCGACTACACTGGGCTTCGCTTTTAGCTGACTCGATTGGTCCAACAAGGTCTTCAATACTCTTTCCGATTATGAAAGGCTCGGTTGGTAGGCTTACTCCATCTTTTCCTGTCATGAGCAGAGTGGTGATAGCTCCGAACTCATTTCTTGGGTCGAGATACGCGGGAAACGTTCTACCGTTTGACCCACCTGGGTCTCCCCCACTTGTGGAGGCCATATGCCGCTGTGCTATCTCAGTGCACACTGATCATATGGCTGGTCACCCTAGACGCTAATGTTAACCGCGTGTAGTGGCAGCAGTCACCTGCTGCCTACCCCGGGTGCGGTGGGAGAGGGAGTTAAGGATGGATACTAGCTTGGTTCAATCGGTGTTTTCACTGAATCAGTGGAGACGCACGGTTTTCCACTTCACTACTTAACTTATCACTGTTTTCTTCGAACTGCAAGGTTCGTCACTTGTAAGCTCAAGTCTTTTCGCTACTTTATACCGTCAAATGGGGACGCACTATTACGCACCGCGAATGGAATCGCACTTCTGAAGTATGGTACCCTGGTATCAGGCTCACTTCGAGACGCGATAGTTACGCGATAGTCACTGTTACGTTACACGTGTAACACGGGTTTTAACGCCGCGGGGCGTAGCGCTAAAGAGTTTCTTGCCGGGAGGCGTAGCTCTACTTTCACTAGGGAAATAGAAATAACTTCCAGACACAGAGAGGTTAAACAGAACGACTGCTATCTTCGGCTGCTCAACGTGAACTCGGGATATGATATAATAGGTTTAAAAATGAAGGTAAAAGCTAGTAGATTATAGTTGCTCAAACTTGTGCGACTTTGAAACAATTACCAACAAGGTTCTGGCAACACTGCAACGCAATTCATAACTGCATAAGCACCGCAGCCGGCGAAGCCGTTCCAAGAGGTTTATGAACGCGATGGAGTTTTGCGAACCGATTGCAAATTTTCGAGATCATCAAAGGTCGGCCAATGCACTTTGCGGGTTTCGATTTGGCGCGCGCGGATCAGCACCAACTGCGTACGTCAAACTTAGTTGCAGCATACTGTGCGCACTTCACCCAAAACAAGCATTCTCATCGGACGCGAAGCGCATGGCGATGATAAGCGATCATCATACATCGTCCAAACTGCAGATTGATTTGTTGAACCACGAACACAACACGACCTAGCTATTTTTGGGCCGAAAGGAGCACACGCAAGACCTCTTCTACTGGTTGGATGCTGCTACGGCTGCTACTGCAGGCCATCTCGAGATAAGTCCCTTCACTTGGGTACTTATTTGCCCGTAGAGAGGGATTATCATCGATCGTCATTCGTGTCGCTCCAGAGCGGAGTTGCATTTCGGAAGAATGACTTTCAGCGATAGCCTCACGGTTACGGAGGAAAGTGCAAATATGTTTACGACGAACTCGGGCGGCCGGACCTGATAATGGAGGCCTCCGTGGATGACCAAATTTTCGAACAATCTCTATTCAATAATTTTATAACAACCAACAACGAAAGGAGGCACTGGCTGTTTGACGAAGGGCCCGAACCCATCAATAAGTGTTCAATAAAGACGACGTCAATAATTGTTTTCCGATAGGCCTGGCTGTTGGTCGTGGTGAATGTTGGTCAGTGATGCAAAGGCCGTTCCGATAGCTCGAAGAAATGCCATGGCTGGTTGGGGTGTTGCATCATTCGATTGCGTTAGAATAATCTGTTTGCTGGAGTAAACGAAATCGTCCAAATAACATTTACAGTTGTCTTCTAGCCCAGCCGAAGGGTTGGTTTGACCATATCATCGAAGCTCATCTTCTATATTTTATCAACTTGGTTTTTCATTTTCTTTTCCAAAGTTTTTTTTGCAAATATGCCTGTATAAACCTCGTGAACAATAATGACATTTTTTAAGAAAAAAAAAATTGAGAAAAAATAAATTTGTTTTAAGTTTCAGAAGTTGAATATTGCTTCCTATTTAAACATTTTAGTGTTTCCCAAACTTGCCGAACCAATCGAATATAATTTATTTATTTATTCATCCCTTTGAAGTTGGTAAAATAAGTTTTCGTCCTCATTTTCATTTACCTTTCTGTTCCAAATTTTGTTTTATTGTAAATAACATTCAGTATCACATTTTACTAGAATTTTACTTCCAAACATAGTAGGTAGCAAATATTGATGAAAATTGTAAAAAAAAATAGCGTTGATAAAATCATCTTGATTTCCTGATAGAAACTTCAAAAGTCCGTCTATTGTTTGTTTAATTTTATTGAATATATGTATGATAATAGGGGGATTCACTTACCAGCGTAAACTGCTTATTAAAGTTTATTCTTTCAGATTAAACTACATCACCGAAGATATCAATTTTCTAAGTGATCAGAGTTCTGAGATATATGGACTATAAGATTTGTTTGCTCGCTAGTGCTGCCTAGTGGTGGAATTTTGAATCAAACGGCCCATCATTTGTTAGTTCTTGACCAGCCAAATAATATTGCCGAAGACACCAACTCTCTAAGTAAAGACTGGACTCGAAAAAAAAATGAGACACTCAAAATAATGTATAGCTTTTGATTGCGTTCACAAAAATAGCTGATTTTTTAACCAGGAAAAGCATGTTATGTGTAGTTAATGTCCTAAAAATTTCATCAAAATCGGTTCAGTATTGGCGCAAATATAGTCGATACAATAAAATGTGATTTTGGAAATTATGGGCTTCCATTTTAAACATTGCTCAAGCTATAACTTGGTTGTTAGCTCATCAAAACGTCTGAAAATTTGACTGTAAGTTCTTCAAGTAAGTCATAATAAGTGGTGAAAATTTCATTATAATCTGTACTTTTTTTTACCAATTCAAACAAAAAAACGGGGTTTTAAAATTTTGGGCACTTTTTAACATTTTAAAATTAGTGTGCATTATTTTGACTGTAGTATTGGCGACACCGTTTCGTTTTTTTTGAAACTTTGACAGTGTAAAATCGGATCAGTATTTTTGGCTCAACAGTTTTAGTTGAAAAATGTGATATTTTTTAAAGTGTTTGTTTGGCCCAAGATTCTCAAATAGTAAGTCTCTTGTTTCGACGATATCTCCACCAACACTTAACCGATTTTGATGAAATTTTTACGGTATTAGCTACACATAATGCACTATTCCTGGTAAAATAAATCAGCTATTTTTGTGCACGCAATCAAAAGTTATTCGTTATTCTTTGTGTCTTCTTTTTTTTGAGTCCAGTCTTTGATTAGGATCATCAGATATTTGGTATAAACATTTCATCGGTGTTACGTCTGTTTGTTTCTGGCATGACAGATATCACCGAGAGCAAGACGCAGCACTTGCGAAATTCTCATACCGTATATCTTAGCAATATGATCACTTAAATATTTGGTGTATTTGGCAAAGTTGTTAAAAATTTCGACAAATGAAAATATTTTTATTATCAAACAATAGAACAGTTCAGTTTTTACTAGAAATCAGTTTGTCGCTATAGTAAACTGAAAAATCGGTTGATTTGAACTAGAATTTAATTGTGTTTACAATTTATTTTTCTGCGTGAAAAAGTTCCATGGCGCACGGTGTCAAAATTTCGATTATTATCGAACATTCATGTACCTCGGATTTTTCTTCGAAAATGAATAGTCTTTCGGCTATATATTCATAATCGGAAAACTAGAAAATATTTCATCGGCGAAAATTTTTCCATACATTTTGTATGGGTTGCTTTTTGGGCTAAAATAGTAATTATTGATTTTTAGTATGGAAAATACCCAAAAACTCATCTAACTCAAATTTTCCCCGATAGAATATTTTCAAATTTTGCATTTATATATTATAGCCGAAATTCTAACATTCTATGAAGAAAAATCCGAGGTACATGAAAGTTCGATAATAATCGAAATTTTGACACCGTGTAGCGCAGCATAGGAAAATTGCCCTTTTTTCACTTTTCCGTATTGAATTCCGCATCAACAAACGAGTACTTTTTGGAAAGAAAATTTAATTCTCTTTCAGATGCGCTTACATCCGGTAGGTAATTACGAACAATTTATGTGATTAATTTTAGGAACTCTTGCTATGCCTCCGGCGAGCGATCTTCCGGGATTTTTTGTTAGCTGGTCAATCCGGTGTCTGTCGGCATGGGCATCGAGAATGATAATATTAGAAGCCATTGCAAATGGAAAATAGCAACTTCTAGAGCAAAAAATGAGTAAAATTTGACGACAAAAAATAGATTTTTTTTTTATGTAAACAAACGAATTTCTCCTTATCTTACCAAGCACCTCTACAAGTGGGGGTCATCCGAATTAGCCTTTCTCTGATCACTTAGAGAGTTGGTTTCTTCGGCAATGTTGTTTGGTTTATTAGGGCCTTTCAGTTGATTAGCTGATTGGTTCAATATTCTGCCAGTAGACGGCGCTAGTTGCAAATTAGTAGAAGCATGCAATTTTTACTTATTTTTTCGAAAATATTCCGCAAGCTGTAACTTTTTATAAAAGTGTAGGGAAAATTCTCAACTTTTATCTGCTAGTTGCACAACTAATTAGCTATAAATGATACAAATTTGAGCTCGATTGGATAGTTTTACATGAAGTTAGAGCGATTCAAGTAAAATGCTTCACCACGCAGAAAAATGGCGCTTGTTTATAACAATAAAACGCATGGTTGATTTTCTAACTGAGAATTTACTTATTCCAAAGTTATATTTAATTGTTTTCATTTAGAGTTTATCGGTAAAAACAACCGATTACCATCATTTCATATAATGTCAAAAATTTCATTTGTTTCAACAAAATAAAAACCATGAACATGATCCGAAAGCACTCACACAGCTATAAAATGCTTACCCCAACATCGCCACAACGAAGAAGGTGTAGAAAATCCATCACGCCAACTTCCAAGTGCAGCTTTGGCTGTGATGGATAACGCGCAGGTACTCACGACAGCATCCACAAAAACTTGATCGGTTTCGCCTTTTTTGTCTTTTTTTAGTCGTTCTCCTCTCCATCCGCTTACCGACGGTCTAAAAATAGATTTCCGAGCTGCCGCAGTTGCTGCCGTCACCAACTCAATCACATTCCGGGTTTGTTAGTGGCAAAAGTGCAGTCGTTTAGATCAATCCATTATTTCATGTTGAAATTACCATATCTCTGTTTGTTTTAACAAACTGTCAAAAATTTCGACAAATGAAAATATTTGTGTTATCAAACAATAGAACAGTTCAGTTTAAACTTGAAATCAGTTTGTCGCTATAGTAAACTGAAAAATCGGTTGATTTGAACTAGAATTTAATTGTGTTTTCAATTTATTTTTCTGCGTGATATTTGAGTGAACCGAATAAATTGAAATTTTGCACATTTATGACTAATGCTTAGCTCTTTGAAATACCTTTAACTTGACTTAAATACGTTCAAAGAAAACAAAATTACAGCTTTTTGATTACTTCACGAAAAAAATCATTCATTTGCATAATTTTTCAAATGTGTGACTAGCGCTTCCTAGTGGCGAAATTTCGAAACAAGTGGACCATCAACTGTAAGCCCTTGACCTACCAATCAACATTGTCGAAGACACTAACTTTGTAATTGACTAGAGTTTAAAATAAGCTGGACCTCTAGCGCGCCTAGTGCTAAGTTGTATAAATTGCCTAATACATTTATAGCAAGTTGTAACTATTTAAAATGTCCACCAAAACTATTCAAGTTTTGATTACTTGTTCCTCAACTAGTTAGATATAATTGGTACAAATTTGGGCTTGATTGATTAACTCTACATGAAATTAGAGCCCTTCTAGTAAAATACCTATTATTTTACTTCCGTTTATCAAATTACTGTACGTTAGGATTAAGCGAAGCGAATTAAATTAAATTTTGAAAGCTTATGACTAATGTATTGGTCTTCATGAACTGTTGAACTCGACTAAAATATGTCCAAAGGGAAAAGAAGTTGCATTTTATTGAAAACTTTTCGAAAAGTTCTAATCATTTGAATTTGCTACACCTTTGTACAACATTTTGAAATTGTATAGAGAATAATTTTGTTTTTAGAGGTCTCATGTTAGCCTAGTGGTTAAGGCTATGGATCGCCAATCCGGAGACGGCGGGTTCGATTCCCGTTCCGGTCGGGAAAATTTTCTCGACTCCCTGGGCATAGTATATCATTGTACTTGCCACACAATATACAAATTCATGCAATGGCAGGCAAAGGTAGCCCTTCAATCAATAACTGTGGAAGTGCTCAAAGAACTTGACAGAAACAATTTTTTCTTCGTAAATACGACTCTAGACCCATTGTGCTCTGGAAAGCCCGCATCCGGCAGTGTGCTGTTTGCAAGTGGAAATTCCTAGTAGACAATAGGACGCGAAGCTCAGCAGCGAGGCGAAAGTTATTTTTAGACGCAACCCGGTTCAACTTCTCGGGGTTGAAAAGAAGTGTTTGTGTGTAGTGATTCTTCTTCTTTATAACTCTACGTCCCCACTGGGACTTGACCTGCCACGCTTCAACTTAGTGTTCTTTGAGCACTTCCACAGTTATTGATTGAAGGGCTTTCTTTGTCTGCCATTGCATGAATTTCTACATTGTGAGGCAAGGACAATGATACACTATGCCCAGGGAGTCGAGAAAATTTTCCCGACCGGAACGGGAATCGAACCCGCTGTCTCCGGATTGGCGATCCATAGCCTTAACCACTAGGCTAATGGGAGGCTAATGGTATGGAACCTGTGGAACCGTGTAGCGCATCTTAATACAACGAATGGATTATGATTTGTCACATTTTCTGTACGTTTTTAATACACTAAAACCTCTTTTTATGCATGTTTTTTATGCACTTTTAATTTATGCACCTTTTTTTATGCCCTGCATAAAAAGAGGGAAAGCTACTCAGAAACAATATTGTGCATAAGAATATTTAATAATGACAGGAGCTATTGCAACGGTAACCGAGGGGTGTTTACAGATAAGAGCAAAGGAAGGTTACAGGTTCGTTTTTGGGTGTTTCCGAAGGTCTCATGTGCGTTACATGGGCTCCGAGTGGGTCTTGAGGGGATTTCGGAGTCATTTCAGGCGTCTCAGAGCATTTTAGGCTGGTTTCAGAGCCGTTACGGAGACGTTTTCAGGGGTTTTGGTTTAGGAGGATTTTTTAGACATTTCAAGATGTTTCAGATCATTTTCGGCGTGATGCAGAGGCGTTACGAAAGCGTTACTGAGGAGTTTTCGGGGTCCGGGGTTCGGGTTTCGGGGACCCTCTCAGATGCGTTACATGGGGTCCGAGGGTATTTAACGGGGATTTTGGAGGCATTTCAGGACGTTTCAGAGCATTTTTGGTGGGGTACAGGGGCGTTACTTAAGCGTTACGGAAGAGTTTTCGGGGTGTTCGGAGCTTCTCAGGTGCGTTACATGGGGTCCGAGGTGGTTTAAGGGGGATTTAGGAGTCATTTCAAAATGTTGCAGACCATTTTCGGCGTGATTCAGAGGCGTTACGGAAGCGTTACGGAGGAGTTTTTGGGGTGTTCGGAGCCTGTCAGGTGCGTTACATGAGGTCCGAGGGGGTTTAAGGGGGATTTTGGAGGCATTTCAAAATGTTCCAGACCATTTTCGGCGTGATTCAGAGGCGTTACGGAAGCGTTACGGAGGAGTTTTCGGGGTGTTCGGAGCCAGTCAGGTGCGTTACATGGGGTCCGAGGCGGTTTAGGGGGGATTTAGGAGTCATTTCAAAATGTTTCAGACCATTTTCGGCGTGATTCAGAGGCGTTACGGAAGTGTTACAGAAGAGTTTTCGGGGTGTTCGGAGCCTCTCAGGTGCGTTACATGGGGTCCGAGGGGGTTTAAGGGGGATTTTGGTGGCATTTCAAGACAGTTCAGAGCATTTTCTGCGGAATTAAGAGGCGTTACGAAAGCGTTACGGAGGAGTTTTCGGGGGGTTTGGAGCCCCTCAGGTGCGTTACATGGTGTCCCATGGAGTCTACGGGGGATTTTGAAGGCATTTCAAGACGTTTCAGAGCATTTTCGGGGGATTCAGAGGCGTTATGGAAGCGTTACGGAGAAGTTCTCAGGGGTTTCGAAGCCTCTCAAGTGCGTTACATGCGGTCCCCGGGGGATTAAAGGGGGATTTTTGAGGCATTTCATGAAGTTTCAGAGCAGACTCTGAAATACCTTAAATCGCCCCTCAAACCTCATGCAGCGCCCTTTAACGTTGAACAATTCGTCATTGAAATCATCGTCATCATCAAATATTTGAAAGCAGTTTTTTCGTTCAAAACAAAAGCATTCGCTGTGAAAATATATTCACTGTACTTCACATGAGGAACAGAATGCAGTGAATATATTTTCATGATCGATGTTTTGATTTACAGCAAGAAAACTGCTTTTTATTTTTAGAAAAATGAGGACGAATGCTTGAGCCTTAAAGTCTCCTGAGATCCCTTGAATTCAGTGTTAGTAAAAACTCAAATTCTCAAAACTCATGGTTGAGTTTTTTCACGCGCGATTCTTGACTCGCCAAACTCACCGCCGAAAAAATCAAGCTATTTGTTTACAATAAAGTATTAACGGTTGTATGACATAATGAGACCACATCTTGCATCTAATAACATTAAATATCGTTAAAATTGATATGGATTCGTTTTACAAGCAAACGAGCCTTCGGCGCTTGACTCGCGAGAGCGAGATTTCGCATGAAAATCTCGCGCGTGAGAAAATGATTCAGAATCGCGCGCGAGTTTGCTCACGCAAGAGTGGTTCATGAGTGAGACTTGAGTGTGATTTTACCAACACTGCTTGAATTTCCCCTAAAGCCCCTTGGAACGCCCCTGAAATCTACTTAATACTATTGAAATATGTACCCCAGAATTCTCCGTAATCCCATAAAAACACCAAAAAATCTTGACAGAACACCCTTGTAAGGCTCCTCAAATCCCCCGAAACAACCCCTTAAAACGCCCCTGAAACCCCTTGGAACCCCCTATCTGGGATCTCTGGGAACATTCTGGAAACCCCCTTAGCCCCACCTCAACTGTGAGGTGTGTGTGTGAGTGTGATTTTACCAACACTGCTTGAATTGCCCCTAAAGCCCCTTGGAACGCCCCTGAAATCTACTTAATACTATTGAAATATGTACCCCAGTGGCGTAGTTGGTTACACGTTCGCTTCATATGCGGATGGTCATGGGTTTGATTCCCAGCCCCGGCACTTGCAATTTTTCGTCAGTTGCTTTTCCCCCGAGAGCAACTGACACTGACCCTCTTCTGAGCCCCATGGCTCAAACGGACCCGGATACCTGGACATCGGCGAACTGCTACTCATAATGGATCCCCAATCGGACTGGAAAGGAACAACGGCCATTCATCATCATCCTTGTGCTCATCATTCTACTAAGTAGAAAAAGTGAAAGCAGCAGAAAGGCAACCAGTTCGATAAAGTAGAATAGAATCTAGGCGCTGTACAAAACAAAAATGTAAGTGCAGCTGTCAATTGAAATTGCTCACGTAGTGTCCCAGTGGACAAAAGAGCTGTAAATTAGGTTAAGTCATAGGTTCCCAAACTTTTTAGGTGCGCGACCCCCTATTACCAGTTGACGTGCTTTCGGCGACCCACCATAGAAACTACCTCATTTGTTGTCTGTTACAGTAAATTATTTAACTGACCCTCGCGACCCCCTGGATGAAGGCCGGCGACCCCCCTGGGGGGTCGCGACCCACAGTTTGAGAAACCATGGGTTAAGTGATTAGGAATATATTTCCATTATTTGTGTTCCAGGCGAAAAAAGTATCTAATTTGACCCTTGTAAGTTTTTACAAGGGTTCAAACTTCTGAGGCATGTGCGGGGTAAAATGCCCACCCCTAGTTTAATACATTAAAATAGCCATTTAGATCCAAATTTTGGTATAAATTGTGCAGAACACCAGTAAAAACCATATAATAGCACATTTGCATCATAAATAAGTTCACTAATCACATCCGTAGGTCATTTTGTTCAAATTGTTGATAAATCAGCTCATTATGCATTTAAATGGAAATGACCCATAATTACAGGCGTTCCATAATTATGTAATGGCTGTACATCGTTCACGAACAATAAAACTTGACAATAAACAATGAACGCAAGCATAGAACAGATATGCATCTTAGAACAAACTTGAAGTTTCGAGGTGGAAGACGTAAAATAGTCGATGGACTACTAGATTGGAATGAATTTCTATGGAGAAATAAAAAATCATTGAAGCGTGCTACGCCTTTCGCCCTATGCTCGCTGTACACAAAAGCTTGACTTACACCACCAGGTTCGCTAGTGTTCACCAATCAAACGAGCAGCACTTTTCGTGATGAACATTCACCCCCGTGACGCAAGTATATGGGCACAGTTTGGCATCCTGGCGATAGCTGTAGCTAGTGGCGCGTTTTACCCCGCATCAAAACTAAGTTGCTGAAAATCAAACATTTTTAAAAATTTGAATTTTTGAGTAGGGTCTTGTATTATTTGGGCAAGTGTACCTATTTTGGGCACTTACCGCTATAAATAAGTCTATTTCAAACCGATTGACTTGAAAGTTTGTATAGAGTTAGGCACGTACAGTATCTAACCCTGAACAAAAATTCAAATCAATCGATTCGAAATTGACTTAGTTATAGCGGCAAGTGCCCAAAATAGGTACACTTGCCCAAATAGTACAATACCCTAGTTAAACATAAAACTGGTTGATGGTTTCTTCCATTTGGAAGGAAACATGTTGATGCTTCATATATGTGTGAAAAAAATTGTGTATTATGAAGTGTTTCGTGGTCAAAATTGGACTCTTCCTTAACGTGGGCGTCTTACCCCTAGTTCCTCTATCTCAATTTTTGGTAGCTTTTCTTGTCTTAGGTGTAGATGCTATCTCAAACATCTATTTTAAATAACAAGTGCCTCGGTTTCATGCTTGAATTGCAAATTTCCATTGCTAGTCAACAAATACAAATTTTGTCCCATTTTTAGTTTGATTTTTTTTTCCAAAAAAAAAAAAATAAAATAAAAAATAATGATGATGAAGATGACAATGATGTTTGCGCATGTGCCTAGAACAAATTGCCCCTTTAACGATTTCGACAAACGGATCGAACGGTATCTTTTTTCATCACGTACTCCATGAGAGTACATCTAAAAGGGAGAAACGCAGTAACTCTTTTCCCCCTTTTGATCACAAAAATAAAGAATTTTTTTTTTCAAAAAACTGTAACCACTTTCAATTTTTTTATTGTTTGGCTCGTGCGGGCTTCGATGTTGTCCCAGCGCACACGCACATCCCTTTCGGTTTATTTACCATTCTGTTGCGTCACTCTCAATTCAAAGAGCTGTCATTCCTCGTTTTTTATGTCCGTACTTTGTATGCTGTATAACACAAAGCCTGCTTCGACGGGAAGGATTACACTTGGATCTGTCGATTTTCGAGAGTTTCTTTTCTCATTTTTTCGAAAATAGATGGGGTTGCGCATTGAACGACCCCTTTTTGTGAAAGAAACGTTTGCAAAAAAAAATGTAACAATTCAATGCGCCGCGTGCGAATCAAACTGCAACCAATTCCGTGTGGGTTTCTGCAAACCGATCGAATTGATTTATCGGAAAGTAATTTCCCGTGAGCGTGATGGGAAAGGATAGAACCAGTACATTTGTCCGTTAATGTCGTATTGATAATGTGGTGATAATTGGCACGGGTCCGACGACGTGCTGTTGTGTGCACCCCTTCTCAGATGAGGCTTCCATTCAGCACGGGTTACACTTTTTCCTGTATTGCACGGTGATCAGTCCAAAAACAGGCAATCAATTTTTATTACAGTGTATCAAACAATTGTCCGTACAGCAAATTTTTTGTCAAAATAATTTTTCATTTAAATGTTTATAACTTTTTTATACGCCAATCAAAAACGCTGAAATTTTGACCAATCATAAATCATATATTAATGCTCCATTGGTAAAATTTTGAGCGAGATCGAATAAGTATTCTGAAAGTAATAGAACTTTTAGTAAAATTTATAATATTTTTGAACATATTTTTAAAACATTATATCTCAATATGTACTCGATGAAATTTTCTCATTTTATTTTTGTGTTACAGCTTAAACCTAACGCTTTCATATGCAGCTACGTTTGAGATTTTATATTCACTACAAAAAATATAAAAAATGTGCTTATGTAGTTGACGATATTTAAAAAATTACCATATTTTGTACATAGAATCTGCCAAACGTTTTCCACCAATAAAAATGCATTAACTGAACGAAAAATGCATAGGACCTACTATTCATGTGTAGTTTAGTAGGTCCTGTATAAAAATATTACATTAAGAGAGTTTAAAAGTGTTGAAAACACTTGGCACTTTTATTGATCAAAATGTGATAAATTTTCAAATAATACTCTGAACATATACAGATTTTTCATATTTTTTGTAGTGAATATAAAACCTCAAACGAAGCTGCATATGAAAGCCTCAGGTATAAGCTGTAACACAAAAAAGATTGAAAAAGTTTCATCGAGTACATATTAAGGTATAATGTTTTAAAAATGTGTTCAAAAATCTTATAAGTTTTACTAAAAGTTCTATAACTTTCAGAAAACTTATTCGATCTCGCTCAAAATTTTACCAATGGAGCTTCAAAATATGGTTTATGATTGATCAAAGTTTCAGAGTTTTTGATTGACGTATAAAAAAGTTATAATCATTTGAATGAAAAATTATTTTGACCAAAAAATTACTGTACGGACAATTGTTTGATACACTGTAATTTTCGAGGTGATTCAAAACAAGCCACAAGCCGTCCGCTTATCACCGCGTACGACACCAGCATTTGGCAACTGCACTTCGAGAGGTAATTATTAGAGTGGGTCAACGTTGTATGGAGAAACTTTAAATTTGATCGTATCAACCCGGAACAAAGCTTCTTCAATCTATATTAGCGCCCAAAACAACTGTGCAAAATTTGGGAGCGATTGGTCGCTTCCCCGTATTCCGCATTGCGATTGAAATTTGTATGGAAGTTAGTATGGGAAAACGTCCTTTTTTTGCATTTTACTCATAACTTGAATTATTTTGTCTAATACCATGTAACTAATGACTTTAAAGTATAGCCTAGGATATGCCGAAAAACTTTGCCGAAGACCGCAAAGTGATACGACGCTTGTGAAAAAAGTTATTCGCCTGGTAACTTAGGCCAAAAATTGAGATTTTATTATTGATGTTATTCCTTTACATGTTAAATGTTAAGCACCACTGGGCAATGTGTACGTTATAACTTTTTTCACAAGTGCCGGATCACTTTGTGGTCTTCGGCAAAGTTTTTCGGCATATCCTAGGCTATACTTTACCGTCATTGATTAGACTGTTTTAGACGAAAAATTTCAATTTATGAGAAAAATGCAAAAAAGCACGTTTTCCCATACTAAATTCCATACAAATTTGAATCGCAATGCGGAATACGGGGAAGCGACCAATCGCTCCCAAATTTTGCACAGATGCTTTGAATGCTAAAACGAATCGAAAAAGCGTTGTTCCAAAAAATCGACTTTGTTGACCCAGTCTAGTAATTATACTTTGGCAAAGCAAATAGCTAGCTTTGTCTGTTCCCTTGGCTTATCGCCCTCCCGGGCCCCGAGTAGCGGCGGCAGTTTAACTCTTGTCTTGCACAGAATAATTCCACGCTTGTGCGCTCGCTGCACAGAGTTCGAGAGTTACGGATCGGCCATTTGGCAATGATAATGGAAGGCATCATCATTTTGACGAGCAGCATGACTTATTTAGACGATTGCGATGCTGCCGAAAAAACGGGGTCAATGCATTGTTGCATCCGCCGCCGGGTCTTATCGCGCCAAAAAAACGGGGCATTTCGGAGTGGATTTATTGCTGCGTGTGATCGGTTGTGGCAGTGTTGCTGATTCCTTTTTTCTGATCATATTAAAAAAAAACTTACTTTTGATGTTTTAGATGCTTATTTTAGTTCCTGCTAACCCTTCGTACATCAATTTGAGCAATTGTTTTTTTTTTTGGAACGGTAAAGACTGAGTTCGCGCAATACAGATTCCATTGAGTTTTGCCCAGAGATTCCTATCCCTACTTCCGCGTGGCACCCAGGCCCGGATTAAGGATTGTGGGGGCCCGGGGTCCAAGCGGTTGTGGAGGCCCCTCGGAGGTACAAATGCGATGAGCAATACAGTTTTTATTTGGTTTTGGATAATACTTTAACCAAAAATGATTTTTGTGGGGGCCCGGGACTCTGCCCCCCTTCAGATCCGGCCCTGGTGGCGCCGCAACAGCTGGGTTGCGAGAAACCTTAGGAAAGATCAGGGAAGGAAGGGTTAGCTTCTGCAAACATTGGCGTCTGTTCTCCAGGAGGAGTGGCTCACAACAGCGTCTGATCCCCATGTTAGGGGCGGCTGATCAACGTCCGAGTGCCAGGGACGGACTCTAAGCTCAACTGTGCACTATGGTCCTCCGGAAAGTAGGGAGTTGGTGTCAGGTAGAGGTGTGCGCCGCTGCGCCGCCGATTTTCGGTTCACGTCGCCGCCGCCGATTACACTAGTTTACAACATTTTTGAACTCGGTAAGCTGATGATCATTTTTGGTGTAGAATCATGCCCTGAGTTCAAAAACGTGAAAGAAAAAAATTACAGTAGAGCGGACATTTTTTCGACTTTCCATACAAGGTTGATGATTTGAAATCGATTTTTGTTCTATTTTTAAGCAAAGTCGCTCACTTCAAACATCTCATTCTCCGTAATCAATGCTCCGATTGAGCTGAAATTTTTACTGTAACTCACCTACATATGATATGTCAAATAAACGTCCAGAAAGAATTTTTAAGTTGTTTTTATCTTATTGAAAAAAAATACATTTCATCAAAAATTTTTGGGAATTTTGCTAAAATTTAAGAAAATCGTCCCTAAAACTCGCGAATATCTTGAATTTCATCAATCTGACGCAAAACCTGCATTCAGATGATCGAATATTATTCAGCTTTTAATTTATGGAAAAAGATTTAAAATTGGTTGAGCAAAACGCAATATATTTGGATTTTAGTAAATTACATATTTTGAATAGTTGCAAAACTCGATATTGAGCTAAAACTCAAAAACTGTTCTACTTTAAATTTCGAAATCAGCACTTAATTGTGCTTCAAAAATTTTGGTCGTTGACAGAAGTTCACGACTTTCGTTTTATTTTGTAAGCTTGTGTTATTTTTTGGCGCGCCGCCGCTTACGCCGCCGAACTCCAATTTTCTACGCCGATCTCAAAAACGCATTGATAAATTAAATTATTTCTTGATTTATTTCCTTACAATATTTCAAGCAAAGGTATCATCTGCATACATAGCATTTGTAAGGTCGTTTTCAGTGGTGGTCCATTTTTCTTAAGTAAAATTTATAACAGTTCTAAAAAAGTGAAAGAGTTTGTCCTTCGAATTAAAACGAGTTTACAAAGATACCGGGGGTTCCTGAAGATAACTGATGGCTAAAAAAAAATCTTGGGATTCCGAAGGTTGAAGAAAATACAGGTGATTCTGACAAAAAAAAAAAATTTATGTCGTGTTGATCTCCAGAAGAGATGAATTTCTCCAGCAACACTTTAGAGGATTCTTCCAGCAGTTTCGCCAAGTATTCCGCTAAGAGTTCCTCCGGGAACTCTAGAAGGTCCTTTGGGAAATCCGAGGGTTTCCTCCGAGACATCCTCTAGGAGTTTCTTTGGACATTGCTACAGAAGTTTCACTGAGATTTTATGTAGTACTTCCTCTAGAATCTCCTCTAAGAGTTGCTCCAGGTATTCTTTTAGGAGATCCTCCAGGAATTCATCTAGAAGTCTAGAAGTTTTTCCTGGGAATTCCTTTAGGAGATCATCCGACAATTCCTATAGGACAGAGGGCCGAATGACCACTAGGTTTAAGTCCCTCTTCAAAACCAAATACACACACAATTCCTCTAGGAGCACCTCCGGGAATTCCTCCACGAGTTCTTCAACGAGTTCATCCGGGAATTCCTTAACGAATTTCTACGGGAATTCCTTTAAGAGTTCATAGAAATTGCACTGGAAATACCAGAAGTTTTCTTGTAATTCCTCTAGGAGTTCTTCCGCGAATTCTTCTGGGAGTTCTTCCGGCAAGTTTTGTAGCAGTTCCTCCTGGAATTCTTCCAGGAGTTTTTTTTAAGGGTTCCCCGGAAATTCTTCCACAAGTTTCTCCGAACATTCCTCTAAAAGCTCCTGTGGGAATTTTTCTAGGGTTTCCTCTAGGAATTCTTCCGGGAATTACTTCCCTTCCGAGTTCCTTCGGGGATTCCTCACCATTTTTTTCCGAGAATTACACTAAGTGTTTCACCGTGACTTTCTCTAAATGGTCTTCCGGGAATTCGTCTAGAAGTGCTTCCGGGAGTTCGAATATCTTCGGAAACACCTTAACGAGTTTCACCGGGAAGAAGTTCCCCAGGAAATTTCACTACGAGTTGCTATATAAGTTTTTTTTAGAACTTGCACAAGCCATTTAAGAATTTCCCCGAACGTTCCTCTAGGAGTTCTCCGAGGAATTTCTCTAGAAGTATCTGAGTTCATCCGAGAATCTCTACAAGTTCTTCCGGGAATTTCTGCACGAATTTCTTGGGAATTCTTCTAGGAGTTTCATTGGGAGTTGCTCTAGAAATCCGGCTGGGAATTCCTCCAGAAATTCTTCCGGGAAAACCATTAAGAGTTCATCCAAACATCTCTGGTAATTTCTCTACTAGTTCCTCCTTGAATTCCTTTTCGAATTTCTTCGACAATTTCTCTACGAGTTCCTCCAAAAATTCATCTGGCAATTACTTTACTAGTTGCTCTAACATTATTTCTGGGAGTTGCACACGGAATGCCCGGAATTTCCTCCGAGAATTCTTATATGAGTTCCACCGGTAATTCCCCTAAGAACTCCTCCGGAAATTCTTCTAAGCGTCCCTCCAGCAATTTCTCTAAGAGTTCTTCTAAGATTTGTTTCCGGAATTCTTCGAGGAGTTTCCCCAAACGTTCCTCTAAGAGTTTATCAGGGAATTCTTTTAGATGCTCTTTTGGAAATTCGTTTAGAAGTTCATCCGGGAATTCCTCTAGGTGTACCTAGAGGAACGCCTCTACGAGTTCCTACGGGAATTCCTTAAAGAGTTTATTCAGAAATTCCTCTAGACATTCCACCAGGAATTCCTCTAGAGTTTCTTCCGGGAATTCCTTTAGAAGGTCATTCTGGATAATTTGTTGGGGAGCTGTTCACCATAACAATTATTTCAATAAATTTTCAAAAAACATGTGAAAATAAAAAAACTAAACCGTAACTATAAACATGTCATTGGATCTTCAAAATGATGAGTTACTAAAAAATAAAACACTTACATTGATTAACGGAATTAACAAAAATTTAAAAATTATGACCACGCCGTTTCACGCCGCCGCCGCCACCGCCGCCGCCACCGAAAATTCATTCGGCGTCACGCCGATCACGCCGCCGCCGCCGGCCAAAAAAGTGCAAAACGCCGCCGCCGACAGATTTCAAATCGGCGCACACCTCTAGTGTCAGGCCCTACGAGCTAGCCGTAAAAAACCATTGTAACGGAAAATCAGCAACAGAATAATACGAACCGAGACCAACGGCAACGACCCCAGCGAACAAAAAGGACTTGCGATTGGAAACTCGGTACGTGGAACTGCCGATCTCTCAACTTCATTGGGAGCACCCGCATACTCGCCGATCTACGGAAGGACCGCGGGTTCAGCATCGTAGCGCTTCAGGAGGTGTGTTGGACAGGATCCATGGTGCCAACGTTTAGAAGTAATCATACCATCTGCCAGAGCTGCGGCAACACACGCGAGCTGGGAACAGCTTTCATCGTGATAGGTGATATGCACAGGCGCGTGATCGGTTGGTGGCTGATCGACGAAAGCATGTGCAGATTGAGGATCAAGGGCCGATTCTGCAACTTCAGCATAATAAACGCCCACAGCCCACACTCCGGCACTGATGACGACAAGGACGCATTTTACGCACAGCACGAACGCGAGTACGAACGCTGCCCAAGCCACGACGTCAAGATCATCAGAGGAGATTTGAACCCTCAGGTAGGCCTGGAGGAGGAATTCAGACCGACGATTGGTAGGTTTAGCGCCCACCAGCAGACGAACAAAAACGGCCTACGACTCATTGATTTCGCCGCCTCCAAAAATATGGCCATACGTAGCACCTTTTTCCAACACAGCCTCCCTTATCGTTACACCTGTAAATCACCACAGCAGACGGAATCTCAAATCGACCGCGTTCTGATTGACGGACGGCACTTCTCCGACATTATCGACGTCAGGACCTATCGTGGTGCCAACATTGACTCCGACCACTATCTGGTGATGATCAAACTGAACCCAAAACTCTCCGTCATCAACAATGTACGGTACCAGCGACCGCCACGGTACAACCTAGATCCTACAGCGACTGAAACAACCGGATGTCACCTCAGCATACGCACAGAATCTCGAGGCCGCGTTTTCAGACGAGGGCGAGCACGAAGAGGTCCCTCTGGAGGACCGCAGGAGTACAGTGAAAGCAGCCATCAACGACGCAGCCGAGAGCACCATTGGGTACGTGGAACGGAATCGACGGAACGAATGGTTCGACGAAGAGTGCAGAACGGTTATGGAGAAGATGAACGCAGTGCGGGCGGTAATGATGCAGCAGGGGACTCGACAGAACGTGGAACGTTAGAAACAGAAGCAGAAACAGCAGACCCGCCTCTTTCGGGAGAAAAAGCGCCGCCTGGAAGAAGCGGAGTGTGAAGAAATGGAACTACTGTGCCGTTCCCAAGAAACACGGAAGTTCTATCAGAAGCTCAACGCATCCCGCAACGGCTTCATGCCGCGAGCCGAAATGTGCAGGGATAAAGACGGAGGCCTCTTGACGGACGGACGTGAGGTGATTTTTTTTTTATAAACACATTTATTTAGTTAATTTTAATCTAAGGACAACAACAACTTAAAACAAAGTCAAGAGCTCCTACTGTAAAACTACTTTTGACATCTAAAACGAAGTTTACATATACAATAAACATTTTTAGAGCCTTGTTTCTTGAAATGGGATCAGTATTCTTCAACTCTGGAAATGACAACATTTTGTAGTTTACTCTTCTGTTCAAGACTGCTTCCAGTTTCGGACGAAGATAGTTCCAAAGATGACGTACACGGACACACGTTGAGAACTTATGTTCAAGATCCTCCTCTACAGTTGTGCAATGGATGCACATGGGAGTGTCTACCCTGTTCTGTCGATAAAACAAAGCTGCGTGTGGGATTTTTCCGTTGACGATAAGATAGTAGGAGGATTTCTCGGCTGATGTCAATGCCCTGCTTCGAACGTTTCGTCAAATCCTGGACCACTGCACATTAGGATTTTCTGCAACAACTTTTGGAGTTTGCATTGTGTTGCGAAATGTATCCAGTACCGCTGGAGACGATGGATTCCTGGTTATGTTTTCTGGCAGATACGGTAGTTCTCTTGCAATCAGCTTCAAGCAAGGATATAAAGCTGGGATTCCACTGACATTTGGAGGATTTTTGAATTGGTCCAAGAAAGATGAAGCGAATGGGGTGTACTCCAGACATCGTAGAAAACGGTTGAGCAACAGTGCCTTGCATTTCTGTGACGGCAGGTGAAGATTTAGGCCCCCTTTAGAAACGGGTAGAGCCAATTGTTCAATGGGTATCCGGCAAGGATAACGTGCCCAAATGAAGTTTCCAATTCGTGAGGTTATTTTTGCAACTGAAGAGTTTGGGATGCTAAGCACAGAAGCCATAAACCACAGTCGAGATGTAACATACGTGTTCACTAGTATCACTTTTTGATGGATACTTAGACTCCGTTGTTGGAAAAGCCACATTAGCTGGGACGTTTTCCTAATAACATCGGCCCAGTTGAAATCAATTGTGCGCTTCAAGGAATTGAAGTAGACGACTCCCAGAATTTTCACGCTTTCTTCGTTTTTGAGCCATTCCACCGCTTGTGTTCTCCGTTGCACTCCGATGAGTATTGATGATGTTTTAGCCAAATTCAGCACAGCTCCAGAGCATAGTCCAAATTCCACAAACGCCTTCTTTATGGGATCCAACTTTGCATCATCCACCACAATTATGGAAATGTCGTCAGCATAAGCCACAACGAGTTCTAGTACATTATTACATATGGAAGTGAGCTTTTCGAGGAGGGGATGGAGGTAAAGGACAAACAGGTGCATACTTAATGGATCACCTTGTCGGACAGATCTTTGGATAGGAATTTCAGGACTGAGATTTCCGTTTATCAGTATTCGAGAATTGGACATGGACATAATTTTCTCAACGATAGACACAAAACCTGGGTGAAAACACATGTTACGCATCACATTCAACAAAAATTTCACATTCACACGGTCAAAAGCATGGTCAAGATCAAAAGAAATTAGCCTTCCTGTCTTTTTCTTACACTTTATCTCTGCAATTCGATCTTTTATAACACAAACGGCCTCAAAAATGTTCCTTTTAGAATTTGAACACTTTTGGCTAGAGTTAAGAATGTTGTTAGATGTCATAATCTTTTCCATTCTTTGCTTGAGTATACGTGCAAGTATTTTGTAATCAAAATTAAGCAAGGAAATTGGTCTGAAACCTTTGATAGTTTCATCGTTGCCTTTTTTCCTACACAGGACAATGACGCCGTCAACAAATTTCTTTTGTATATTGCCTTGAAGTGCTTCATTTATGATGAGGTTGAGTTGACGGTGGATAATTTCAAATGTTTTTATATAAAACTCCTTTGGAAGGCTATCACTTCCAGGGGATTTGCGAGACGCACTAGATTTGATAGCAAAGTAAATTTCTTGAGTTGTTATCTCATCCATTGCTTCAAGATTCGATGGACAATTAGGAGGAATCGATCTACTGCATGAAAATTGAGTGTTTGCAGGTAAGTTCTCATTTTCATAGAGCGTTTGAAAATACTGACAGACATGTCTCTCAATTTCAGCAGAGTTATCGAGTCGGTTATTCTCATATTTGATTGATTTTATTGCGCTGTTGTTTTTCTTTCGTACTCGATCACCCAGTTGAAACGAGGATACTTTTTCTCCTGCAACTAATGTTTCATTCATCCTTTCAAAAGCTTTTGAATGTCTACTTTGTAGGTTCAACATCTTACTCTTTATTTTATTTACTTCAACTATTCCCTGTGGATTGCCATAAAGATTATCGTATGCTTCACGCAATCTTCGGTACAATAGTTCATTGGCTGTATGAAACTCTCGGAAAGCTATGTTTGTTTTCCATTTAAAGAAACTAATAATCTTTGGTTTTACAAAATCCACCCACCACGACATCCAACTATCAAAGTGTCGGCGTTCTCTCAACCAACGATTCCACTTCAATTCAAACTCTTCCAGATTCTCGTCAGTCATCACATGAGTGCGAAGGGACCAAAACCCACGTCCATATGATCTCCCTAGATTTGGCAGGCAGCACCTTATTTTATAAGCTTTGTGATCAGAGAACGACGTGACAAAATATTCAGACGTACGTAGAGCCGGGACAAGAGACGGGGAAACATATATTCTGTCAATACGCGAAGCACAATTTGGACGAACAAAGCTAAACTCACTTTGATTCTTGTGGAGACATTCCTATGTATCGCACATTTTCAACGAATCAATCAAGTTTTTAAGAGATTTGTTTTGATTACTTGAACCAGTTGAGTCTTTCAATGACACAATACAATTGAAATCTCCTCCAAGAACAAGATCAGTAGAAGCACTCTGGAGATAAAAAGGGAGAATTTGTCTGAAGAATTCCTCTCTCAAAGAGGCATTCTGAGTACCGGAGGGAGCATACACATTACATATAGTGACACTATTCCCAATCTTCACACATATAATACGACTATCAAGACTACGTTGGACATTACAAAACGGAATATGTGCTTTTAAAGCAATAGCAGTTCCTCTTTTAGCATCATCGACGTTTGTAATCACAGTAAACCCTGGAATGGACAATCGCGCATTCTCAACTTCTTGTAGCAAAACAATGTCATAGTCCATCAATCGAAAAAATGAGCACATCGATTGGATTTTATTCGCACTGGATATGGCACACATGTTTAAACTTCCGATATTGTAACTGCTAGGTAGATTGTTCATTTCACTTTTTGTTCAGATATCACTGGTTAGCTTTGGGGGACCGACATACACCGCGGTCTACTCGGGGTTAACTGGTTAGTATTGGGATCGGTTACGAATCATTTAGGGTAGAACAGAGTCAAGTTTTTGCTTCTTTGGACGTCCCCTACGCTTGACTTTTTGGAACGAGCCACTATCTTGCGATTCACAGCTGTCACTGTCGGAAATCTCCATTGTGAAGTTGAGTGTTTTGGGAGGGTTGGATGGGATTTTGAAAAGGCTCACTGAATCCGTTGATGATGATTCATTCGTTGTTACTGTCACCTGATGGGTGGATTGATCTGACGTTGGTTGTCTTGCACCAATGCCGCCTACAGTAGGTGCTTCGCTGTTCAGTATTTTCGATCCTTTGTTCTGCGTGTTTTGGCAATTCTGTAGATTCGCACACGCTTACTGTGGAAGTGGAAGCAAGTGCGCCGCCGCCGGTTTGGTTGGAGGCAGACGGTGAGCTATCTGCATGATTGGTCTCGCTAGCAACGCTGATGGTGCTTGGGGATGTGGAAGCCAATCCGTTCAGAGCGACGAAGTATGGCATCAGAGACGAGCCACTATTGTTCACAACGCTTGCGAAATTTACCGGCGTGTTGCTGGTAGACTTTGCTGCAGCCTTGAGCCGATCGTTCAGATCCGATTTTTGCGCCAACAGTTTTTTGTTTTCCACACATGTCGAACCCGGGTGAGAGGGGTTCGTACAGTGGCGACACGTGTGAGGCTGATTACGGTAGGTCACGAGAGTCTGTTCCGACTGAATAGTAACGAACGATTTGATGTGGCGACGTAAAACCATCTTCACGACACGCACACCCGTCGGTATCCCCTTCAGAGGATAGTTGTTGCCCCACACCTGATCTTTGATCGCAATCACTTCACCGTACTGCTTCAAGAAGGCCACAATTTCTTCGTTCCGAATGTTTTCGGACAGGTCGTGTAGCTTGACCTCGACGCCTCCGTCTTCCATGACGAGACGCACCTTCACCTTACACTTGTTCACCTCGAGTTCATGTTTTTCGTGATGTTTCTCGACGACATCCTGAGCAGTTTGCAGATCACGACACTTGATTTGAACACAATTTTGTGCATGGTTCATTTGCAAACGCACAACATGATCCACGGTTAGTCCAAGTGTCTCATGGACAAACTTGTGGATTTCTTCAAACGTAGGACGCTTAGAAAAGTTCGTTAGATCGATCCTGAACGTGTTTTCACGCGATCGTACGGATGCCATGGTTGTTTCAGTTTGCTTTACGTAGCAAAAAACGAATCCGGTCGTCAGTTGACGCAAGTACCGTTTCACACACCGGAGTGCGTGTACAAACGAGAAGAGAAAAAACCGATACGGAGCTTATATATCAGACGTCTGGTCGCGGCGATAGCTTGAACCTAACTGAAAGGTGGAAGCAGCACTTCGATCAGCACCTGAACGGCGTGGAGAACGTAGGCACGGGAGCCCACGGCAACGGAAGGAACGACGACGCCAGTGCAGCGGAGGACGGAAATGAACCAACTCCCACGCTGAGGGAAGTTAAGAATGCCATTCACCAGCTCAAAACCAACAAAGCAGCTGTTAAGGTTGGTATCGCAGCTGAACTCATCAAGGTGGGCCCAGAAAAGTTGGCCACTGTCTGCATCGGCTGATAGTCAGAATCTGGGAAACCGAACAGCTACCGGAGGAGTGGAAGGAAGGGGTAATCTGCCCCATTCACAAGAAAGGCGACCATTTGGAATGAGAGAACTTCAGGGCGATCACTATTTTGAATGCTGCCTACAAAGTGCTATCCCAGATCATCTTCCGTCGTCTGTCACCTAAAACAAATGAGTTCGTGGGAAGTTATCAAGCCGGTTTCATCGACGGGCGGTCGACAACGGACCAGATCTTTACCGTACGGCAAATCATCCAGAAATGCCGTGAATACCAGGTCCCAACGCATCACCTGTTCATCGACTTCAAAGCGGCATACGACAGTATCGACCGCGCAGAGCTATGGAGAATCATGGAAGAAAACGGCTTTCCTGGGAAGCTGACTAGACTGATTAAAGCAACGATGGACGGTGTGCAAAACTGCGTAAGGGTTTCGGGTGAACTATCCAGTTCATTCGTATCTCGCCGGGGACTGCGACAAGGTGACGGACTCTCATGTCTACTCTTCAACATCGCGCTGGAAAGTGTGATGCGACGAGCCGGGCTCAACAGCCGGGGAACGATTTTCACAAAATCCGGTTAATTTGTGTGCTTTGCGGACGACATGGCCATTATCGCCAGAACATTTGGAACGGTGACAGAGCTGCACACCCGCCTGAAATGCGAAGCAGCAAAGGTCGGACTGGTGGTGAATGCCTCAAAAACAAAGTACATGCTGGTAGGCGGAACCGAACACGACCGGATCCGTCTGGGTAGTAATGTTACGATAGATGGAGATACTTTCGAGGTGGTGGAGGAATTCGTCTACCTCAGATCCTTACTGACGGCTGACAACAACGTGAGCCGTAAAATTCGGAGGCGCATCATCAGCGGAAGTCGAGCCTACTACGGGCTCCAGAAGAAACTGCGGTCGAAAAAGATTCACCCACGCACCAAATGCACCATGTACAAAACGCTAATAAGACCGGTGATCCTCTACGGGCACGAGACATGGACCATGCTCGAGGAGGACCTGCAAGCACTCGGAGTTTTCGAGCGACGCGTGCTAAGAACGATCTTCGGCGGTGTGCAGGAGAACGGTGTATGGCGGAGAAGGATGAACCACGAGCTCGCTGCACTTTACGGCGAACCCAGCATCCAGAAGGTGGCCAAAGTCGGAAGGATACGGTGGGCAGGGCACGTTGCAAGAATGCCGGACAACAACCCTGCAAAGCTGGTGTTTGCAACTGATCCGGTTAACACAAGAAGGCTTGGAGCGCAGAGAGCACGATGGGCGGACCAGGTGGAGCGTGACTTGGCGAGCGTCGGGCGCGACCGAGGATGGAGAGCGGCAGCCACAATCCGAGTATTTTGGCGTAATATTGTTCAAATGTCTTGTCTTAAATGTGATGTTGAACAAATAAATGTATGTTTGTATGCACGTGTGAGAATGTGAGGACATTGATTTTCAGAACAGGTTTTAACGGTGTTTTCGGGGGTCTGAGAGGGGTTTTCCGAAGACATTGCAGAGAGTTTTAGAGAATTTTCAGAGGCCCCTCCACAAAAGCTCTTGAAAGGTCACTGAACCCGCCATGATCCTTTTCAAACGCCCTTGAAATCGTCATAATCAATTTGAAATGGCCCTGAAACCCCCTTGAGCTGCCCCTGAAATACTATCAAACATTCTTAAAAACATCTAGAAAACGTTCCCGAATCTATCTGAAATGCCTCTGACATGCCTTCAAATGCCTGAAACCTCTTGCAACGCCCTTTATTGGCTTTTGAGACCCCCTCAATTGCCCTAAAGCCCCTCGAAACTCCTTATAACTCCTTAAAAGACTCCCCTGAAACAACGCCTCTAAAGTCCCTTGGAAGTCCCTTTTTGGGCTCTCTGGGAACTTCCTGTAAACCGTATTCGCTCCATTTCAAATGCCCAGAAGCAAGACGAGTTCTCGTGAACTAGATTTCCTCTTTTAAGCCCTGACCTTATTTACGCATAACAGTGTTCAGGAGGATGTTCTAGAATGTCAATTAAGTCTTAATTTCAATTACTCAATAACTCTATCAAAGTTAGAGAACACTTTTTTCAAGTGGGTGATTTCAAATAGCCGTCGAAGGTCATATGATACCTCGATTCCCAGAGGGATAAACACCTCGGGCTCCATTATTGCTTTCCATAGTTGACGTCATTATTTAATGCTCTTTGTAGCAAAATCAGGAACTTCCTTAAAAATCTGCGTCATCTATAGGTAGTCGCTTGGTGGATTAATTTAGGAGGTGTTCACAAAGTGCTGCTTCCACCTTTCAATCGCCTTCTATATGCCCAACAAGACTAGAAGTACCAAAGGTATTCAAAATAAGTCTTACTCGAGCAAACATTTACTTTTATTGAGAAGTTAAAAGGAATTTTTCGTCAACACTACATTAAGAGTACCATTGATCAGAATTTTCAATCTTTCTTGAATAGTTCTCTTGTTAAATCAAATGTTTAAAGTTTTATTTTTTTAAAAGAAGTACTGGCCCTCTGAGTTTGTGTTAAGCTACTCGAAAAAGTACTGTAAAACTTTAAAACATGTTAAAATAGGGTTTCAAATCTAATTTTTCATTGTGTTGATTTGGGGTAACATTGATCATGTCAGTGATCAATGTTCATTTGTGTTGAAAATACCCTTGCTTACTAAATTCGGGGTCGCTGATTTCGAATATGTTGTCCAAATTCTTACAAATAATGTACTTTTTAAGTTGTTTCAGGATTTTCTAAACCACGAATAACGCCTAAAGGTAGGCAATGGCTAAAGGAATTGATAGCCGACTTCTAATAAATCGTATATTTTACTGAAAACTAGCATTTTCATAAAAATTTCGTTTATTAAATCCAACTCTAGGATATCATATTGAAGTAATACAGTGATTTCGAACCTCATATTATATCTAGTATTCACGCCAAGCATGAATGTTTGACAGTGTATCTCATTGCGTTACGAAACACAGTTATGGAAAAATCGATTTAATTCAATGTTTATGAAATTCAATGTTCATAAATTGCATGTCATTTAATAGCTAAATGATAGCAGATTACGATATACCATGCCATAGTAGAAACTGAGTCAATGTAAAATGCTTGTTTAAACATTTCATGAGGTGGGTCAAGCCGATCAATGTTACCCCGCTGATCAATGATACCCCGGATTACGGTACATTTGCAAACAGTTTTGTTTTTGAATTTTCAAAGAGCTGAATTCCCGATACAGTTCCTGTTACATTGAAATCTTGCACCTGCTCCGATTTTTTATTCATCTTCGACACTTCTATCTACTTTTTCGTCCTTCGCGCGTGCGATAGAAAAAAAAATCTGAAAAAGGCATCCTTATCCAAAAACAGATAGAACTCCAGATTTTAGGGGTAGCACACTCCGATCCTCGCGTTCAGCTGCACACGCGCATGTGTGTGAGCTCTCAATCAATTTGTGATGCAACACAGTTCCCCGTGTCATCCTCGCTATAAAAAGCAACAAAATAAGGGACACAAACATATAGGACAAGGGGGAAGATCCCTCAAGAACAGCAACATCGACGAAGAGGAGAAGGATGATCTTGTACGCTCCTGGTTGTTGTTGTAGCCTCAGCGACATCGAAAACCGCCGAGAGCGAGATACATATAGGCTTTTTTTTACCTTTGGCTTTGGCTGCGTCTTCACCATATTTTGTTGGCACGAGGATAAAAAACTACGGAGGAGCGTACGTTTAAGTGATGCAGCAAACAAGGTGAGACGATAGTCGATCGGATCCGGCTGGTTGGCTGCCTGGCTGATGCTAATGCCTCAGGAGGAGAACAAGATGATCGCGAACGCGTGCTCTGCGGGTTCTTTTCGGTAGTTTTCTTCCACCTTAATATGGTTGTATTTTTTGAGTTTTTTTTTTATCTCTCTTGTGAGGGATTCTAGGGGTCGTAAAACATTGGACACGTGTGTTGGATCATGCCATTTCTCACGCGTGCTTTTTTATTACTCTTTGAGACACCCGGGATGATCGGCGGAGAAGTATGTTTTGATTAAGGTGAATTGGTAGGGCGAAAGGGATCTGATCTCGTCGACTTAACAAGATGGGCGATGATTTTTGATTTTCCGGGTTCGCTTTGATTGGTTTGGTGTGATTTGCTCTTCAACCCACCCAGGTGTCACTTTCTTTTTCGTTTGACCATCAATCGACTCATGAATGAGTTGGTTCAAAAACTGCGTGACAAATTGTCGCATCATGTAACCCGTACTTGAATCAGCAAATTCCCACAAAAAAGCAACATCTCAACTCGGCCTGTGCAAACAGTCACAGTTTGACATCGGCATTTTTGGTATAGAAAAAGTAAAAAAAAAATCGCCCAACTTGACAGTGACAAGCAAATTAGATTCACCACTTGAGGATTGGAGTGCATGAAAATACATGCCTATAAAACTCCTTTCCGTCGTCGTTGGTTGTCCTCTTTCACTTTTGAGCAGCACAACAGCAGCAACTTGAAAAGATTACTCTTTGAAAAGATTTACTCTCTGAAAAGATTCTACAGACCTTGGGCCGAACGAAAGAAGAACCCGATGATGATTTCGATTAAGACCAAACGCTGAACCAGCAGCAATAAATCATATTTTTTTTCGCTAGCTCCTCTACCTTCCTCCGTCGCCTGAAAAGCTATGTCTCGAGACGTCTGCTCCTCAGTCTGTCTATTATCATCATCATTGCCAGCACCATCACTAGGGCCTACTCCTACTGCCACCTACAATCTGCACCGGTACCGTGCTTTTGCGTGAAATTGGCCAGCCAATCCAATTATTAGCTAGAATTGTGTATAGCAATTGCCGAACTACAATCACACTGGTGAGCAAAAGCGATGCCTGCGCCGCGAAACTACATACCGAAAATTTAAATCAACAATTAACCCGTTAACGCCCATAGTGTTTCACAATTGAAGGGGTTCCCGAGCAAAGTCCAACAACAAAATTACAGCAAATCGAAAACATGATTTGTATTCAGCAACAAATTGATATCACATTTTGATATCATTTTATCTTTACTTAGTTTGATTTCAAATTTTGCTTTCGGTTTTGCTGTCATTTTGAATTAATGTAAATATTTAGTGTTACAATAGTTTTTAAACCTTTTAGTAAACTATGTGAAGTAATTCCAGGGATATATCATTAGTGCAATTGTATTATTGCATTTAGGATTTGATATCAACCGAAAAACTCTACATTCAACAATTTTTCATTTTTCTTGCGCTGATAACAAAAACAGTTATCAATTTGCTATCATCGATAGCAGGAATGGTTTTCAATTTGCTGTCACAGGACCATTTTTCTGCTCTCATTTTTGATGTTTTAACCGTTAAAACGACCAAAACGACATCAACCTGAGTTATCAAAATTTGCAATATCACAACATCAAAATTAGTTTTCAATTTGCTATCAGACTTTGCTCGGGTTAGAAGTAAAGGAGTTTACGTGACAAAAACCTTCTTTCGAGTAAATGGGATTCAAAGTTTTTCATCAATTTTGCATCGCATACAAAATGTATGAAGTTTAAAATTCGGCCCAATTTTCTTAGATTTCTTGTAATTTTTCTAATTTTCGTGAATATAATCTTATAAAAGTTCCTAAAAGCTTGAAATCTGAAGAATTTTATGATATGCTTAGCCCAAAACCGAAAACATGGTTATTTACACCCCTTTGGATCGGGGGATCTCAGTTAAAATCTTCATAAAAGTTTATTATCAACAGTCAAGTTTCAATAATATAGTCAAGATTTCACGGAAAAATTGGAAGTCTATGGTGTAGCTCCAAAAAGAATCTTCGATATGGGTCCTCAACATTCCAAACATCTGAATTTTTACAAGCTCTGTTTTAGCACAACTTTTATACTCTCGTTGTATTCTGATTTGTATAGAAACAATGCATCTACAGGGAGTTAGGTTCGTGAGTGCAAACTTTTTAAAGGGCGATAGAGGACCATAAATGATGATAAAAATTGTTCTACGCATATGGTCAAATCTCAACCGTTACGTTATTATTGAACTTTCCATGTTTTTGATTATTATTATTATCATATAACTTTAAAATAGTCAAACTTATCGCACTTTTTTTACCCTTATTCGAAAGATTATTGGTTTTTCTATCGAATAACTTCTTTGAATTGATTAGTTTAGTTAAATAACTATGTTTTCTAGAGCAAAATAGTTCAAAATAGTGTGTTTTAATTTGTTTAAGTAAATTATTTCTAAAACGTGCGTAATAAATTAAAATTCTTTCTTTGGCAAAATCGTGACCCCTGTTCCACTTTACAATTCACTCTTTGACACAAAACTTCTAGCTCTTCTTGCAAATTCGATGTAAATGTGCGGCACAGTACGCAAAAAGTGCTTACCTTGACAGTTGCAAATTTATGATCTGAAATGCGATGTTTAAGTCGAAATTGCAAGAAAACGATAAGAGATAGAATGCCAATGTCAAAGAACGAATTTTAGAGTGGAGCAGGGGCCACAACTTTACCTAAGAAAGAATTTCAAATTATTACGCATTTTTCAAAGATAATTTACAAAAACAAATTAAAACATACTACTTTTGAGCTATTTGCTCTAGAAAACTTAGTTATTTATCTAAACCAATCGATGCCATTTGATAGAAAATTCAATAATCTTCCGAATAAGGATCAAACAATTGCGATAAGTTTGACCATTTTCAAATTAGAGCCAGCTAAGGCAATAAGAGTGAAAACATGGGAAGTTCAATAACTACTAACGGTTGAGATTTGACCATATGCGTAGAACAATTTTTTTCACCATTTATGGTCTTCTATCACCCTTTAAAAAGTTTGCACTCAGGAACCTAATACCCTGTATAATGAGTGAAGGAGAGGATAACTTCCTAATATGACATCATGGTTTAGTAGAGATATCCTCCTTTCCTCTTCTTGGCGTAACGTCCTCACAGGGACAAAGCCTGCTTCTCAGCTTAGTGTTCTATGAGCACTTCCACAGTTATTAACTGAGAGCTTCCTCTGCCAATGACCATTTTGCATGTGTATATCGTGTGGCAGGCACGAAGATACTCTATGCCCAAGGAAGTCAAGGAAATTTCCTTTACGAAAAGATCCTGGACCGACCGGGAATCGAACCCGTCACCCTCAGCATGGTCATGCTGAATACCCGTGCGCTTACCGCCTCGGCTATATGGGCCCTCTTAGTAGAGATATCTAGGTGTAATAAAAAGCCTACTTCTCTCCATTTCTCTCTGTTTCTCTATTTTTGTCTTACTCTCCCACGCTCATTAGCTTTAACTCACGCCTTGTTTGAGTACTCTTTATTTCTCTGTTGAAGTTATTCAGAGATTTATCATAAACTATCCGCAACGTTATTGAAGGAACGAGTGTATCTACAACAGTGTAACGCTTTACGTGAAATTTCAAAAAATGCATTCAGTAGACATTCTTAATCAATCCTGGCAGAAATCCCTGAAGTTATACAGGGAGAATTCCCAGCAGGAATTGTGGGAGGAATATTTGGAAGAATCCTGGGAGGAATCACGAATCTCGGGAGGAATCAGTTGAAAAACTTCTAGTAAAATCCCGAGAAGAATCCTTGGAAAAAATCCCGGGAAGAACCTTTGATGGAATATTAACAGGAATCTCGACAATTATACCTAAACGAATTCCCATTGTATTCTTTTAATATATCTTGAAAGCCATTTTTGAAAGAATACATGAAGAAATCCGTGAAGTAATACCAGCAGGAATTTCTAAAACAATCCCGGCAGAAATCCCTGAAGTGAATCTTGAAGGAGCCCCCTAGAGAACACCTGATGGAATCCCTAAAGGAATCATGGTAGGAATCCCGGCTGGCAGCCGAGCAGGAATCCCTGAAGGAATGATAGAAGTAACCCCACACAGATAAAAATAATAAGATTTAAACGTCATGTAAACTTCATTTTAAACATGTAAACTTATTGTTATGATGGTTTACATGATATATCATGTATATTTGTGTTATATATCATGTAAACACTCAGACACAGTTAAAATAAAAGTGTACATTTAAGTGTATTTTGATGCATATATTTGGAGCATCAAAATAAACTCAAAATTCCATCGCGTTTTAAATTTACACGAGTGGATATGCGAGACAAATCGTGTAAATTTAAACGCCATTGAATTTTACATGAATCACAGCACGCGGCTCTCATGGTATGTTCATTTTCCCGTTCGTTTCCACCGATCCTGCTTCCCCGGCTGGTAGAAGATAACATGGTTTAATAAAAACACTAGTTTACAGCATTTTTGAACTCGGTAAGCTGATGATCGTTTTTGGTGTAGAATCATGCCCTGAGTTCGAAAACGCGAAAGAAAAAAATTACAGTAGAGCGGAAATTTTTTCGACTTTCCATACAAGGTTGATGATTTGAAATCGATTTTTGTTCTATTTTTAAGCAAAGTCGCTTACTTCAAACATCTCATTCTCCGTAATCAATGCTCCGATTGATCTAATTTTTTTACTGTAACTCGCCTACATATGATATGTCAAATAAACGTCGAGAGAGAATTTTTAAGTTGGTTTTTTCTTATTGAAAAAAATACATTTCTTCAAAAAATTTTGGGAATTTAGCTAAAATTAAAGAAGATCGTCCCTAAAACTCGCCAATATCTTGAATTTCATCAATCTGACGCAAAACCTGTATTCAGATGATCGACTGGTATTGTATTCAGCTTTTAATTTATGGAGAAATATTTAAAATTGGTTGAAAAAACGAAATATATTTGAATTTTAGTAAATTACATATTTTGAAAAGTTGCAAAATTCGATATTGAGCTAAAACTCAAAAACTGTTCTACTTAAAATTTTTTGAAGGTCGGTTTCGAAATCAGCACTAAATTGTGCTTCAAAAATTGTGGTCGTTGACAGAAGTTCACGACTTTCGTTTTATTTTGTAAACTTGTGAAATTGGTAAATCATTTCAATATTGGGTTGAAATCTATGTTTTATTAGAGTAAGGTGGGGCAAAAGTTCGACCTTAGTTGAAAATTCAACCTATTTCAAAAAATCGAAGCAGATAAAAATAAATAAATACCGTCGATGGGGGTGACAATGGGTCTGGGGGGTGAGATTGGGTCAAAACGGAGAAACATAAAATTTGAAATAGCTCATCAACTATCGCTAATTTATATTGAAAACTTTATATTATTTCAAAGAGGAGATGTTTTTACACGTCATGATGCAGAATAAGATGTTTATCAATAATCGTTTTTTGTTAAATTTGTGGCTAAACTTATATAATGAAACTACTAGTAAATCACTCTGAAAAAAATTCTCCTTCGTACTGTTTCACACAAGTACCTAACCATAAATTTTCTTATAAGTGGTTAGCTGTAGGTATTACCTGGTTGATGCAATGAAAAAAGTGGGCTGTCATTGCTCTTTTATATTTAAAAATTCAATATTTTCGACCCTATGTCAAAATATTAAGAATGGGGGTGAGATTGGGTCAAGCAAGCTATTGAGTGCACATAACCTTAACTAAAAATTCAACTTGTTATACAATCCCCATTTGACGTTAGAGTGGTGCCATGTTTACCGTATCTTCATAAAACACTTTTTTTTCGAAAATATATCGAAGAAGTGTCAAGGGAGTGTGTTCCTACGTTTAGTGCCTAAAATCATTTATAACAATAACCCATGCGTTTGGACAGTTACTCTAATCATTAGCTAATCTTTATTGTACTGCAATATCGTAAGCTCACAAAATAGACTTAATAGCGTTCTTCTTCTCCACTTATTTTTGAAATTTTAAGGAAATATCGTGAAACTACCAGACGGTAGTGGGACCCAGGAAATACTGGGGCTATACAACCGGTAACATAGCACACTGTCGGAAAGTTTTTTTTTTGTTTTTATTTCTGTGTTCAATATCGGAAAGCAAACAAACGTCGAGATGCGACATACGTGATTGCTTATTGAGTATTTAACTTAAACTTTATGAATTAAGAGTGGCATATTAGGATCATTCATAAAATACATAAAAATACTAAAGAACGAAAAATAAGTCTACCGTTGTACTAGGACTCATACAAAATTTATTAAAAAAATCCGCTTAAATGTTATTGCGGGAGAGGGTCTAATAATGTGAAACGCTGTCTAACATAACATTTGAACGATCTTGAGATGGAGTGATTTACTTTGGCAATACAGGGGCGAATGATCATGTACATAAGAGTTTATAAAGGAGGGTTTGGATAAACATTTCTTATGCAGTATACTAAAAATATCATGTTTTTTTCAATCAATCTTTTAATGCGCCCCTCCCTCATTGTAACCCTTCCTCCTCTCATGGAAGTTGAAACTTTAAATGAGGATGATTGTGGTATCTAAAAATAGTGATACAACATACAAACGTTATTTTATCAAATTTCAACAATTTTTTCGGTTGTATTAGCCCTTTTAGGTGGATTAATCATCTTTTAAAATTACCTAAATTTTTATTCGTCATGGTTACATTGTATTTTAAGTAGGTTTACTAGATATGATCAATAAAATTAAATTATATTCTCAGATAGGCGATATCGAATACTTTGACCCATTCTCACCCCCTCTAAGGGGTGAGATTGGGTCAATTTTCAATCATTTGTAGTTTAGTAAGCAATTCATATAATGTGATACTTTCTTGCTAAACTATCGTTACTACATAGGAGAGTATACATACCAAATAAAAAGTTATTTCGACTTCAACTGCATTTGTTATTTAACAAACAATCTTTGAGTATCATTTTTTGACCCATTCTCACCCCCAACGACGGTACCGTGTGGTGATTCTACCATCCCTGAGCTAAAATATTGCTGAACAAAGTAACGCCGAATGTCTTTTCAATTTTGAGTTACAACACTTTTTGTATGTGTGCGTTTTATTCGAACTCTTGCCCCACCACTGGGGCAAAAGTTCGAATCTAGTGTTTGTGGAATTTCGCTAACCGTAGCACACTATTTTGACACTTTGGTAATAGGAATACCTGAAACCACTTAATATTTGATGTTAGAACTGGAATACACTTTAAAATTCGATTGGGATTTTACCCAAATCAGGGTTAAACTTACTGCACCAAAAATTAGTAGTTTTCCGTCAAATTCAGATAAAACAACATTTTTTCAACTTCAATCGAATTTTCTCACTAATTCCATTACTCTTAGAGATAATATGTACATTATGCAGAATTTTAGGTTTATACCTAAAGTTGCCACATGACTCGAACTTTTGCCCCACAATTCGCACTTTTGCCCCACTATATGTAAAATACGATTTCCAAATCTTTTTTGCAAAAAGTTATACATGCTAGAGCATCTTCAAAATATACCTAGTTACGCCCCAAAATAAAATATCGAATTCGATTTCATTAAAATTTCATTCCATGCGTTGGAAGGGCCATCGCATGTTACAATTTTTTGATCAAAAACCAACTTTTTGTCATAACTTCTCGAAATATTGATCAATTTTCATAATTTTTGGAGTGAAACACTCTTTTTCAAAAAGGGTTCGAACAACCTTGACACCCGAAAGAAATAATTTGAATTGAGCTCAAAATCTTCAAAAGAAACTCTTGCCCCACTCGAACTTTTGCCCCACTTTACTCTACGCTTGTTTCCATATTTATTGCAATGCATGAATATTCAATTCGCTGAAGCAGCTGAGGTTCCAGTCATGGTTGAATCTCGTCGTCCGTCTCGATGGTGAGCGCCGCGGGCTGATTGCAACGACCAATAACCAGCAGTTTTGTTGTGATACGCGCACATCTGAAAATATGCTATTTTCGGATGAAAAATCACTTTCACTCAGCAACAAATGCATTGCCTGTACTTACCTCTTACTTCAGATGGATATCGAGCAAACGTACTCGCGTTTTCCTCAGGGCAATGGTCAAAACAGGTCAAAATCAGAAAAACCTCAGCAGTGAAGCAATTTCGTGTCGGCCATATTACCCAGGTAACCAATAAGCATTTAAATAAGCTGTATTTCAGCTATAAAACTGCATTATATCTGCTTGCTGCTGTATCTGAATAAGCAATTCAAATGCTTCTTAAAATCTGACAGCTGTTGTGTAGCATTTCAAATGTACGATATTTTTTGGTTAACAAGCATCCTAACTGCTACTTTATTGCCATAGAACTGCTAAAAGAGATGAGCGATGCTAAAACTGTTACAAATTTCAACTTTTCAGTTCATGTACCACGACTAGGATCTAGGATCTAGAATCTAGGATCCATTACCATTCAGATGTTCTATTATTTACTGGTAGCAACAAAATAAATCAATGAGAGAACAAATATTTTCCAAATAAATCGCATGGAATAAGAAACCAATTATGCCATCGTGTATTATGTGGATGGTTTAATTATCAGCACTTGTCCGAGCCGTTGTCCGGGCACAGCAAAATAACTGCCGGTGTGGTACTCAAGCCTTTAATAGATCAAAAAATCAACGCACATTATCTGATCGTTTATAGCTCATCCTGTAGCGCGGCTCAGCATCATCATCTGCCAGAGGATTGTTGGATCGAATCCCAATTTCAGCGGAAACAGCAAAAAACAACTGTAAAAATAAACAACAGCCCTAAAGTCGCACAGGAGAATGTGAGTAAAAATAGAAAGGGAAGAATATGAAGCGACTGAAATGCGCAGGGGAAAATATTTTTGTTTATGTTCGACTTTTTGGGGATAGGAAAGATTTAGCACTTATGGCGCATATACGACATATAAGTATTTAATAACCAGCAGTTTAGGCGCATATAGTGCTAAATAAATGCAATTTTAACTGCTTATTGGTTACCTGGGTACTTTACAAAACGTATCGGGTTTTGGAAGTTGACAGTGTGATTTTACACGTCGATGGGAATTTAAAGTTTTAATGACAGAAAAATCAATGTATTTCAATGCGCTTTTGAGAGATACGTTGAAAACACACGATGATGTAATATCGTATGTATAAATGTGTAAAAATGTATCGTTTTTAATGCTCTTATTATGTGCATTGATTTTAACTCAATATTCCATCATATTGCTTTTTCAAGTAATGTAAGTTTACTTTTTTCATACTTTACACGCAGTTTGAATTTAAATATTTTTTGCTGTGGAGTCACACAGAATTACATGACATATAATGGAAGTTTACATGATATTTCATTTCTTTTACATGATATATCATGTAAACTTCTGTGATATCCCACGCTCCACTCTTTTTTTGATCTGTGCAGGTAAGGAATTATTAAAAAAAACCTGAAAAACTCGGAATTATTTTTTATTGAAATCCCATAAGAAACTCCGGCACGAATCTATATTCCTTATTGGAAGGAACCCCGTAATGAATCGCAGCTGGATTACTGGAAGATATCGTTGAAGGAATTCCCCAAGTAACACACATGTAACAGAGTCACGGCGGCGCAAGCTGTTGTTGCGCAGAAGTCACTGTGGCTTACTTCTAACGAATAAGTTTTTACTTGCTAGAAGTAAGTCACAGTAACTTCTGCGTAACTAAAATCTGCGCCGCCATGTCTCTTCTGTGACAAGTGTGTTACTTGGGTCGAGCACGCATCCCTCAAGGAATGTCGGATAGAATACCTAAAACAGTCCTTTCAGGATTTTCTAAAGCAATCTCTGCAGAAATCCCTGAAGAGATCTCAGGAGCAATCCCTACAGAAATTCCAGAAGGAACATCTGGATGAATCCCGTGAGTGATCATGGGAAGATTCTCGAGAGGAATGCTTGGAAAATCCAGGAAAAAAATCTTAAAGATATCCCGAGAAAATCTAATTTCATTTCTTAACCCTTCTCTCCAAACCTAACCCTCCACCTTCTACCTTACCGCCTTCCCTGCCCTCTTTCCGAACCCTCTATCCCACGCTCTATCCTAACCCTCAACCCTACCGTCTGCCCTACCCTCTATTATTCTGTACCATACCTTCTACCATACCCTTTACCCTAACCCTTTCTCCTACCTTTTACACTACATCCTACCGTCTACTCTAACCCTCTTTCCTACTATCTACCTTACACTTTACCCTGACGCTCTACCTTACCCTCTAGCCCTCTACCATATCCTTAACCTAAACTCTCTACCCAACCGTCTTTCTCACCGTCTACCCTGACCATCTACCCTTCTACTCATCATGTTCAACAAGCATATCGTGGCCACCATCTAAGATTTTCAAATTGGCGTCGAATATCCATTCGACTCATCGAGTCCGATTGTCTGTGTTCGTGCTCTAGCTTTTTCTGTTAACAGTAGTAATTATCATGGAGTTGTTCAAGGGTTAATTCAGAGGCTTTATTGTGATTTCATGTGCCAGTAAGGGGTAGAGGATTAGCCAGGGGCCTATTATACACCTCAAGATCCCCTTGACGAGTGACTTACCTCAAAACTACTCGAGACCCCTTTGAAGTTCTAATATTTGTACTTCCCCATTGAGATTTCCACTTACATCCCGAGAGACCCTCCATCATCCCTTCAATACACCCTGAGGTTCTCTTTAGATCTCCCATCAGCCTATTGAGGCTTCATTTTACCCACTCGAGACTTCCTTCTGAACCAAGTCCCTCTGGCTCATCCTTAAGAACCCTCTGGTGAACTGCTCCCCGTTTGCTGCATCTTTCAAATTCACCTCCATGAACTTATCTATTACCTTGCCTTTCACTCCTCTTAGGTCCTTTGAGATCCCCTTTGACATACAAAATCAGCATTTTAATATGAAGTCTAAGTAAAAAGACATCGCATCCCCCATTGCCGGCCACGCCTATCTTCTCCGTTACAAGGAACGGAAAGGGTATGATGATCTGACATCTACTTAGCAAAAGCCCAGCGACTTTCCGACGCTCTAATACACAGAAAGAAATTCTGAATACTACATTTGACGTAGATATTAAATCGTTTATTTTATTTTATTCAATTTTACATACAATAACTTCTTGCACGCAAAACTGTAAGCAAGCTCCATACTGCAGACAATGCGATGGAAAATTGTGTTGAAAGCGATGGAGGTGATTCTGTTACAGCGAACTCGATGTAACAATTTTGAACTGTGTAGATATCAAGGAGGCCTGCCTCTCTTCATCTTAGTGTTCTTAGAGCACTTTCACAGTTATTAATTCAAGGGCTTTCTTTACCTGCCATTGCAAGCATTTGTACATTGTGTGGCAAGTACAGTGAAACACTATGCCCAGGGAGTCGAAAAAAGTTTCCCGATACGGGAATCGAACCCGTCGTCTCCGGATTGGCGATCCATAGCCTTAAACACTAGGCTAACTGAAGACCCCATGGAATATTACTGTTAATGTATTCAATTATTGTTACTAAAAAATGTTACTCCATGGGTCCATATTTTTTCTTTTGTTCATATTTAAGTGTATTTCAACTTAATCTTCCTTTTGCATCACGCCGGGAACAGCTCGATGACGTAGTGTACGGTTTCGGTTAAAAAATGGCCCCAATGCCAAAGGAGGGTTAAGCTAATTCTACACTCGGTGGGGTCCATATCTTTCCGGGATGACACACAGATATTTCCACCTTATGCCCTGGCCAAATAGTCTACATTTAAGACATAAACTCATAAAAAAGTTACCTTTGTGAGTCATCTCACACGAACAAAAAAAAGCAATTGTGACCTTTTTAAGGGATTCTTTCAGAAATCCTTCCAATTGAAAAAAAAAAAATAAAAATCAGGGAATTTTCTCGGATCAGCCCACAAATTCTCTCATAAGCTCCTCTACGGGCTTAAAAAAACATTATTTCAGATTATTGCATAACTATTGATAATTCAAAATTTCGGAACAGTTTATTTTGAAAATGCTTGCAAGGATTGCTTCAGAAATACCTCCAAAAATTTCTTTAGAAATCCTTTAGTGATTCTTTCCGAAATTCTTCAAAAAATTTTTCCAGACATATAACCGAAGGATTCATTTCGAAATCCATCAATGGATGTCTGCATAAATTTCTCCTTGGACTCCTGTAAAAATCCCACAATTCTTTTTAAAGTTCCATTAATGCATCTACCATAAACTGCTTCAGATTTTTTTTAGAATTGCCTTCGGAATTTCCTCTAAAGGAACCTCTAGAAATTTCTTCAAGAATTTCTCTAGACAAACTTCCATGGGTTCCTTAGAAATTCCTCCATAGATTTTTTTTTGGAAATGCGTACAAACATTCTTTCCAGAAATCATCCAGGCGTTCCTTCAGAAATGCTTTTAGCTATTCCTTTAAAAAAACAAAGGTTCTGAAATCCTTATTACGAAAGTAAAATGGGCCCTAACAATACCCGTGCCGACGTTGGGCGCCATTATTACGAAAAAATAATGAAGCACTACAAATGCACATTAAAATATGATATATAATAGTGGAACCTTACAAATGCGTAATAAATTAGGACATCACAATTGGACAAATACAACACAGAACAGATATTTTGCCCTGTTACCCTATTGGATAACAATTTCCAATGACAGGATGACGAGGTTTTATTAATGTTGTTGGTCCATCACTCAATCCTTTAATCATATTTTCTCTGGCATGTTGCCTTTTGTTCGCAGCATTAGTTGCATTCATAGCTTGAGTTTTATCTAGGAATTTCTAATTCTAAGGGGGCATCCCGATTCGGGCTTCATCACTAGAGTTCTATAACTTGAAGTCTGTGCCAAGGAAAGGTTTACATCTCTAGTACTTAACCGCGACCCGAAATGGCCTGAATGTTGGCAATCGAAATAGGATTGTGGGCCTCCATTCTGCCAGAGCCCTATAAATGTGTATTAATACTAGGCGAATATTGACAAGCTTAAATACAACATTCAACACAAAAATAAAACTTGTAATAACTTCCTTCTGACCCCTGTTCCTTTGGCTCTTCATTGAGAACCCTCTGATGGACTGCCCCAGTGCCCCCGTTTGCTACATCTTCCAAATTTACCTTCATGAACTTACCTTTTACCATACCGTTAAGTCCTCTTAGGTCCTTTGGAGAAAAATAAAACAAACGGGTTGTCCTGTCCTGAACGAACACGCAACCCCCCCCCCCCCCATTTTTCAGAAATTTCTCCAAGAATTATTTGTTGTAGATGGTCTTGAAGTCACTCTGAAACTTCGCCAAGAATTATTTTAGACATTCTTCTTGGAATTCGTATAGAAAATCCTTAGGAAATTTCTACAGTAATTCCTTCAGAATTTCTTTTGACAATTTCTTCAGAAAATTTTCCAGAGATTACTTCAGAAATTCGTACAAGTATTTCTTCAAGAAGTCCATCAGATATTTGTTTAGGAATTGCTTTAGGGATTTCATTAAAATGTTCTCGCATGAATGTTTCTAGAAATTCTTCAGGGATTCTTACAAAAAATCCACCTGCAAAAATCGCGTCGAGATTCTTGCATTATTACTTCCAATGGCTCAGGCAGGATTTTCTCCAGAGATTCTTGCAGGAGTTCATACATAGATTCCTTCAGGACTTCCTTCAGATATCCCTCCATGTATTACCCCAGAAACAACCCTGGCATTTCCTCTAGGAAAAAATTTAAGCATTTCTCCAGGTACTCTTTAAGGAACTCATATATTTATGTAGATATTCCTTAAAAAAATATCTCAAATGTTTTTTTTCTTCGGGATATTCTTTATGAAGAACGCGTTTCTCCAGGAATTCCGTCATGAAAACATCCACAAACTGCTCCAGGAACACTTTAAGGAAATCCTAAAAGAGTTTTATGGAAGGATTTCACCAGGAATTCTCATAAAAATTCCTGTATGATTTTTTCTAGGAAATCGATCGAGTGTTTCCTGAGGAGTTTCTACAGGTATTTCTCCGGGATGTTTTCCATAAATTCCTGCTAGTATCGTTTCAAGCATTTTCTGGAATTTCTCAAGATATTTCTCTTGAGATTTATTCAATATTGGATTGGAGATTTTTGTTTCTAAAATTCCTTCAAGAATTGCTACAAAATTACCTTCACCTTTTTTCTTAAAATTTTAGGGATTTCTCCGGGATTTTCAACTAGGGATCTCTTAAAAAGTTTTCCCATGGAGTTTTTCAGAAATTTCTGATTGTTTTAAAAAACTACAGAGACTCGTTCCGAAATTCCTCCAAGAGTTACTGCAGCAGTTTTTTGATTATTTTTTTCAAGGATTTCTGTACAAATTCCTTAAAGGATTTTTCAAAAGCTGCTTCTGCGTTTCTGTCAGAAGTGCCTACTGGGGTTTTTTTTTTCATGGATTCACATGCAATTGTTTCAGATATTCCTCCAGGGATTTTTTCAGAGATACTTTCAGTGTGGCTTCGTGGTCGTGCGGCTAAGGTCACCAAGCCTTTAATCGCATCGTGCTAAGGAGCGCGGGTTCGATTCCCGCCGCAGCTGTCAGGAAAAGTTTTCGGCTGTGCCACTGGGCGTTGCATGCTAGTCCGTTGTCTAGTGTCGTACTTCCTTCAAAGAGCAAATAGCCCACTGGAAGCATTGAACGTGTCCGTGTCCTGAAAGAACGTGAAAATAATTTCTGGCTACGTCTCTGGAGGTAATGTTGAAGAAAATTCTAAAAAAGTACATAGGATAAAATATATGCATAGAAATTCTCGGTATACGGTAAGATCGAGCCCATGTTTCTACTGCTTCGTCCAAGTGTTCTGATCGCAGACGAAGTGTCCACAAGGAATTTGAACTGGAAGGATTGAAACAGGGAGATGCTCTTTCAAATTTACTGTTCATTATTGCAGATTACTAGAAGAAACAAGGGCATGCAGAGGAATGGCACTAATGTCACATGCGAGCCTCTGAAGCCCCTAAAACTTCCTAAAAGCCGCCTAGGATGCCCTGCAACGCATTGAAAACCCTTGAAACGTCTTGAAACGCTTTGAAACGCTTTGAAACGTCTCTAAACCCCTACAAAACCTCCATGAAAATCACCTGACAGCCTTTGAAGCCCCCTTCAACTCCTGTGAAATCTCCTGAAACGCCCAGAAACGCATTGAAACTCCTTAAAACGCCATGAAACGCACTGAAACGCCTCTAAAATCCCTAGAAAACCTCCATAAAATTTACCTGAAAGCCTGTGAAGCCCCCTCAAACCCCTGTGACATCTATTGAAATGCCCTGAAATGCATTGAAATGCCTTCGAAGCTCCCATGAAAACTCCGTGAAAATGGTTGTGCGAGCCTCTGAAGCCCCCTAAAGCCCTCCTGAAACCGCACTGAAACTCCTCTAAAACCTCTTTAAAACCTGCGGGAAAGTCACCTGGGAGCCTCGGAAGCCCCCTAAAACTCATGTGAAACCTCCTGAAATGCCATGAAACTCATTGAAATGCCTTGAAACGCATTGAAACGCCTCTGAAACCCCCATGAAGCCTCCATGAAATTCACATGCGAGCCTCTGAAGCCCCCTTAAGGCCCCCTGAACCTTATGAAACGCTCTGAAACACATTGAAACGTCCTGAAACGCTTTGGAACGCTTTGAAATGTCTCTAAAACCCCTTTAAACCTCCGTGAAATTTACCAGAGTTCCTCTGGTGTCCTCTTAAACACCTATGAAACCTTCTGAAATGCATTGAAACGTCTTAAAACGCTTTGAAACGCCTCTAAAACCCTCATGAAAACTCCGTGAAATTCACCTACGAGCCTCATAACCCCCGCAAATTCATCGGAGACCTTCTGAAATGCCCTGAAATGCATTAAAACGCCATGAAACGTCTTGAAACGCCTCTAAATCCCCTATTGAACGTCCGTCAAATTCACCTGTGACTCTCTGAAGGCACCCTTGAACCTCCTGTAACCTCCTGAAAGGCCATGAAACGCCTCTGAAACCTTCTTGAAATTCATTTAGGTAATCAACTGAATCCATTTAGGTTACTTACTTACCTTACCGGTCAGGCTAAGGCCGGGGTGGCCTCTGCTGTACATAGGAGCCGCCTCCATTCCACTCGGTCCATGGATGTTTGTCTCCAGTTCCGCACTCTGCGTAGGGTCCGCAGATCGTCCTCCACTTGGTCGACCCACCTAGCTCGCTGCGCTCCACGTCTTCTTGTACCGGTCGGATGACTCTCGAGAACCATTTTAGTCGGGTTGCTATCCGACATCCTGATGACGTGACCCGCCCACCGTAGCCTCCCGATTCTCGCGGTATGGACGATGGTTGGTTCTCCCAGCAGCTGATGCAGCTCGTGGTTCATTCGCCTTCTCCAAGTCCCGTCTTCCATCTGCACTCCGCCGTAGATGGTACGCAACACCTTCCGTTCAAAAACTCCAAGGGTCCATGTTTCGTGCCCATAGGGGACGACCGGTCTAATCAACGTTTTGTAGATGGTTAACTTCGTGTTACGGCGAACTTTATTCGATCGTAGAGTTCTGCGGAGTCCAAAGTAGGCACGACTTCCTGCCACAATGCGCCTCTGAATTTCTCTGCTGGTGTCGTTGTCGTCGGTCACCAGTGAGCCCAAGTACACGAATTCTTCAACCGCCTCGATTTCATCACCGTCGATATGAATTCGGGGTGGCGGGCGCGGTGATTCCTCCCGGGAGCCCTTCGCCATCATGTACTTTGTCTTCGACACATTAATGACTAATCCGATTCGCCTGGCTTCACTCTTTAGTCGGATGTACGTTTCCGCCATCGTCTCAAATTTACGAGCAATAATATCAATATCGTCGGCGAAACCAAGCAGCTGAACGGACTTCGTGAAAATCGTCCCACTCGTGTTTATCCCCGCTCTTCTTATTACACCCTCCAAAGCAATGTTGAACAGCAAGCACGAAAGACCATCACCTTGCCGTAGCCCTCTGCGAGATTCGAAGGGACTCGAGAGTGTCCCTGATACTCGAACTACGCACATCACTCGATCCATCGCCGCCTTGATCAACCGTATCAGTTTATCCGGGAATCCGTATTCGTGCATAATCTGCCATAGCTGTTCTCGATCGATTGTATCATACGCCGATTTGAAATCGATGAACAAGTGATGTGTGGGCACGTTGTATTCGCGGCATTTCTGCAACACCTGGCGGATGGCGAGTATCTGGTCCGTTGTAGCGCGTTCACCCATAAATCCAGCCTGATATTGCCCCACAAACTCTCTTGCAATCGGTGATAGACGGCGGCATAAAATTTGAGAGAGTATTTTGTAGGCAGCGCTCAGTAGTGTGATCGCGCGGTAGTTCCCGCAATCCAACTTGTCGCCCTTTTTGTAGATGGTACACACGATACCTTCCATCCATTCCTCCGGTAATACTTCCTACTCCCAAATCTTGGTAATGACCCAGTGTAGTGCTCTCACCAGTGCTTCTCCACCGTATTTTAGAAGCTCGCTTGGTAGTTGATCTGCTCCGGCGGCTTTGTTGTTTTTCAACTGGCCAACCTCCTCCTCAATCTCTTGAAGGTCAGGGGCCGGAAGTCTTTCGTCCTGTGGACATACTCCTAGATCTGTTACCACGCCACCTTCGGTACTTGCAACGTCGCCATTGAGGTGCTCATCGTAATACTGCCGCCACCTCTCGACCACCTCACGCTCACTCGTGAGAATATTCCCGTGATTATCTCGGCACATGTCGGCTTGTGGCACAAAGCCTCTGCGCGAGCGGTTCAGCTTCTCGTAGAACTTTCGTGTGTCCTTAGCGCGGTACAGCTCTTCCATCGCTTCGCGATCTCGTTCTTCCTGCTGGCGCTTCTTCATCCGGAAGACTGAGTTCTGCCTGTTCCGCGCCTGTTTGTAACGTGCCTCATTCGCTGTCGTACGGTGTTGCAGCATTCTCGCCCATGCTGCATTCTTCTCGTTTTTCAACTGTTCACATTCGCCGTCGTACCAGTCGTTTCTGTGACTCGGAGTCGCGAAGGCTAGTGCTGTAGCCGAGGTACTACCTATGGCGGATCGGATGTCCCTCCAGCCATCTTCAAGTGTAGCTGCGCCAAGCTGCTCTTCCGTTGGTAGGGCCACTGCTAACTGCTGCGCGTAGTCTTGAGCCACTTCTACGTTACGAAGTTGCTCGATGTTGAGCCGCGGCGTTCGACTTCGACGCGTGGTGATAACTGTCGAAAGTTTTGAGCGCATGCATACAGCGACTAAGTAGTGATCCGAATCTATATTCGCACTGCGGTATGTGCGGACGTTGGTTATATCTGAGAAGAATTTACCGTCGATTAGAACGTGGTCGATTTGGTTTTCTGTTTGCTGGTCGGGTGATCTCCAGGTGGCTTTGTGGATATCTTTGCGGGGGAAGAAGGTGCTTCGGACTACCATACCACGGGAGGCTGCAAAGTTTACGCATCGCTGGCCGTTATCATTCGATACGGCGTGCAGGCTGTTTCGCCCGATTACCGGTCTGTACATTTCCTCCCTTCCTACCTGCGCGTTCATGTCGCCGACAACGATTTTCACGTCAAGCGGCGAGCAACCATCGAATGTTTGCCCTAACTGCGCGTAGAACGCTTCTTTCTCGTCATCGGGTCTCCCTTCGTGTGGGCAGTGGACGTTGATGATGCTGTAGTTGAAGAAACGGCCCTTAACTCTCAACATGCACATCCTTGCGTTGATCGGCTGCCACCCGATCACACTTTGTCGCATCTTGCCCAACACTATAAATCCTGTTCCCAGTTCATTGGTGGTGCCACAGCTTTGGTAGAAGGTAGCCGCTCGATGCCCGCTTTTCCACACTTTCTGTCCAGTCCAACAAAGTTCCTGCAACGCCACGATGTCGAAGTTGCGGGGATGTAGTTCGTCGTAGATTATCCTGTCACATCCTGCGAAACCTAGTGACTTGCAATTCCATGTTCCAAGTTTCCAATCGTAGTCCTTATTTCGTCGCGTGGGTCTTTGCCGATTGTATCGAGTCGTATTTTCTCCTATGTTATTCGCAATGGGGGTTTTTACGGGTGGCTCATTGGGCCTACGCCAACACTCCTGTCTCGCCGGAGGGCCATCGTGCCAGTTCTGTTTAACGTCCCAACCAACACTGGGACTACCACGCTGATGGGGCTACCACCTTGGATCTAGCTGGGCGTGGTGCAGCGTTTCTTACTCAGCCGCTGGATGCCAGAACAGACGCTGTTTGAGCCGCACCTCCTTGGTGAACAGACACTCGGATCGTACCTCCTCAATCTAGCTGAAGTCAGAAGGACAACAGTGCCCAGGCTGCATTACCAGCTAAGCACACAACTCTTAGCTGGCGGTCTTTGTCATCGCTTGACCCGTGGAAGCATGAGGTAGGAACTTGTGAGGACCAGAGCTATATTGGACGCTCTCCTTATCGACTCACCGTTTTGCAGCCCAAATTAGGTTTGCAGCCTAATTTAGGTAATGAATCCATTTAAATAAAAAAAAACTCCTAAACCTAAATGGAGGTTCGGGTGTACTCTAAAAATTGTCGGATTATCCATATGGGCCAATCGGTTGAGAAATGCCAGTGAATTTTTCGGCGGTTTCCCTTGTCATACACACTGCTTGTCGAGCAAACCTTGTTATCAGGAACAGCTAACCACAAACCGTGATCAACTTCACCCCATACAACGGCTCCCGGCTAGGAAATCGGTTTTCCACGGAACCGCCGGCGATGATAATCACTTTTCTCTGCACTCCCTGTCAGTCTGTCGGCGAATGTGCTTCGTGTAGCGTATGTGGGTCCGAACTTGAGATTGGCGGCGGCGAAAAAAGTGTGAACCGCCGAAAAAAAATCCTAAATCTCAGGAAGCAGTAGTGGAATCTTTCGGTTGTCCTCTGTCTTCTCATGTGTCAACGCTCTGGTTGTAGCGACGGGCTCTTTCTCTCTTTCTAGTTGGGCTACTAGATTATGTTGGGGTCTCGCGTATGGGTGGGAAATGACGATGGCAGAGGATGGCAGTATAGTTGAAGGATGGTGATTTTGGCACTTGAATTAATGGCGGTTTATCGTATGTCCAAGGGACGATGTCAACATTTTCATTCAGCGTCTGAATCTGAGCTTTGATCAATTTTTCTAGTAGATGGTGGAGGTGAAATGCTTTATTCAGAGATGACTTTTTGCAACGGATTGGAACCCATCAGGTAGACAGTTTAAGGCTGCATAGAACATCTTAAGTACTATATTTGGCATAGCGATTACTTTTGAATGATGGAGTATCGAATGAATCGGAATACGTTTAATACAAACCATGAACGTGTGTAAAAACAACCTACAAAATTGTCATCGAAATTTCTAAAGGAAAGGACGAAAGGACAAAAGATCATTCGGATAAAAATTAGAATGTACGAAAGGTAATTCGACAAAAATTTGAATGGACAAAAGACCGAACTTCAAAACCTGCGATTCTACACCATCCCCGAGCAGAGGGGAATATCAAATTAATAACTACGAAATCACAAAACCTGTTTTTATATCTTGTTTTGTTATTATTGAATTATCAAGGCATTACGTTTCCATAATATGTTTTGTTGGACAATCTTATTTTGTTATGACCAAGCAATTGGTATGCAGCCCTTAAATAACATTTCAATATTACATTCTGTTGTGGAACAAGTTTGGTTATTATTGTATTATTGAGAGTGCACAAATACTTTATGGTATTGCTATCTAAACTAAAACAAATTTTGAAACAAAACCTACGTCATTCTACAACGTTATTTACAGCATTTTAGGGAAAGCAACTGCATATTCACTCATCAATTTGTCTTCCTCTTCCATTTATCATTACATCCAAACTGAGACAAAGTGCATGCCCCATATCACTAGCTAGTACATATTCCGTGGGAAAAAGTTTGCATAATGCACCAGAAAAACTGTTTAACGATTTTTTGAAAAGTGCGAAAAGTTAGGCCCTAGGTGCGCAAAGTATGGTACGCTTACGGTATCACATTTGATAAGAGGTGTGGTATATTACGTGACATGGAGGTGCTGTAATGTGTACAAAACAAAGTCCCTGCGTTTTGCTAAATTTCTGAAATTGACTGAGTTGTAGCTGAAAAGTACCCAAAATACCAGCCACTGCCCAAGTGGCGCAGTAATATCGGCGTTGTTGTGGAGTTAGCGTATTGAAAAGATATGATCTCTCGTGAAACATGCTTCGTAATTGACGAATTTCGCGCCAACTCGACCAGTGGTTGGCAACACCCTCTCAGAATCGAATGAAACTTGGTGGGCATAAAGACTAGGTTTTTATAAGCAACTTTGCATACTTAAATTTTCGAAAATTTTCAAGAGTAACATTTGAAGAGGGCCTAACTTTTTTTCGAAGAATTTTTTAAAATCGATGTAACTCAAAAATGACAAGACCTATAGAAAAGTGTTGTATGGGGGACTTTTAGAGAATTGTCGAAGCTTTCATGAAAAAATATTTTAAAAATTCTAAATACATTTTTACACGCTAAAAAATATATTTTTAAAATTAAAAGTCAATTTACAGAAAATGCCCACTTTTTTATGTTTTGAAATTTTTTTTCCAAGAAAGTCAATATTGTTGCCTAACTTTCCTCCATACATCACAAGATGGGCACTTTTAAGGAAAAAAAGTTTTTCTAACAAAAACTTTTTCATGTTATTTTTTTAGCGTGTTGCGCATTAACTCGTACAGGATGTATCAAGAATCCTTATACCCATTTAATAACACTCAATGGGCATTACAACTTTGTTTGATTGGGTGCCTTCTTTTTCTTGGCTTTACATCCCAACTGGAATAGAACCTGTTTCTCAGCTTGAATGATATCTGAATGCTTGAAACAGCATTCTGTTTGCTGAAATTGTATTATTGTGTGCCTAGAACCAGTGAACTAACATCATTATTAGAAGCGAATGATAAAGAATCGGTTTTATTTCAACAATGGCTAACCACTGATCGATGCAATTTGGAAACTATTACTAAGACTATAGACGAGTTTGTTCCGTATTTTGTAGAAAAAGTTGATAAGCTTATAACTCATGATTTCATTTATAAAGAACAATCCTCATTTTTGCGGGATAAAAAAGAATCTCTTAAACAGGGTGAAGTATTAACAATTTGTGACTTTTCAGAAAATTCTTCATTTATCATTCAAAATTCAGCTCAAGGTTACCATTGGAATAATTCTCAAGCTACCATTCACCCCTTTGAAGTGTACCACAGAAAAGAAAATAGGTTGGAAAACTTGAGCTTTATAATAATATCTGAAGTACTTACACACGATACAACAGCAGTTCAGTTATTTATATCAAAACTGCTGGATTTCATTAAACAATCGATTGATTTCTCAAAAATTACTTTCATGTCAGATGGAGCAGCAGCTCATTATAAGAACAAAAAAAAAAATTTGCCAGTTTGTGCAGTTTTCGGTCCAATTATGGATTGGAAGCAGAATGGCACTTCTTCGCAACTTCACATGGCAAAGGTCCATGTGACGCTGTTGGAGGTACTCTCAAGCGAATGGCAAAACGAGCAAGTCTTGCTCGAGATTATGGAAACACAATCACAACTCGTCGAGAACTGTATGACTGGGCAGTTAAACAGTCAGATATACATATAACAAAATTGAATTTCTGCTTTATTTCAAATGAACAATATGCAAAAATGACGGATGAACTTGAAGAACTATACACATACAGTCACGTAAAAACAATACCTGGTACACAAAAATTTCATTCATTTGTGCCAATTTCTGAAAATCAAATTGAAGTGAAGAAGTTTTCGAATTCAAAAGATAATCCAAAAAAGTTTACTTTGTTTCAGATAGACTAAAGATCTAATATTCAAAAAACGTTACAATAGAATGTATAAAAGAAGGATGTATATATTGTAGAAAAGAAAATAATTGAATACACATATACATATGTACATATTTCGTCAATACACAAGCGTTTTCATTGATATAAAACCCTAAAAGCAAATTTGTCTTGAGCCCTTTCCAATATCAAGCACGTTTTCAATGTCAAGCACGTTAAGATATTAAAAAAGTAGTTGAGCCCATTAAGTTTTAATGGATTGTCATTAGGATTCTGGATACATTACTGTACGAGTTAATGCACAACACGCAAAAATAAAATAAAATGAAAAAGTTTTTTTTAGAAAAAAAATTTTTCCTTAAAAGTGCCCATCTTGTGATGTATGGAGGAAAGTTAGGCAACTATATTGTCTTTCTTGGGAAAAAAAAATTCAAAACATAAAAAAGTGGGCGTTTTCTGTAAATTGACTTTTAATTTTGAAAATATATTTTTTAGCGTGTAAAACATTTTTTTATATTTTTTAAATATGTTTTCTTGAAAGCTTGGACAATTCTCTAAAAGTCCCCCATACATCACTTTTTTGTACAACTTATCATATTCGAGTTATATTTTTTGTGAAAAAAACGGCTAATGCGCAACACGCTAAAAAAACTAACATGAAAAAGTTTTTGTTAGAAAAACTTTTTTTCCTTAAAAGTGCCCATCTTGTGATGTATGGAGGAAAGTTAGGCAACAATATTGACTTTCTTGAAAAAAAATTACAAAATATAAAAAAGTGGGCATTTTCTGTAAATTGACTTTTAATTTTAAAAATATATTTTTTAGCGTGTAAAATGTATTTAGAATTTTTAAAATATTTTTTCATGAAAGCTTGGACAATTCTCTAAATGTCACCCATACATCACTTTTCTGTACATCTTATCATATTCGAGTTATTTTTTGTGAAAAAAAAAACGGTTAAAGAACTTTGACTCTTTTTAAATGTTAGTCTAGGTTAATTTTGAAAAAACAAAATACGCAAAGTTGCTTGAAAAGGTAAAGTCTTGAAACCTACAAAATTTCATAACATTCTGAGGGGGTGCTGCCAACCCCGAAGACGAGTTGGTGCGAAATTCGTCAATTACACTGTTGAAAACGCTTTGACATCCACGTGCAGCACAACAGAACATGTGCTCGATGAACAAATTGAGATTTGAATTATGAAAATGCTACGGTCAACCTTGGCTTGGTCAGCCAAAGCAAAATCAAGAAATTGACATTTATGCTTCGTAATGATTACTTTGAAGTCAATACTTTGGGCCTAGGCTGGGCAGATATGCTATTGGTGATTTGATGGTGCATGAAGAAGAAGAAGAATGATGGTGTTTTGAAAAATCCTATCCCTACCACACAGGAGAAGATTTTAAAATGCCACTATAAAATCTAAAACAAAATCTAATTAAAAACGGTTTGATGTACGGTGTAAGACTTTGGACGGACTACATATTGAACGTATAAATTGAAATTTAACATTTTTTTCTTGGTAAGGTACTTAATTTGTACCAATCACCAATTGGGTTTTCAAATTAAGAATAATATATTGTTTTTTTTTAAATTTTATTCGAAAGAGCACCTTTTTTTAAGCCAGTATGATTTTTTTCAGATTTTTAAAACTTTATTTTGATACCTAAATTCAATTACAAAAAGATTTTTTGAAATCACCTTTTGACAGCTGGGCAACTGCTTGACAGCTCCGCCCAGTACGAAATGCGACGAGGGGTGATTCGACAAATCGCTCCCATACAAAGTTGAAATCGATTTTTAAATAGGTTCCCGGGCACCAAAGTTCATGAAAATTTGGATGTCGGCTCAGTTTGGCATGTAGATTGTGAATATGGAATTATCTCAACACCACTAAAGAAGCCAATTGCAGCTGGTCTATGGAAAATTCCACGTGTATGGCAATTCGGGTTTTTCTTAACTCACGATGACCAGATCGGTTCAGTCGGATTTGTTGTTGATGGAAAAAATAAATCTGGATCAAATGAGATCAATATTGTCAAAATCGGAGAAAATTTATCGCAGATATAACCATTACATAGTTTACCTTCTTTATTTTATTGTCTGCTGTTTCATATTATGAAGTAAAAAATAAAGGCATTGCAACTTCTAGAAATTTCATCAGACTCTTCCGTATTTTTTATTTTATTCATTGCTATAATTTGAGTTTTGGGTAAATATAGCATCATAGCTATTGATATGTTTATCTTTGTGTTAATTTCCTTCTTTCAATATCCCAGTCCCGTTACGGTGCCAAATTCCTATCACTTTTCTACGATTCCCAATTCTTATAGGTTAAGTAAAATTTTACCTTCAAAAAGTGATACATCTGCAAATGAGTTTTTTTTTATCTCAAAATTGAGTAAAATTAGTTGAATTTATATGTCATTTTAACAGTACTGCTATTCTAACCTCTAATTATAACGTCAAAAAGTACCGAACAGACTATGTATTACGAAGTAATGAATGTTAGTGAGAGTGGAGATAGCAAATATGGTACCTACTAAATAATTCTAATCAATAAAAATGTCAACTATACAGACAATTCTGCTCAATTGATGATTGCATTTGTCTATTATAACTTTTTTCTTTCGATCTAGTATTATTCGATCATATATTGTTTGACATTATGTCATAAATATCTTTTTTCATTACTAAAAATAATCTAAAACAGAATAAAACTAAACAGCATCTGCAGAAGTAATCATATCGGCATATGATATAATTACCTTTTACCTTCGCTCACGTAGGTACGTGTATAATCGCCGTTCTCACAACGCAAACAAAACAAAAAATTAAAAAAAATCATCTCCGTCTGGAAAGAATCTTTGTCACCGCCAAAATGCACCCCATGACGAAGCTCAATCATAAATAGTCGACTAGGTAGCAACTTTTTCGTCGTTCTCTTTGTTCCGAAACAGCCGACGACGGGCCATGCGAACGCCACCACTGTTATTAGTGTTACAGTGCACATGTCTGCGCACCGCGATAGCGCTGTTGGTAAGAGAGAGAGGTTCATTGTTTGATCTTGCATTCAAATCTCTGTCTATTTTTGTCCTGCGACTGGCAAACATGAAATGGGGGAATGGGGAAACTGGCAATACGTAGAACCAGTAAAGCTTCTATCGTCCCTCACTGCAAGTGCTGTGATAGCCTCATTGGTAAAGGCGACTGAAAATTTACGATAGCAGGATTGGAGGTTCAAATCCCGTCCATGTTTGTAAGTTTTATAATGAAATCGAAATTTTTTTTATGTGATCTATTATTTTCTAAAAATAGAATAACACACTTAAAATCATTAACCAAAAATGAGTAAAAAAAGTTAGTTTTTACCCTAATTTCTAACTCTAACTCTAACTCTTTAATATCAAAATTTGTTATTGAAATATTTCCCAAATTCACTATTATTAAGTTGTTATTGCCACTAACAAAACATGTTATTAAATTGATTTTTCAGGAACAAATTTTTGTTATGTGACTTGTTATTTTGCCGCTTATGACAGCCAAGTTTATAACTCAATATGTTATGTTAATAACATGAAAATTACTAATTCCGTTATGCAGTTATTTTGCCAAAATAACGCATTTTGTTATGCTGTTGTTTTTCTCTTCTGCTCGGGTCTTCTCTAACTGAAACAGTATTCATTAACAACTGTAAACATAAAATCCCAGCCTCGATGCAACAAAACGGCAGATGTGTTTGTTTCATCAACACCTTCCATGGTTCCGCTGTTCATGCCATCGGTATACCCGTTATTTTTCCACTTTCAAGTTTTTTTCCTGCATTTCCGAAAATTTTGAATGACTTCCGATCGGTGATGATGACGCACTCCATCACACGATGCAACAGCACCCCGCGATCATCATCGAAAGCCAACTTGCGATTGCGATGAGTAATTTTGAACAACTTTCGAAAAGTGGCGTGGAAGTGCCCACAGAGCACCAGCGCAGCACCCTGAAATTCCAACCCCAGGAGGGCTTTTTCGATCGGAACGGTGCACGTAATCTAGCCAGCAAGCACACGGTAGGGCGCGACGCGTCATTTGCCATAAAAAAGCGCCATCATCATTATTGTCGTTCCTGTCAGTGGGGAGGAAGGAGGTTTGCTGGCTGATAGGAGTTCGAACGATGAGTGGATGCACTTTTCCGAAACAAAGCAGGCGAGTGAACTCCATGCGTCCAGACCAGACAGCAATTACACCGTCTTTCGCAGTAGGCTTCTGCGTGCGTGGTGATAAGCCGAGCGCACTTTGTGGACACAGTTAATGCAAAGTAGCCTACTACGACTACGGGGCATCGTGGGTGATCCAGAGAGACAGGAGCAGGGTCGAGAGTGAAGTTTCGTTCTGTTTTCGGGTAAAAGCGATGCAAACCATTACACGGTGCTTTGGCTGTCACGCGATAAGACTGTTGGTCCCCGTCCACTTGGTTGCGTTCCAGTTCGTCAGTTCTTTTCCACTCACTACTGTGGCTGAACTGTAGATTGCACAGAACGGGGAATGCGGAACGGTGGCAATAGCAGAAGCAACAGCAAGCAACAACGGGTGGCAGTGGAATGGATGGAGTGTCTACTAATCGGTTGTGTTGTGTTTGTGTAGATTACCCCGCTGTGGTTGTTAAACGCGATCAAGCAGCAGGGAGGGTGCATTAGTCGGGAAGAACTCCTAATTCAATGTCATGGTCATGTTTGAGCTGTGCTTGGGTTGTTTGTTTCGTTGGTGATAGAGAAGTGCATCGCTTTTGGGGACTTCGCTTCGCTGTCTTGGTTTAATGGTAGAAACAAGCAATTAAACAAGAGATAAAATTGTTTGAAGCATTAAGATATGTACCAAACAGAAATGAGTCAAATGCCTTAGAAAGCTTGGTAAATAAAAACTGTAAAGCTCCTTCGAGGAGCTTTCGAAAACATTTCCAGAATTTCTTAGCAAGCATGTCTTGGAAAAGTTTTTCAAGCAGCCCTTCTCTGTAATGCGTTGAAATGCTTGTCTAAGTGACCATGAAAAGTTTCTAAAACTTTTTGGAACGTTTTTAGAGTTGCCTTGGAAAGTTGCTCCGAAATAAATGTCTTGAAAAGCCGTTGGAAATCTTTCTGAGAAGTTTTGAAAGGTTTTCCGAAAAGACCTTAGAAAGCTTGTCTGTTGTGCAATGGAAAGTTTCTTGTCTTGAAGAGCCTTTTTGAAAGACTTTCTGAGAAGTATTGGAGCATTTCTTCGTAATGCCTTCAAATGCTTTTATCAGAAGCCTTAGATACTTCTTCAAGATGCCTTGGAAAACTCCATCGGAAATCCTTGGAGATCACCCCTGAGAGGCTTTGAAAAACTTTTCCAGAAATCCTCAGATAACTTCACCTAGAAGCTTCTAAATGCATCTTCGAGAAGCCTTGGAACAAATATTCAAAATGTCTCTGAATCCTTATAAAGCTTATCTACCTTGAAAAGCCTTTCTCTGAGAGCCTTCTTCAAGATACCTAGGAAGAAAACTCCGTCGCGAAGCTTTCGAAAGCTCTTCTGAGAAATCTTGGGTAGTTTCTCCAGAAACACTTGGAAAACTTTTCTGAGATGCCTTGCAAAAAATTGTCGAAATGCCAAGAAAGTATTTTTCGAGAAGTTTTGCAAAGGCCTTAGAAGGCTTTGCAAAACCTTTTAAAGAAGTTTTCCAAGGCATTTCAGCTTCCAGTTCCTCTGAGAAGTCACGAAAACCATCTCCGAGAAGCATTGGAAAACGTTCAAAAAGACTTTCTTGGAGATGCATTGGAAAGCGTCCAAAAAATCTCTCGATAAGCCTTTTCGAGAATCCTTGGAAAACTTGTTCTGTAAGCCTTGAAAAGCTTCTATTAAAAGCCCAAGAAAGCTATTCTGACAGATCTTTCGATATTTCGTTTGAAGTCCTTGGAAACCTTCACCGAGATGCTTTGAAAACTTCTCCCAGAAGAATAGGAAAGCTTCTTCGAGAAGCCTTGGAAAGATTTTCTGAAAGATCTTTGAAATAGTCTTTTGAAGGCCTCCGAAAGTTTTTATGGTAAGCTTTGAATAGCTTCTTGAATAGTCTTGGAAAGCTTCTCCTTGGAGATCGTCGCAAAAAGGCCTTCTAAAATTTTCTAAAAGGCCTTGGAAAGCTTCTTAATCTGGAACTGCTTCGAGTTCGCAGAGATACGTTAAGAGCACTGCTCGTGGCAGATTTGTTGCAAGGCCGAATTGACTGCAGCGCTATCCTTGAGCAGATCGATCTTTACGTTCAACCTCGGGCGCTACGGAACAACAATACGCTCAGAATACCATTTCGTCGATCGGACTACAGCTCGAACTACGGGATTGTGGGTATGCATAAGTTATCCAACCAAGTATCCTCTCTGTTCAACTACCACTTTAATCGACAGACTTTACGCCGACGCTTTTCAAGTTTCTTCTTAGAACGTAGAACCTAATTTTAATTAATGTTTGTTTATGTATTTCTACATTAGTGCTTAGTTTTACTTTTTGTTAGTTTTGTTTTTTTTTAACCATCATTGGGACAATACTTGTCTGTTGATGGGAACTTATAAATATAAAGTCTTCAAAAGTTTCTCCTAGAACCATTAGAAATCTTCTTCGAGATGCATTGCACAGTTTCTCCGAAAACCATTGACAAGTTTCTCCAAGAACCCTTGGAAAAATACCAAAAGTCTAAGTTTTGGAAAGCTTCTTCAAGAGGCTTTGGAAAGCTTCTTTTGATATGCCTTGGAAACCTTTTATAGAAGCCTTGAAAAGTATCTTCCAGAATCCACGGAAAAGTTTTCTTAAAAGGCCTTTGTAGTTTTCTCTGAAAGATCTTTGGACGTCAGCCTCCGAGAAACTTTTGAAACTATCTTCGAGATGCCTTGAAACTCGCTCCGAGCTCCTTGGAAACCCTCTCCAAAAAGCTTTTTAAAATGGCTTCCAAAGCTTTTCTGAACTGTATTGGAAAGCATCTTTTAGAAACCTTGGAGAGCTTCACCGAGAAGCCTTGGAAAGTATCTCTAAAAGACCTTTTTAAGCTTCTCTGAAAGGCTTTAATAGTTATTTATGCAATGAGTTGCAGAAAGATGATTTTTTCAGCACGAGTTGTACATTTATCCAACGAGGCTTGCCGAGTTGGATAAATACTACGAGTGCTGAAAAAATCGAGTTTTGCAACGAGTCGCATACAAAATTTTATGCAATGTTTTTTTCATAATGCAACCCATTTGAGTTGCATAATGTTCATATTGCAACCCAAATGAGTTGCATTATGAACATTATGCAACTATTTTTCATTATGCAACTCATTTCAGTTGCATAATTAGCCTGTACGGAAATGTAGGTCATTGTTATACTGAAATGAGTAAGATAAAACTGAAATTATAATACTGAATTGCATAAAAGCTTCTTTTAGATGCTTTGGAAAGCTTCTCCTGGAAACTTGCAAAGCTTCTCCGAGTTGCCTTGAAAAGTATATCAAAAATACACTCCTAAGTTTTTCTGATAGGCCTTGGAACGCTCTTAGAATTCCAGGGAACCTTAACCTGCAGCCTTGCAAAGCTCTTTCGAGACACTGACTGTAGAAAGCTATTCAAAATTATCGAAGATGCCTGGCAAAGCTTGCCCGAGAAACCTTGGAAAATGTCCTCAAAAGGCCTTGGAAAGCTTCTCTGGCAGGTTTTGGAAATCTTCTGTTAGAAGCATAGGTTAGCTTATCTAAAAGGTTTTGTAAGCGTCTCGAAAGGTCTTTGAAAGCCTTTGTCTGAGAAACGTTTGACTTCTTTTCCGAGGTGCATTGAAACCTTCTCTGAGGTCGTTGGTTATTTTATCCGAAAAGCCTTGAAAAGCTTCTCTAAATTACCTTCCATAGCTTTTCTGAAAGCCTTGGAAAGCTTTTCTTAGATGCTTCGGAAAGCTTCTCTTAGAAGCCTTGGAAAGCTTCACCGAGAAACATTGGAAAGCGTCTCTAAAAGGCATTTTAAAGCATTTCAGATACTTCTTCCAATAGCCTAGGGAAAGCATTTCTGAAAGGCCCTTTCAAAGGTTCGCTGAAAGGCCCTGAAACCCGTCTTCGAATTGTTTTGGAAAGCGTCTCCGAAATCCTTGGAAATCTTCTCTGAAAGGCCTATTTAAATTATGCCTTTCAGAGCTTATCTTTAATGCCTTGGAACACTTCTCCGAGAAGCTTTGGAAAGCTTCTTTAAAAGGCCTTGGAAATCTTCTTTGTCTAGCCTTTAAAACCTTCTCTCAGAAGTTTTGGAAAGCATCTCTTGGAATCCACGGAAAGTTTTTTTTTAAAGGCCTTCATTGGTTTATATGAAAGGTATTTGAAAGCCTTTTTCAAGAAGCGTTTGAAATCTTCTTCGAAATGCCTTAAAAACCTTGTCCAAAAACCCTTTTAAAGCTTCTCTGTACGTCTTCCAAAGCTTTTCTGAAAAGCTTTGGAAACCTTCTCCAAGAAACCTTGTAAAGCTTTTCTAAAAGTCCTTAACAGGTTTCTTTGCAATGCTCTGAAAAGCTTATCTGGAAAGCCTTGGAAAGCGTCTCAAAAGTGCCCCCCAAAGCTTATCCTAGAATACTTGGGAAGCTTCTGCTAGAAGCCTTGGAAAACTGGAAAACTTCTTCGAGGTGCCTTGGAAAGCTTCTCCTAGAACTCTTGGAAAATTATTCCTAAATGCGCTAAAAAGCTTCTCCAAAAAACCCTTAAAAACTTTCCCAGACACATTGTAAAGCTTCTTCGAGAAGCCTTGGAAAGCTTTTTTAAGTGCCTTCTCTGACAAGCTTTGAAAATCTTAAAATCCTTGGTAGTATTTTCTGAAAAAGCCCATGCAGATTTCTCTGAAATTTCAAATCCTTCTTCGATATGCCTTGAACCTTCTCCGATCTGCTGAGAAACCGTCTTCGAAAAGCCATGAATAGCTTCCCTCAATGACCTTCACAGCTTCTCAGAAAGGCCTGGGAAAGCTTCTTCTAGAAGCCTTGGAAAGTGTATCTAAAACGCCTTCCAAAACTTACCTGAAGGGCCTTGAAAAGCTGCTCCCAGAAGCCTTGGAAACATCTGATGGAAGCCTTGGAATGCTTCTCCGAGAAGCAAGCCGAGAAGCCTTGGAAAGCTTTTCTAAAAGGCTTTGGAAAGCTTTTTTGAAAGACCTTGGAAATCGTCACCGAGAAGCTTCGGAAAGAGTCAGTAAAACGCCTTACAAAGCCTCTCCGATAGGACTTAAAAACTTCTTCTGGAAGCCTTAGAAAGTAGCTTGTTAAGCTTTTCTAAAAGGCCCTGAAAAGCTTCTTTGAAAGGCCTTGGGATGCTTCTCCTCAAGCTTTGGAAACCAGATTCGAGATGGCGTGGAAAGTTTCTCGGAAATTTCTCGAAAAACTTCTTCAAGAATCCTTGGAGAACTTCTTCTGAAAGCCTAGAAAAAGAAAAGCTTCTCCAAAAAAGCTAATTGAAAGTAATCCGAGATGCCTTGTAAAGCTTATCTAAAAACCTTTGGATAACTTTACCGAAAAGCCTTGGAAAACTTCTTCATAATGTTACAGGACAGCCTCTCTGATATGCTTTAGAGTTATTCTCTTAGAAGTGTTAGGTCCTGAAAGCCTTGGGCAGTTTCTCTAAAAGCTTTATTAAAAAATCTTGGAAATAAAAGCTTTGAAAGGCCTTGAAAAGCTTCTCGAAAGGCCTGCCAAAGTTTCTTCGAAAACCTTGGATAGCTTTTCCTAGAACTCTTGGGAAGCTTCTCCCAGAAGCATTGGAATCCTTCTTCGAGATGCATTGGAATCCTTTTCCGAACTCTTTGGTAACATTCACCAAAAATGCTTGAAAAGCTTTTCTTAATGATCTAGAATCTCTGGAAGGCCTTGGACAACTCCTCCTTGAGGCGCTGGAAAGCTTCTTCAAAAAGTCTTGAAAAATGTCTCAGAAAGGCCTTCCAAAGTATTCCTGGAAGGCCTTGGAAAGCTTCTCCTAGAAACCTTGGGAAGCTTCTTCTCAAGCCTCAAGAAGGATTTTCGAGCGGCCTTGGGAATCTCCTCTTGAAAAGCTCCACTTGAAAAGCTTCTCCAAGAATCTTTGGAAAACTTTTTCTGATAAGCTTTGAAAAGTCTCACCGAAAAACCTATGGAAATTTATCCGAGAAGCCTTGGAAAGCTTATCTAAATTTCGTGGAAAGCCTTTCTCCGAGAAGCTATTAAAGTCTTCGAAACCTTATTCGAAAAACCTTGAAATGCTTCTCCGGAATGTACTAGAAAATTTTGGCGACTTTCCTGAGGTGCTGTTCAAAGATTCTTCGACAATACGACAGTGAGCGTAATAATAGAAACATTCCTTCATTTCAGTGATAAAAACGCGGAAGTGCCCCTCGCAGTAATCCCTTCAAAGAAGGATTACTTCTTCCCGTCCATCAATCTCAACTGGTCAAAAACCCGCCCGCCCGCTGATTTGCAGCAAAATTCCGAAATCCGCACTCCAATTTCGGACCCTTGCCCTTTGAAGTACGTAGGTAGGTGAATCAAACGGGCGAACAAACGAGGAAAGATGAGATGCTGCAATCCCGTCGCCGTTTAGATTCCAGCCAGCTTTCTCCTTTTACAAAAGTGAAATCGAAAAAGACGCTTGAAATGCAATCCCTTTCTTCTTCCTGGATTTCTGAACGAACTTCAACCCGGCTGCAACAATCGATTCTCAATTGAAATTGTTACAATTTTTTCTATTCTGGCTGAAACTGCGGATCAGGAAGCAGCTCAGCGGCGGCACCGGTCACCTTTGCGATGTTTGCTTATGCTTATGCAAGATGAGAAATCCGAAGGAGTGGAAAGGTCTAGCTGGAAGAAACAATGTCTCGCACCTGAATGGTTTTCTTTCACATATTTGCAAGGCTTAGGTACATACTGTGTCTGTCGACCGGCAACACACTTTTCGGGGTTTAACTTCGCTTTCGAGTTGCATCTGAGCCGCGCCAGCCAAGGTGTTCTCTTCTTTTCCGGGTTCGTGTGCTTCTTGCGCCAAGTGTGTAGGAAGCGGTTATTTGGGATTATTTGAAAATTACTTCTTTTCTGGGTTCCCTGAGTATGGGTTGTGATAGTACGGTAGCTGAAATTGAAGATATATTTAAGAAAAATCTTTATTTAGGGATGTCTTAAGGAACTCCTCCAGGAATTCTTTCAGTAACTACCTTAGGATGTTATTTCTTGACTATTCTCTAAGAATACTGCATGAAATTCTTCCTTGAATTACTGCAGAGATTTCTCCAGTTTTCCAGGCATTCCTTAAAAAACTAAATGTTTATAGAGATTTCTCCTAGTAGCTCCTTCAAGAGTTTTTCCAGATTATTTTAATTTTCTGCTGCTAAATTTTCCTCCGAAATCTCCTCTAGACTCTAGGGATAACTTCAGTAATTGCATCAGGGATTTTTGTTCACAAGTCCTTTCAGTCATTTTTCAAGAAAACATATTCTTTCAAGAATTCTTCCAGCTAGAAACCTTTTAGAGATTTGTACAGTCTGACGAAATTAAAAAAAAAACCCTGGGGGAATCATTGGAAGAATTTCCAAAAAAAATTGCAATTTTTGAAATAATCTAGATAAATTTAGAGACAAAGCCCAAGGAAAAATTTCTTAGGAAATCCCTTACCATTCATGAAGCATTCCTTAAACTACTGAAGGAGTCTCAGGAGGTTTTTCTGAAGAATTTGCTGAAAAAGTTTCAGAAGGAGTCCATTGAGGATTTTTTTTCATGCGAATCTTCTGTCTAATTCCTGTTAAAATCCCTAATGTTACTTGGCGGGCCGGAAGGACCACGCCCAGCAAGCGAGACTCTTCGGGTCCGCACTTTTCACTGGTCAAGAACCCAAGTAAAACACACTTTTAGCATTTTACGTTTTATTATTTTTCTGAACCTACTGTGTGTGGTGTGGAACGTTGCGGCCGGCCGGAAGTGGAGCACTTGGGGGGTTTTCTACGGGTTTCCTGGGCGTTCGGTGGATCACCGGGACTTGAACGGGATGTCGGGGTGCGCGGCACAACCCTCGCACTTGAAATTACCACTGGGGTGGTGTGGTGGGTGATGTCCAGGGGTCTCAGCGGGGGATGCCGAGATCTGCGGGTGTTCACAGCACGTTTTGGGCGTCAGAAGGTCCTCAACGCCAGGCGGGACTTCTGGCTGTCTGGGAGAGGCACTAACCGAACGAAAGGCGTTGTTCGGGCTTCCTAGGAGGCGGACGGGATGCCTTGCAGGTTGTAACCGTGTGTTACAATATTTTATGATTTTTAATATGTGCTATTTGTTTATTTTGTATACTGTCACGTCTCTTAGGTTATTAGGTGTTGGGTTAGTAGTGCCAATTAAATTATAATGTAAGAAAATTGTATGTTTGTGAGTAGAGTTAGATAGTTTCAAATGTCAAATTGTTAGAACATTAGAACGGTTTATAGAGTGGAGACAAGTAGAAGACATGTTGCCTGAGACATAGTGGTTAGAACAACATAATGAGGCGGGCGTAGACCACAGGACAAAGGGGGATGGCAACAATAGTCGTCTCTGAAAGAGGTAAAGGCAGGAATTGACCCACAAGGACCCGCCATTCCTCATAAATAAAAGTGTCCCTAGAAGTTTGAAAAGTGAGTGGTGAAACGATACGGGTGATTAGCTACTGTTCAATCAGGACCTTTTGTGGTACCTTAAGGTACACCAGCGCCATTTTGTACGCCAACCTTCAGAGTTGGTGAAGCACACGACTCGGCCTAGTGGTCCCTTGCTGGCCACTACGCCTAACCGTAAACGAGTAAATTCGCTCTGGTCTTGCGAGGCCATAATAGTTAAGGAGTGATTCTTCGGGACCCCTAAGGGTGCCCTCACCGTAAAAGAGGACCCCTCTCGGCAGAGTCTCTCCGGCCTTGTCCTGGGCTCTGTCGATGTCCGTTAAGGAGGGAAGACGCCAGCGAGACCCGTAGATCGCACCATTCCGTCAAGCCGATCTACTACAGATCCAACAGCCATTTTCCGACCACCATTCCACCACCCCAAGCCGTAAATCCGCCGGCGGACAGGCCGTCCAACCCGCAGCAGCATCGGCGAGCACTCGTCCACCGACCAAGACTCCAGGCAGAGCATCACCAACAGAGCAGTACCGGTACGTCCCCAATATTCAATAAATAGCTCACTCTATACCCTCAAATATAAATCTCTTATTAAACTACACCCACACCATACAATCAATAGTCATCAATAAATTCCTTTAGTTTCCATTCAAATTTACATACTTTTCCCCTAACCTAAGAAAGGTGACAGTATTCTGCACGCTGATCGCGAAGCCCCTCCGATTGCCCAGTAGTAAGCCGACCTTGGGACACAGCTCTAAGGGTCACTTGCTGCTGAAGTATTACCACGAGTTTTGCCCGGGTAACACTTGGCGCCAACTACAACACACGAAAGGTAAGCGGAGGATCGTGTAGAATTTAAAAATCTGAAAATTTTTAACAGGCGGCAGGGGAGTACGCAAACTGTCGGTTAGCGTAGGATCCGTGCACTTTGCAACACCGCTCAAAACATATTAGGATTTTTTTTAAATTGATAGACAGTGGCCAGTTTGGTGAGTCGGAAAAGAGCGCCAAAGAAAAATTAGTTGAAATTTCTAAAAATTGAACTTCGACAAATAACACGATTAGAATAATTAACTGAATTGATAAAGGTCCTGAATTGAACATCAAAATACACAAAACACAAAATCTACTACATTTTTTGTCGTTTGATTTTCTAGTTTTAGTTGTTAGTGTATTTTTTTGTAAATATTTTATTGCGTTTTTATTTTTGAACTTTGAACTTTTTCCTAGTGTTAGTGTATCTGAATTTAAATTTGATTTGTTTTTTTTTTTTAAATGGATTTCCAATCGTTGCTTTTACAATGTCGTTCGATGAACACTGATCATCTGCTCGATGACGAGTTGTAGTATGAACTGGTCATTCGCGAGTTGAATGCTCAACCGGGAAATCGCGCGACCTGGAGAAACGGAAACTGCGTAACAAGCTGAAAGAGCAACGCGGAATTAGAGATTTTTCAATTGAGATGATAGATTCTGAGGAAGGATGCAAGAAAGAGCTGATGCAGGTAAAGGAGAAGTTGACCAAGATCCGCGATAAGCTTGAGAACAGTAGGACGAAGAAAACCGATATGTCGGCAGTGCAAACCAGGTTGATTCATCTGTACTACCGGTTGGATAGGCTGAAGGATATGGTAGACGTGAAAGGTTTAGAAGACGAGGTTTTGAGGCTGTTGAGCTCCTCACGGAACGAAAGTCGGGATGCAGGTCAAACTGCACGCAAAATAATCCGTTCTTGAAATCGTCAACATTCAGTCACGTTCTCCAAAACAGAGCAGAACTCAGTTTACGAAAATACACCATGAATAAAAATCACGAATTCGAGAACATAGTTCCGTAAACTAGAATGTAACGCTTGCGTAACGCACCGCTAGGAGCCAAGCAAATCCAAAACAATCACGTAAACAAGAACTATGTTCTCGTTAATGAGATTCGTGTTCATGGTGATAGAAATTCAATTCACGAAAACTGGATATCAGTTCACGGTAATGAAACGACAACAGGAGCTTTTTTGAAAGAAATCAAAGCTAAATTTGCGACATTTTATGAAGCACTGCTAGCCTCTGCTTACACAATGATACAATGAAATGAAGGCCACGAGCAGTATTTCAGATATTTTGAACAATTTTGCACTTATCTAGTCAAAATTCTCGTCTCCTCACTTCATAGCAGCAATAAAAAAGGAAAACAACGAATACACTTTTCCACTGCGGAAAACTGGAATCTGTGCGCGTATCACAATATTTTGAATATTTTTGCAAATAGCACTAGCTTACCAATATCAATTACCGAATTCCAAGTTAAAAGTTTTCTCCATTTACCCAAAACTTCTTCTATATCTTAAGCACATCTCAATCTTTAACGAAGTTTGTCACTAGTCTTCAGTGCACGACTGGTGTTTTTGCTTTTTTTCCACGCTTGTGTGGAAGTGACAGCCACCGTGCATAGAGTTCTCATATCTGGGCGCATAATCACATATATGGGTTTGAAGATCACGATAGCATGATTTTTATTCGCGTATTTGCATGCGTTACGGGCAAAAAGTAGACCGTGAACTTTTTTCGTGGATTTAAGAGCATGTTCACAAAAATATGTTTTTACCGTTCTTGGTAACGAGAACTTTGTCACAAATTCGATCACACTGCTTGTTCTGCTATTCGTGACACTTTGTTCATGAAAATTGGAACGGATTTTTGAGCGTGTGTAGACGACAGAATCAGTAGGAATCTGATGGGTCTTAGTATCCAAGAAAATGACGACCCCGGTGATGTAGATTGGCAGGAGGAAGACTATTCAAGTGGAAGTACTCGCGAAGATAAACGGAAAAAGAAAGTAGGCAGAAAGAAGAAGATTGGCAAGAAGGCGAAAGCGAAAGCGATTGGCCCAAAGAAAAAGATTAGTAAAGCGAAAAGTGTAGGGAAGTCTGAAGAAATGCTTAAGAAGTTGATAGATCATGTGGACAGCTACATTGAGGACCGACTAAGTAGAATGAGCGTAGAAAGGGATAGGAAATCGTCCGGGTCTGTCGAATCACACGAAGGAGTACATCACGTAGTCCAGTAAGGCAAGAAAATGGGAAGTAGGGAAGAGAAAAAGCAGCTTCAAAAGGAAAGGTTTGTCGACAGCGAGAATGAAGAGGAAAGTGGTTCAGAAGCGGAGTAAGGAAGCTCGGAGGGACTCAGGCGTAGACCTCGGTCAGTAGCAGACTGGAAACTGCAATACGACGGGAAGGACGATGGGAAGAAGCCGAACAAGTTCATCGTGGTGGAATTCATGGCGGAAGCGGAGGGCCTGAGTAAGCGGATGTTGTTCAGCAAGGCCATTCACCTGTTTGCGGGAGATGCCAGGACCTGGTACATGGACGGCAAAAGGAACAAGGATTTTTGCAACTGGGGCGAGCTGGTTGCAGAATTGCGAAATCGGAGGAAAGGCAGTTCGACATCGTCTTCCGCAACCTTCGGTCCGACTACAAAAACGTGTTGGTTGTGAAAGGAGTCCGGAACTTGAAAGCCCTTCGACAGTGGGGAAGGAAGCTGGACTCGGTCAACATGTGGATGTACAGGGGCAGAGACCAGGAATCTACACAAAAACCGGCTCAGGTGCATGAAGTTTCAGCGTAACCGTTCCAGAGTAGGAACCAGTCCGGCGGAAAAACGTGGAAGGCATCAGATCAACCTCAAGGCAGTAGAGAGCAGAATCGACCGAACTGGAAAAGAACTCCGGATTAACCAGGATCATTCCCACCGAGGAAGCAGAGTGCTCCAACCGACGGAGAATGCAAGGAAAGTCATCCGGAATCAAGCAGGCAGGCGTTGGAAAAACGAGTCGCGGAGTACAAGGTTCCGGATAGGACAACGTGCTTCAACTGCAGAGGAAAGTTCCACTACCATTCAGCGTGTTTAGCTCCGGAGGAAGTCTTTCGTACCGTTTATGGTTTCCAAAATTATAAGAAGGACAAAGGACATCGCTGAAAATATCGTACGAATACCAGTATAAATTTGCAATGAAATCCGTGAAAGAATCCCTGAAGGAATATCCAAAAGAGTTTAGCTGCAAATTCCATACAAAACTCCACTAGGAACTTCTCTGGAGGAATTGCTTGAATATTTAAAGAATAATTTTGGATATAATCTCTGTAAAAAATCCAGATGATACCCTGGGAGGAAATCTGCAAGGAGGAGAATCTCATGAAAAAAAATCAATGGTATTCCTGAAGAAATATTCAATTTTTAAGGGGTTTCCTAAAATACTCGAATCCTATGTGAAATTCCCTAAAGTTATACAGGGGATGGCCAAAATTTTTGGGATAGGCAACTTTTTTTCTTCCACAAAAAAATTCAACATGCTGTAACTTTTCATAGAGTGCATCAAAAAATCTCAAATTTTGACTGTTTATCAACCTGTTATATGTGCATGATTGGTACAAAATTGGGCTCGATTGAATAATTTTTCGCGAAGTTGGAACCGTTCGGGTAAAACACCATTTTTTAGACAACTCATTTTTGACCTGTCATATCTCGGAAACCAGTGAACCGAATTGAATTAATTTTTTAACGTTTATGAACAATATATTGATACTTAATACAACGTTATAAAATGTAATATTTTCTCACGACGAATTAAGTTATACCGGGTTGAAATTTTTACCCATATAGAGGAAAATAAGTCAAATTTACAATACCATACAAAAATTGCTATATGTGTTCTTTCTTCAATCTAAATAGGCTCTGATATATCTGATTAGAGATAACTTGAGAACAGAAGTGGAAAATCTTCGGACATCAACACTAAAATTTATTGACATTGACGTAAAAAATTACCTGTTTTTGAGAAAAATCCAAAAAGTGTCAATCCATGATAACTTTTTTCAACGTTCAAAAACTATCTTTGTTTTAATAGTTTGTGAAGCATCTGTATATTGTTAGTGTACGTTCAAAATTTCATTCAATTCGGTTCACTGGTTTCCGAGATATGACAGCTCAAAAATGAGTTGTCTAAAAAATAGTGTTTCACCCGAACGGTTATAACTTTGCGGAAGTTTAATCAATCGAGCACAAATTTGTACCAGTGATGCACATATAACAGGTTGATAAACAGTCAAAATTTGAGATTTTTTGATGCACTCTACGAAAAGTTATAGCATGTTGAATTTTTTGTGAGAGAAAAAAAGTTGCCTATCCCAAACATTTTGGCCATCCCCTGTATAAAGAAATTCTTCAAAAAATCCCTGTGAGAATTAACAATTAAACTCATAGCAGAATTGTAATGGAATCCCTACATAAAGTGCTTGGGGACACTCTGGAGAACTTCTGTAATCGCCAAAGGAATTTCCCAAAAAAATTTCTGGGGAAATTCTCCAATCATTTTCAGAGAAATCCCACAGAAAATCTCTAAAGACATTTTTTAGACAATTCCCCGAAAAAAATCTTGTTAGATGGAAAACCTGGAGAAATTGCTGTAGGATTTCTGTATGAATTTCTGAATGAATCTTTTGAAAAATTATTCAATGATTCTCTCGAGAAGTTCTTCAAGGAAAAAACACTTCATTTAATTCCAAAATATTTCCCAGATGCAATATTTAGAGAAAATCCAGATGGAACAGTTTGAGCAGTTTTGTTAGAAATCGTCTGGATAAATTCCTTAACGAATCCCTTTACAAATTTCTGATGATTTTCTTGATAGAGTCTCGACAAAATGCTCGGATGAATTCCAAAAGAAGGGAATAAAGAGGTTCAAGAAACAAGAAATCGCTGTAAAGATTTCGCAATAAAAAGTATCAGTAAATACCTGGACAAATTAGCAAAAGAAACTCTAAATGAAATCCTGAGGTAAACTCTAGAAGAATTCTTCCACAAATTACTCAAGAGAATCTCAAAAACTCCAAAGAGGATTTCCCGAAGAATTTCTAAAGAAATTTCGACAAAATTCCTGAAAAATATCCCGATGGATTTCTTGGATGACTTACCCAAGGAATGCTGGACGAATAATAATGGAATCCTTAGAAGAATTTATGAAAAAAAAAAACGCAAGAAAGCCATTCTTCAATAAACCTCCGCAGAAATTTCTCTGAAGAATTTATAAATGATTTTCGACTGAAAGAGGATGCTGCAGAGAAAATCTTCAAAGTATCTGACTTTCTGAATGCATTTATAAACAGAATATTTTTTTTTAAGAATTCCCATGAGAATCTCAAGAGCTATTCCCCAACAAATCCCTGGAAAAAATCCTTTGCACACCTGGAGAAGCTTTAGATGGAATCTTTGCAGGAATTCCTGAAAGAGGGACTCATCTATAATCCTTTCAGAAAGACCCCAAGGATTCGAAAAAAAACCTGAAGAAATAACATGCTTGACGAATATTCCTATAGAGTCCCCAGATGAATTGCTAATGGTATTTTAGGTAAAATACCCTGAAAGAACATTTCTTCTGGAGAAATTCATCAAAAAATCCTCAGAGAATCGGTGCAAAAATTCGAGATGGAATTCTTGGAGGGATTCTCCAAAAAAGTTCCTTAAGGAGTTCGCTAAAACCTCTCTAAAGAACTCTTCTCTGATACAGCTTGAGAAATTTTCAATGTCATTCTTAGACGAAGTCCCCAAGAAACCTTGGGAGGAATTTTCCAAAGAATCAGCAGTGCAAATACCACGTACAGTCGCAGCAGCCATCACATCACCCGGCCACGTGGTTAACTATTTTCATGAAATATCACTATGATGGAAAATTTGAAAACCAGGTCTGTTGCCTTAGGCGACTATCTCGCGCGTTTCTCAGGAAAGAGACGAACCAGCCAAGGGCTGAAAGTCTCTCTAATAAAGACAAATCAATCAATCAATATCTCGCGCGTATCTTTGACTGCGACCAAATGTAGTCGCCAAAGTAGATATTATTTTGATTCTTATAATATCACCTTGCAAGCATACTTTGATTTAATCTTTTTTTCAATGATAAGATGATTTTCATGACTGCGGTAGGATTTTGACAGCTGCGGTAGGACTCCGCAGAGTGGAAATTTTTCTAAAAATCCGCAATATAGACTTATGTTTGTCCTATCGATTTAACCCTTATGGGTAGTACGCAGATCGCAAGAAATTTCTTGGCCTATTTCGATGCGTGGAAAATTCAGGCAAGGAATCGCTCAAAAAATAATAAAGCGTCGCTTTATTCCGGATCCAAGTATGGAGCTGAAACGAAACGTCAAATCAAATGGGCCCTGCTGTGTTAAATTTCTCGACCATTCCGGTCACGGAAAAATAATTTACTGAACGAAAATTACTTGAGCGATTCCGTTTGAAGTGCATACCTTGCATTAGATCGTAGGTTCCCAAACTTTTTGGGTGACAACCCTATTAGCTACCGACTTGACATTTTTCGACCCACCTCGGACTTAGGATACTAAGAAAAGCTAGTAATATTATACAGGAATTGAAATTTAGGTAAAATGTTTTTTTTTAACTTTTGCGATTTGTTTGGCTTCCTTCTCAGATTTCGCTGCCCCTCTCTCTTTCGATTCCGCCAGCCGCCTCATTGTCTGTAATTTCTCTCGTTGATCTCGGACTACCAGCTTGTTAGATTTATACACCATAATTAGGAGGTCCTCCGATGGTCACATTGTTCTCACGCTATCAGCTGCTTATGTTGTCATAGCAAAACTGGCTGCTTTCGCATGGATTAGGGATGGAAGGCGAAAGGGCAAAGTCTTGTAGAAGGCATAGGTAATCTGTACTCATACCATAAAGTGAGATTGTGCCTCGTGACCACCGGTTGACGGCTGACGATCCCCTGGGAGAGGGAGGGGAGGTCGCGACCCACAGTTTGGGAAGCCATGCCTTAGACTAGTTGAAAGATTCAAGTTATTAAATTAATGTCCATATCATGAAGCACCGTCGTCACGTTCGAAAATTGAAACAAGAAACGCAACAGCCGTGAAGCTGTAGATTTGCTCATATGCTTGATTGGCGTCAGACGAGTTCGCACCTGCGCCCGAAGAAAATCTGCATTTTTGTTCGGCTTGCAAAACGAGTCACCGATAATTAGTTTTTTTTTCTTCGAAACAACTTCTTTTCGGCTGTTCTCGGTAGGTAGGTACCCAACTACCTCTGCCCAACAAATTGTTTCTTAAGATTTTCGTCTGATTACTTACCTTTATTTTCAACCCGACGACGATGCAATGGAACCGGTTGCCTGCCGTTTGGAAAGAACCGGATCATCGACAGCTGGTTCTTCGAAATGGAAAATATGTTTGCTTTTGAGGGTTTATCCCTTCACCCCGACACGATTCTGGGATTAAGGAGTCATGTTTGAGTAAGTAATTAGGTTTTTCATCGCTTGAAAATGAATCGACCTGCATCAACTAAAAAACCCATAGCTCGCCCCTCTTGATCGGGCGGGTTTAATATATGCTTGATTCTCACGATGAACACCAATCTACAACACAATCGACCCTTAACAACCAGCAAGCAAGCGTGCCTCCAAACATAACTCACCAGCATAATTGGAGACACACTCTTTCGAAACGCCCAATCAGCTCATTGTTTAACAAAGCGTCGCTAATCAAATCATTCCGTCACTCCATCCCAACCGCACACAATGAGCACCGATCAAAGATGGATGTAAATCAACCGATCTTTAGCGAGAGGTCCAACGACCGACCAAAAACAGGAAGCAACACTGCTTTCTTCCACGCCATGTATAATAAGCATCCACGACGGCATCTGACCGGCATCTCCCGCAGTCGCAGTTGTTCGAGAGCCTGCTTATCCCGCGTCAACTGCTGGTAGGTACCTAGCCATGCACAGTCAAATGGCGGCTGATTTACGCCTTCCTCTTCCAGTAGTGGGCCTCTTTCATCATCAATTCTGGACCAATACAAGTGGCCCTTCGCCGTTCCACCTCCATGTTCCATGATTTGATCTCCGTTTCGTCTTCTCGTTCGCTGCCTCCCCGGGACCACTACTGGCACTGGAATAGGACAAATTAAAACATACATTTTCGTCGCCGACCAACAACCCACGGTCGTCGTCCATCGTCGCGCCGCCGCAGCCGGTCGTGTTGAATATCATTATATCGCTGTTTGATGTTTTATTAATAACCATAAAGCACTCAGCACAAACACGTGGTGTTCGAGGATACGGAATATCGTGAAGTGGAGTTAGTCGTTCGGGGGAAGGGGCTAATCTATTGAGGCGTTTAATTTGGACGGACATGGAATGCCTAATCTCGATAGTTGTTACACTTCCATAAGGGGAAATTTATTATTCGATGTAGGATTCTTTGAGAAAAATTTGACGATATTGAACCTTGCCAATAATCACATTTTCATTCAAATTTATCGTCAACTAGCTGTCCCGGAAAACGTCGTACTGCCTGTCTACAGTGTTTTTGACATACAGATCCATAGGGAAGTCCCCCGCAAAGTCATTTGTATGGGAATCCCCCGTTCCAGAGACCGTAGAGGTCTCACACCAAGCTAAGATTCTTCTCTGGCCCCAACACACCCACATACTAAAATTGTTGCGTCTGTTTGTCTGTGATGAAAGCGACCATCGTCGATTGACCCTTCCGGAAGTTGAAGAGGTTATCCGAGAGCTCAGAGTCATCTGGCCTCTTAATATAGACCTTCAGCCTCGACAGAATCTTAGGGTTTCTTTTAGAAATTTCAGTTTGGATTCCTTCTATAAGTTGATGAAATAACCCGAGCAGAAGAAAATATCAACAGCATAATAAAATATGTTATTTTGGCATAATAACTGTATAATGGATCCAGTATTTTTTTGTGTTATTAACATATCTTATTATATTATAAACTTGTCTGTCATAAACGACAAAATAACAAAAATCATAACAAAAAAATGTTCCTCAAAGACCATTTTAATAACATATTTTGTTTGATTCAAAAACAACTAAAAAACAATAAATTTTGCAGTGAATTTGAAAACTTGTTATTGTTGTGTTGTAGTTCATCACATATTTGTACATTTTCAATAGTAGAACAATAACAAAACTTGGTCTATAACAAAGTTTATTATTGAAATGTTATTTAGTGAATGAATCTTAATAATTTGATCATAACAAAATAATATTTCCCCACAAAACATGTTATAAAAATGTGATACTTTGATAAGTTAATAGTAACAATTTATGATATAAAAACAGGTTATGTGATTCTGTTGTTATAAATTTGATATTCTCCTCTGCTCGGGTACGACCGTCTCAGTAATCTTAAGGAAACTGTTGGGTAGAAGTTTCGGAGATCTCAAGAGAATCGCCCTTTAGATTTTGGTGCCGAGTTCTTTAAGCTGGGAAGGTAATTTATTATTAGTAAATAGCCCAAATGTAGCAAATGCAAGACTACTTACAAACTAGTCTCCTTGATTATAGCTATCCCAACAACCTTGACAGAAGTAGTTCAATTTATCGTCCAGATGATCTGAGGAACACCTATCACATGATTAAGTTCATTATTTCCAATTTTAGGTCCAAACAAATTATAATTCACTTACGATCAAACTATGCAAATACTCATGGACGCAAACCTAGCGATATAGATACCTCTCAGATCGCGATCCTATACAATAATAATTTATGGGTAATTAGTATTTCATAGATTGTACTACAAACAAACTTACTGTGTAAAAGGCTGATTTGATCACCTAATACGCAATGCACAATCTAATATAAGAAATTCTAATACGAATCAATTCAATCTTAGATTTACGAATTAACTGTTACTGATGCTCTTTAGATGACTTGCTAATTCACAATTATTTTCCCTCATCTTGACGTTACCCTGACGTTCGTTGCGCATCGGTTGATACGCAGGATCAATGTCAGATGGAGCGCTTCGAGTCTGATCGGGGGGTATCACAGGTCGATGCGTTGTTCAAAATATCAGGGCTGCCAGCGTTAGCAACAGAAACTTTTGACGTGTTTCGGTCCTCGGGTTACTTTTAAATCAACCGTTAAGACGGTTGTACGTTTAGCCGTATTTACAAACCACTTGACATAAAAACAACTATCAATTATGCCCTGAGAATGAATAGATAAATGTTTGAAACGTCAGCTTAAACCGAAGCGGTTGTTATCTTTTTCCAGTGTTTTTTCCATCAATTCCTTCAGTGGTTTCTGCAGAAATTCCAATAAGGATTTTTTTAAATGGCTCTTGCGATTTGATTAGAAATAACTCATGGCATGTCTTTAGAGATCCTTGCAGGATCCGTTCAGGTGTAACTCTAGGAATTTTCAGAAGTTCATCCAGAAATTGTACAAAAAATTCCAGGAGGAATTTAGGAAGAAATACGTGGACCAGTTTTAAGACTAACCTTGTGAGAAATTTGGGCGTGAGCATGAGCATAGATGACCGTCATTTTAAGTCAATAATGGCACCGGCCACGTCCTTATGGCATCGAGGAAGGGAAGGAATGTTAGTGTTACGTTGCTACTGCAGACCGAGATCACCCCGTCTTCTCCACGACTGTCACGGGAGGAGCTTTTTTTTTAGTGGGGAGGGTTGAAAGTTACATGATCTGGATAAACTTTGGAAAATGATGTGATTCATGCAACCTCTATTCGAATCAAAACACGTACTCATTATGACTAGAACATTACAAATGCCGACACCAAAGATGACGAGTCATCCAAATTATTTTGAAAGAAAAATGTTTAATAACAAAAAGTAATTTGGAAACTTTCACCGACACTTGACGTAACGAACCCTTCGACGCTTGTTCGTGAAATACGCAAATGGTTTAGTTTTATAAGTCTTCAAATAGTTGTTTTAATATGGAACGAACTTACCCAGCGATGATTTGCTCCTGATTGAATGCCGACATATTTGAGCGAAACTATACCCACACACTAGTCGGCACCCGCAATTCTTTTTATGAGCGGCAAGTCGGAACTATCACTTTGCACTTTTTAAATGGAGGAACTTAATACTGAAGAAAAAGTTTTGCTTCTGGGAGTTTGAGTTGAAGCCGGGGTTTCAGGGGAGCTTAAAAGAGGAGGTTCTAAGGGATGTTTTGTGGGGCTAACGAGAAATCTTAGACTTAAGGCTCAAGGTAGTTTTAAGGAGTTTTAGGTGCGTTTCAGAGGCATTCCAGTGAAATTTCGGGGCTTAAAATGACAATTACACCGTCTTCGGCCAGAGTCCGCACTGACTGAACATTACTAACATTAGACAATGGACAACACATATAACACCCTACTGGAAAAACTTGTAATTAGAAGGCACGAAATGTTGCTAATTGGCAAATTGAGAGATGAAATTTGAGAAAAAAATCGCGTTCTGGTGGGATTCGAACCCACGACTCCGTATTCGCTAGACCGGCGCTTTAACCAACTAAGCCACAGAACAGGTAATGGTTCTGCGGAATAGAAAGCCAAACTGACTCCGAAGCCGCACCGTGAACACTCCTATTTCACAAACTCATCTCTCTTTTCGGCTTAGATGCCAATCCACAACACACTCCTGTTTGTGCCCACTACCTACAAGTGCGAGCGAGTTATTTATATGAAGCCGAGACTTACTCTCGCACTCCGCATACCTAGCCACCAGGCAGTTTGTTTTGCTGGTGTCTAATTGGTATGCGTCGAGGTTGTAGGTAGTGGGCACAAACAGGAGTGTGTTGTGGATTGGCATCTAAGCCGAAAAGAGAGATGAGTTTGTGAAATAGGAGTGTTCACGGTGCGGCTTCGGAGTCAGTTTGGCTTTCTATTCCGCAGAACCATTACCTGTTCTGTGGCTTAGTTGGTTAAAGCGCCGGTCTAGCGAATACGGAGTCGTCGGTTCGAATCCCACCAGAACGCGATTTTTTTCACAAATTTCATCTCTCAATTTGCCAATTAGCAACATTTCGTGCCTTCTAATTACAAGTTTTTCCAGTATGTTTCAGACATACCAGCTAACCTGGTAAAATGCCAGTAAAATGGGCAATATGTATCATTGTCATATAACACCCAGTGGAGAATTTTGACGAAAAGCTTTCCCCGACAGGAGCGGGAATCGAACCCACACTCCGAGGCTTACGAGACACCTAAACGACTGACGCTGCTAACCGCTCGGCCACGAAGCCCACGGCTTCAAGAGGGTTTGAATTTATTTTAGAGAGGTTAAAATTTAGAGGATTCAAACACGGTTTTGAGGCGTTTCAGAGGAGTTTATGGTGCTCAAAGGCTGTACTTGAAAAAAAAAACCATAAACGCTCCTCATAACCACCCCCCCCCCCCCCCCTACCCCTATCTGAATCACTGCTGAAACTCCAGGAAAGTCGACTAGGACCCCATGGAACACCTTAAAACGCACCTGCGACATCCTGAGATTCCTTCAAATCCGCATGGAACCCTATGAGGCCCCCTAAAACGCCAGTGAGCCCTTCTGGTACCCTCAGATCCACTGAAACGCTCCTGAGAACCTATGGAACGGCCCTGGAAGGCTCTAAGACGCACTGAAACATCCCTGATACCTCCTGAAACGGCTCTGAGATCTGTGGGCAGGCTTGTCGCGCAGCGAGGAGTTCGTCCAACACTCATTATTGCTTGTTATGTTTCTCATGTCGACTCACACTCAAAAAGTTCTCGCGATCCACACCCATACAAAGAAAGGTTGCCTCTCTGTTTGGGGTTCGTTTGTTCCCTCGCGACGAGGCAGAAGCAAAACACCGCTCTAGAACATGTTGCAAAACTCTTTTGATTTTGTGGAGAATTATCAAGCCTGCTTGCGGGTAGCCCTTTGAACTATTTGAGACTCCGGAAACGACCCAGATATACTCCTGAAACTGGGACCTCCTGGAACCTCCGTAGTTTTCCATAAATTGAATTGAATTGAAAAAGACTCCCTGACACTCTCCTGAGGCATCCTGAAATCCCGAGAACATCCCTGAGGTTACTTTGAGTTCCCTTGAAACCCCATGAAACCCCCTAAAATATCCCTTACTTCGCTAAGACTCCTTAATATCCCCTGGAACCTCCAGAGGCACCCTGAATCGCCCCTCCATCCTCTGCTCTCCTCTATATACTACCCTTGGCCACCGCTGTCATAGCTGCTGTGAATTCGGGTTGTGTTTCTTTTTCTTTTAAGCAATAACGAGGCGATCATCTGCTCAACACGTGAACATGGAGGTCATGGTAGTATGAGGTAGGGGCCGTTTTCTACAACCAAAATAAAAACCAGGAATACCATTTGAACAACATTCCTATTGCCGCCAAACCTTTCGTCTCTCTCTCGGGGCCGGATCACAACGTCCGAGGCCATACTGTCCCGGTCGTTAAGTCGGGTTTATTTTTGCGAAATAACGTCCAAAAGTTTGGATGCGTCACAATATCCTATGTGCCTTCTTTTCTTGGACTTCGTGACATATCTGCATTAGAGTGGCCCACACTTATATGAAAAACAAAAATTTCGAAAAATGCCAAGTCTTACCTCCTCAATCAATTCTTTTGGACTTCCAGAAGCTACGTTCAAAATTTGAGCAAAATCAGTTGAGCCTAAGGGGGCGCTCAAAACGCTAAAAGTTTATATGGGAAAACTTGGCCAAATGTAAATATGCAGAAATTTAAAGTTTTCGAATTTTGCCGCTAGGTGGCGTTGTAAGCGTTCAATAATCAAACCCTTTGGTATTATTGTAGGTGACCATGTGCCAAAGAACTTTGTCGAAGATCGCGAAGTGATCCGACGGCTGTGAAAAAAGTTATACCCTAGGCAAAGTGAGGCAAAGTATTGAGATTTCATTATTGATATTATTCCTTTACATGTATTGGAAAAACAACAATAAAGTTTATCCTCACTTTACCTAGGGTATAACTTTTATCACAGATGTTGTATCATATATTTGTACATTCTCTATAGTAGAATAATAACTAAACTTGTTGTATAACAAAATATATGGATATATCTTAATAACTTGAACATAACAAAATAAGATTGCCCAACATAACATGTTATTAAAAAGATATAGTTTGATAAGTTAACAATAACAAATCTATATATATATAAAAATGAATTTCTGTCTGTCTGTCTGTCTGTCTGTCTATCTGTCTGTCTGTCTGTCTGTCTGACCGTTACGGATTCGGAAACTACTGATCCGATCGGCTTCAAATTTTGTATGCAGGGGGGTTAGGGACCGGGGAAGGTACTTAGCCTGGTGTGAGACCTCTCCGGTATCTGGAACGGGGGCTCCCACACAGATGACTTCGCGGGGGACGTCCCCATGAAGCTGAATGTCAAAAAACACAGCAGGCAGGCAGTACGACGTTTGCCGGGACAGCTAGTTATGATATAAACACAGGTTATGTGATTCTGTTGTTATCAATTTGCTATTCTCCTCTGCTCGGGTCCACCTTCCCCAACCTTGACGGGGACCCCTTTCCAACCGGGCGCTCAGATCCAACCACGACAACAACTCTACCAGAATCTTTGTACCGACTCTTTCGAACCCTCTAATCAGAATACCCTTTTCGAATGAGTGTAATCAGTTTCGTACCTTTTAATCCGCCCTATTTTGCTTATCCTTTGACAGATACGCGTATTTCGACTACCACTTGTAACCTTCCTCAGTGTTAGTTATCCACTCTACCATTCTACCACAATGTTCTCCCCGCGGCCACTTAATTCATTCCAGCTAAACTCTTCTGGATATGATTGTCCGGAATTGTGCCCTCCCCGCTTGTGGCAAGGATTGTGTATTGTGCGAAAACGTGGGCACACGTTTCCTCTAAACCAGCACAAACCGGACATTCGGGAGAACCCGCATGACCGAAACGATGTAGATACTGTCGGAAACAACCACGGCCTGAAAGGACCTGAGTCAGGGGGCATGTTACTGCACCATGACGCCTATTAACTTAACTTTCTACCCGCGCACTGCCATTTGACCTTTGAGGCCATCCTGGCAGTCCTATGCCTCTTGTGACGCGCATTTCGAAGCGCTCTATATCCTCCCTGATAAGGATGCCGATAGGTACCATACACAGAAAGAAATCATGAAAATTAAACGGCACGTAAGTTAAGCATCGACTGAAAATTATAGCAGAAGCTACAAAATTACAGCCATTTACCGAGAGATGATACTGTCCGCTCAGTAATCAGCCAACCATACGTACTGTTTACATTTTTTGAGACATATTCGATTGAAATTTACATGCAGTAACGTAAACGAGGGCAGCTACGCTCAGTCGTCTGCCTCACTGCGGAGACTGCTCTCTCGCTCTTTGTGGCCGAAGCGGTACAACAGTTTGTTCCTCTATGGTGGAACATGTTTATCTTTGATTGCCTTCTCTTCAGCTTGGTGAGACAGCCTTGAGGGGTTAGGCGTGAACTCTCACTCGGAAGATCTGAGTTCGATTCTCGTATGAAGATTTTTTAAGTTTCTCTGAAAAGTCGGAGCATTAACACTTTTCTCTCAGCAATCAGCAGTGTAATTTTAAGATCACACATACATTTCTATCGAACACGATGGAGGTCTATTTGTTACATTCAGTTCGTCATAAGTTTACAGATTTTGTTCGTACTGTGTAAGTATGGACGTAGCGACCTAGCCAGAAGCTTGCGCTAACTGGCGTAACCGCAAAGCTATTGGACATCATCTGGGACAGTGCCACTATAGCCGTGGTGGCTTTTTTCAGGAGTTATCAACGTGGCTATCGAAGGTAAGCTTATCGTCGATCATCACACTCAAGTGTTTGACAGAGCGCTTCGACGTGATTGTGCAATCGCCTACACTGATCACCGCTTGCTGCTCCGACTTCCGATTGTTCACAACCATCACCATAGTTTTGTGGTGAGCCAACTCCAGTTTCCTGGACCTCATCCACGTCTCCACAACCTTGATCGAGTGGGTAGTAGTCAACTCCACTTCTTCGATCACTCACCGTCGACTTCGAGCGTAATGTCGTCAGCAAAGCCGACAAACTGCACTCCCATCGGGAATTTTAACCGAAACATCTCTTCGTACCTGACATTTCATAAAACCGGACCCAGGATGGAATCTAGTGGGACTCCTGTCCTGAGGTTATGTGAAAGCACGTATGACCCACCTCTGTGTTGTAAACTAGTACTCCATTCTGGAAGTAACTTCTGAGAATCTTGTACAGGTATCCGCGTATCCCCAGACGTAGGAGCACAGCGGTAATAGCCGCCCAACTGGCGTTATATATCGCGTTCCTTACATCCAGAGTCACTACTAGTCATACATAGTAGCGAGTCCCCTTCCTCTTACGCTGGAACGCTATCTCGGCGGTCTGTGTAACCGAAAAGATAGCGTCTACGGTTGACTTCACCTGACAAAACTCTCCGGTGGCAGCAAGCAGAATACCGTGCCGGAAGATCCTGTGTGGACCATGTGAGGAGCCATCAGGTGCAAGGGTGTCCCTGAGAAAATCATCGGCCTCTTGCCAATCGCTCCACGACTGCAGATGTTAACATCAACGTCATCAAGACCTCATCGTTGGATGTAAACACGGTCAACCCTTCCAGCTTCACGGTAGCTGGGCAAGCAGTGGAGAATATTGAAAGCTTCCAATATCTTCGTAGCCAAATGGCGGCCGTAGGTGCACGGATTAAGAAGGCGAGGCCTCCCTTTGTGAAGAAATGTATGGAAAAACAATCAGATCGGTCGACCCAACAAAATCTGAATTATCAACTCCTACGTGAAATCTTCTCAAGTATCCAAAAGTTCAGATAAAAGGATACTTTATAAGCTAAGCAGCTCGTTCGAGGTTGCTCATTAACCTTCTAAGCAGCTTCATTTTTAACCTTTCGGGACGCGCGCCATCAAGCAACCGAAACTGCACCGCGTTCGCCTTGTATCTCTCGTTTGTCGGGTGAAGATCACTGCGTCCAGATTTTAGAACTATTGTGATATACCCTTTTGCTGTGAGGTACGCAAGTTATCTCAGTAACATATTTGTCACTGAGATACCTTGGTATGGACTGAACTCAAGACCATCTATTATTGATGAATAGAGATCCTGAGTTACAGTATGTGACTCCCCCATTCTGGCGAGACTAGCTTTATGAAGCCAACCACGTCCTTGGGAGATAAGATCCATATGTCAGCAGGCCCTAAAAAGGGCTTGCTGAGAACTTTGAACCTACGTTGAGTGAGTGCACTGCAATAGCAGAGGATGTGTTCGCCTTGTATACGACGAGCGAGGTTTTTTGGTAGTGTTGTACTTTTTACAACAGCGCGCGTCCTGAAGGGTTAAGTAATTTTGGAACTTGAAAGCTCACATAAGCACGCTGGATTGCCTTCTAAAGCAGCTTCTGACAGTACTTTGACAAAATTCATGTTTTCCAGAATCACATGATGGGTTTGTGATTCATACACTGAGGATACTGTTCGTATGTTTTTCATAGTTCACATCTTATGAATCAGTTATTTTTATTGTTTTCATCATTTCATAGTTCTCGTATGCTTTTCATACATTGAAAAGCGAAATCCATAAGACTTGTCGTATGAAAAATCTCATAAGAAGCATCGTATAAAAATCATAAGGTGTGTTATGAAACACCATTGCTTAAAAACAACAAAACCTTTTATTGACTTCTAACCACTACAACTTCCGAAGTGTCGATGGGCGAATGAGTAAAGCACGCACTCGCCAACCTTGACGTTCCTGGTTCGATTCCAGGTTGCGATTTTTTTAAATTTATGCAAAATATTTCATTAAAATATGTATGATAGTCATAAGACATAGTTTCAGTTTTTATACGTTATCGGTATGATTTTCATACGTGAGTGTTATGAAATTTATACAGTAACAGTATGACAATAATAGTTGGCGCTTTGAATCCAAAATCATAGTTCGTAACTATGATTTTCGCAAGAAATTCTTATAGCAAAAAATCATAGTTGATTCGTATGATTTTCGGAGTTGCAGTATCCTCAGTGGTTTGGAAATTGCTTCTGATAATTATATTTTCACACATGTCGCTGTTATGTAGATATGAACTCGATCCTCCTGCGTGATAGCCTGCCGACTTACCGCTGCGCTGCTGAAGATACTTGACAAAGTCAAGCTAACATCACTACTGTACAAATGTGCAAAACTAGCTGCCGACAGAAAATTGATTCAAGTCAGACTTTAGCTGCTGTTGACTCAATCGCAACTGTAGTACTGTGGTAGAGCGTAGAGTTCTCACGCAGCGACTATCGGTTCGGATCCGATGGGCTGCAATTTTTTTTTGCTCAAGCCTAGTATTCATTGATTTGATGAATTCATATTTGTCTTTTATTCATGTATGCTTAAACAGTTGTTTTCTGCACAAGAAATAAATTTAATCTTCATTGATACACAGTGCTACTGAACTGAACTTCTTTGCACTTGAAAGTTCCGAGTAGCATCTTAGGCAGCTTTAAAGTTCAACGAAGTTTAGATTAAGTTCCGAATGGAACTTTCTTGCTGCTTAAGAGGTTAACAATGAGCCTTGCCGAAACTTGTGACCGAAGTTCCAGCAATGCTCTTCGTTAGCCTCCTAAGCAGCCAGAAAGTTCCATTTGGAACTTTATCTGAACTTCTCGGAACTTGAAAGTGCATTTTGTCATGGGAAGCGGAACTTTTGGTTACTTGGGTGTGCTCCTGTACACCAGTGAAACTTGGTGTGTATCAGTGGAGAACACTCAACAGCTGCAAGTCTTCATCAATAGATGCCTGCGGAATATAATTCGTGCATGGTGGCCTAACAATTGGATTTCCAACGTGGAGCCCCATCGTCGATGTTATCAAAAGCTGATAGTGATAGAAATTCGGGATAGCGAAAGTGGAAGTGGGTTGGCAACACTCTACTCAGGGGCGAAAACGAAATCTGCAAGCAAGCGTTAGATTGGAATCCAGCAGGACATCGCAGCAGAGGCAGACTCAGAGGCTCATGGCAGCGCAGCTGCAACAACGAAGTTGCAAGTTGACAGAAATTTGACCTGACCACATGTCAAGGCAATGGCGGGAAATCACCCAGGATGAAGATCTTTCAATTCAGCTCTCTGTACCACCGTGTAAGCGCTGGACTGAAAGTAAAGTAGAGATGCCGAATCCACGTTTCTCCAGTAGTTGGCTGAGTCTGATTGTGTTCCCGAGACACTGTTGTAAGCAGCTTCTAACCTGGATAACTTGGAGAACGTACACTCTGGTTAGCAGAAACTAATCCTCTCTCTTTTTTTGGGCAGTCTACGACCAAATTTCACATCCGAACTTCGCTGTGGTTGCTCGTTGACCAGCTAGTTCCATAAAGCGCTTGGAATAGGAGTTGCCGGAAAGAGGTTGTACTCACTGTAGTATAGCCCTCAGATTCCGGATATTTTATGTGGTAGCAATACCAGATTAAACAACATGTCGTAAACAATTATCTCGTTTGTTGTCCAATTCCCGCAATGATTAGGAAAGCCGAAGATACTATGATGCCTGGAAGGAGTGAGTTCAACAGCATAGCGTAGCAGTAACAGCAGTGATGGTCATTCAAAGAGCAAATGAAGAGCATTGGATTAATGTGCGGGTGCCAACAGCCAGCTGAGCGTGAATGTTTCTATGGTAACGCAACCGGCATGCTAGGATGATGAGCTCGATTGGGTGGAACGATTTGCGAGGTTGCTGTGATGATGGCGATAGATTGCGGTTATTACGAAACGATTGACATAAAAAATCATAAGTATTTCGGTCGGAACGGTCCGTTAAGTGTGCAGGAGCTAATCATATCGTGACATTAATCGATTGTCACCCGCTGTTGAATCGGTTTTGCGGTACAAATGGAGCGATTATTATAGATTTTGTGGGAAAATTATTTTTTATTGTTATTGAGCCGTTTGGGAGAACAACTGTTGCTCGAAAGTTGCTATTCCGGTCACAATTTGGCTGAAAACGACCCCATATTTCAGCCTCTTTGAACAAACTGATAAAAGCTGCTACACAGGTAACACCTAAAAAATCGTATGACGGGCGACCACTTCTCATCCGAAAGAGTCAATAAAAATGATTTACTAACGAATTGGTATCTCTTTTTCCCCGATTCCGACACATTTTCCAACCCATTTCATCCCTTCGCCATTGTATACGGTCGCCGTCGCCATCCGTCCGGGTGATGAACGGGGCGAAATTATCAAAATTTATGGGAAAAGGCGTAATTTCAACCTGTCGCGGTACAATAGTGCTTACAATCGAAAGCGAAAAAAATCATCCCAAAGGTTTTTAGGGAAAAAGAAGGGTTCTGATTCTCTGACACCTCTTGCACAAAGGATTCCATCGCATCGGCGACCGGCTTCGCAACAATCAACATCCCAAATCCAACAGGTATAAAAAGTTGCCAAAAAATTGTTGAACCCTACGCCGCGCCGCGTCGCCGCTAACAAAGCAGGCCGAACGTAAACAATTTTATTGATTCGCCCGGATCCTCTGCGGACGACGCGACACAATCCCGGACAAATGTTACACAGGAAAAAAGGATCAACTCCGGGCGGAGGACCGGCAAGTTCGCACGGTTTCTTGACTTGCCGGCCCAAAACCCGAGTTCCTCGGGTCGGGTCTTGCCCTTTTCCCTCGCACGAGGTGACGATGCTGATTCCGCTCGAAATGTGTGTGGAATCATTTTTCAACCTTTTAACGTGTTTTTTTTTCACTCAAATTTAATGTTTTGCGATTGATTGCGTACCGACGACGATGATGACGACGACCGATCTACGGTCGTTTCGGGGGTGGAAAAATAAATAATCCTTTTGCGTTTTAGGAGGCCTTTCGCCTTTCGGACCGCAATCATCCCTTTGCAACGTTTTTGTGGAATTCGAAGAATAGAAATCACCTTGCCTCATCGTTTTTTTTTTCTTTTCTGTATCTGTCGATCCCAGCAACCCGGGGTCGCAAAAGTGAAAAGTTGGCGAAAAATTCTCACGGCCTGCTCAATCAGCAAAAGGGATGGAGCGGACGAGGTCCCAGGTACCTGTCCAGGACAAACCCTTTCAATATTGTGTGAAAAGCTTTCGCAAGGGGTCGTAATCGTTTCTTTTCAGTTTGTTTGATTACCTCTTTTTGGATGTTTTTTTTTCCTTGCTTGATCGATCATAAATTGCAGCTTTTATTGTTGTATAGCAGTAATCGATGACTCGGAAGTATCAATAGAAAAATGCGACAAAATCGGTGGATGTTTTTGATAGCTGAAGGAATTAGAGGAATTGGAAAGAAGTTTTTGATCGATATGTAGACAGTTGGGCAAGATATATAAAAAGACACCTTGGTAGTGATTTGAGTTGCGTTCGATTCATTCCAAATGATACATTGAAAATAACAGATTGTTTCAAGCGGATGTACACTGTACAGCTCTTCCATCATTCCAAAAGTACTGACGATAATATCCATGCTATCCGCAAAGCTCACACGGGAAAATCCGACGAAAAAGTCATAAAATATGTCTACAAATCATAACATCATGACGAAAACAACGAATATCATAAATATTTTTTTTACATTTTTTATAGAAAAAGTCATGTTGCCAAAAACGTTACGACATACCGTTACACAACATTATGACGCTGAGTCATAGAACCATGCTACTAGAACCATGAAACTCAGCGTCACACTCATTTCGGTTAACAGTGTTTCGTGGTAAGACAAAGTATCCAAGCATACCGTGTCCAATACCGTGTCTCAAAGGAGTGTCAACAGCGCAGATTTTTTGTAGGATACGAGTCACTCTAGCCCAAAGGCTTTCCGGCTCGTATGAAGTTGATCACCAATATTGTGCCTGCAGAAAAAATCGGAAGCGATGTGTTGCTGGACTGCACACGAACCTCCAGCGATGATCATAATATATTCATGGAGTGTAGTCTTGATTCACGAATTGACAAAACTGAATAAAAATGAATGAATAGAGAAACTAATATTTCACAGTAAATTGATGCCCAACTATCAAATATCAATCAATCGAGGTAATACATTAAAAAAAATATATTATAATACTATTCACAAAATTTTGATAAAATTATTGAAATTTTCAAAGACCCTCGTCATGGATCAAGACAACTTTTGTTGGCTAACATACCGTGATTTTTATTTACTTCCACGATGCAATTCTCCCACGACGCATTATTGAAATTGAAAGAATGGTCACAAGCAAGACGAACAGCTTTTGGAGGGGCTGATCACAATTTATTGCAATTAAATACTTTTCAATAGACACTTTCATAGCTCTCTGTTCCACAAAACCCAACGCCGGTCAATCTAGGATGACTTTACACGCAATCAAACACTTTTTTGCTCAATCGAAGATGCCGACGTCGGTGACGAGCAGTATCGTGACCGACAGCATTCGTTGCCGCTGCGGATTGTTCTTTGATTAGCTTTGATTGTATATAGGTTCGGTGACTTTTTAAGTTCAAATTCCATCAGGAGCACGCCAAAAACGAATGAAACCAAACAAATCTAGCCAAAAATCACTCCAAAATGCAGATTTAACCTTTCAGGACGCGCGCCATCAAGCAGCTGAAACTGCACCGCGCTCGCGCTGTATACGACAAGCGAGGTTTTTTGGTAGTGTTGTACTGTTTACAACGCCGCGCGTCCTGAAGGGTTAAAACGTAAGCGCGTAGCACGGTAGCCAGCTTGAGGTAAATAATGGTAGCTGGTAGCGAAACGTCAGGACTGCAATGACAGTTCCATTGACGTCGCTGGACTGTCCAGCGAATTGCAGGTTAGTGCTGCAGCTACAATATTAACTTCTTTTCTCGATCAGCCTAGATAGCTGTGTAGTGTCGGTAGAGGTTGGTTCAACTGGCCAAGAATAGCACTCCGGACCGCCTGTTCTAGTGGTAGGAGTCCGCTAATCAGGTGACCCCTAATTGAAGGTGTTTTGTGGCTTTACGTAGCCTGTGGAGTACCAGGGAACCCTCCACAGTATTTGCCCTTACTGCGCTAACCGGAGCAATAGCGCGGTGGACCTTGTGTTTCTCCGAGACAATCAGCTGCCCTTCTTCAGTCTCATACTTGAGGCTGAATAAGGGAGGGATTATGAAGATGTTATAAATTAGTTTAAATTTTCACCTATATGGTTTCGCATTATGCGTTTTACACAGTGTATTCTGTGCATCCTCGCCTTTGGCGCACTCAAATCGATACCGATCTGGCTTTATTGTTGTTGTTCTTTTTTGTGTTGTGATTGTTAAGAGTTTAATCTTGCCTAGTTTGGGTAGTGGCTACGGTTAGGATAGCTCAGATCAATCTTCAGCACAAAAGAACAGCAACAATCAATCTTTGAAGACTTATGCAAAATGGTACAGCCCAAGTGGCGTTAGTCCAAGAACCTTACTTTCGTAAGGGGAATTTCTATCTAGGAAACCTTGTGAATCCGGTGTTTGCTACTTTCAGTAAAAATGAAATGGCAAACTCACGTGTCATGCCTCGAGCCTGTGTGCTTGTCAACAACGCAATAGTTGCTACACTCATCTCTGAACTAACTACTAGAGATGTATGTGCTATCACAATTGATGTATCTGTTGGAAACCTCAACAGGAAATACGTTTATTATTCGGTTTATTTACCGCATGATGAACTATCCCCTACGGATGCTTTCAAGCAAGTCATTGCATACTGCACTTCAAAAGGCCTTCCGCTAATTGTTGGCAGTGATGCTAATGCTCACCATATCATCTGGGGCAGGTCGGACATCAATTTGAGAGGCTCCAGTTTGATGGAATACTTAAGTAGTACAGATCTTGCATTACTTAACATAGGCAACCGCCCAACCTTCATGGTATCTGTAGAGAGGAAGTGTTAGACATAACGCTTTGCTCTAGCAGAATTAGTCACGAGCTGACCAATTGGCATGTGTCAGATGAAGAATCTTTATCTGACCATCGCTACATCTTGTTTGAACATTTAAATGTTACTTCGCAAACATTGCGTTTCAGGAATCCTCGGTCAACAAACTGGGATCTTTTTACTAATTTGGATGCGGCCAAATTTCATGGCTGCTCACCATCCATTGACACTCCAAGTGATTTAGATGATGCCGTTGATACCACAACGACCTTCATCATGGAAGCTTTTCAAGAAGCATGTCCTCTATGGTCTGTGAAGATCACAAGAGGAACCCCTTGGTGGAACTCTGATCTGGCCAAACTCACGAAACAATGTAGAAAGAGTTGGAACAGACGACGTTCGGCTGGTTCGGAGGCTTTCTGCTGAACGATCCGGCTGGAAACCCTTTGTAGAAATGTATCCAGTTTGGGTGAAGTCAGTCGGCTAAACAAAATCCTTGTAAAATCTAAGGATTTCCGAGTGAACGAATTTCGTTTGCCAAATGGCGATTTGACTTCCTCTGATGAGCAAGTTCTGGAATGCTTATTCAGTACACACTTCCCCGGATGTGTGGATATTACGTCTTCGAATGAACCTGAAATCTTTTCTTGTAGTTATGATTCTTTAGCTTCGGCTCGGAGTGTCATAACTTTAGAATCGATTGAATGGGCACTTAATAGCTTTGCTCCTTTCAAATCTACTGGGGCAGATGGGATTTTGCTATTTTGCTTCAGAAGGGATTTGATTATTTCAAACATGTTTTGAAAAAATACTTTTTTACAGTTTTGCTACAGGATATATTCCCAAATCCTGGCGGGATATTACTGTGAAGTTTATTCCGAAAGTGGGTCGTGCGTCGTTTGAAGAAGCAAAGAGTTTCAGACCCATCGGTTTGACCTCTTTTTTCCGAAATGCTTAGAATGCATTGTGGATCATCACATCCGTAATGATCATCTGGCCAACGTGCCTTTTCATGTGAACCAACATGCCTACCCATCTGATAAGTCCACTGTGATTCTTTTGCACGAGGTTGTTTACGATATCGAGAAAGCATTTGCTCAAAAGCAATCCTGCTTGGGTGTTTTCTTAGATATCGAGGGTGCCTTTGACAATGTACCTTTAGATGCCATATTGGAAGCCGCACGGAGTCATGGTATATCACCAATGATTTCTAATTGGATTCATCAAATGCTTTAAACCGATATCTCTTCTCGGCATTGCGTCTAGCAGGGATTAGGAAATTGAGTGTTTGTGGATGCCCCCAACGGGGAGTCTTATCACCGCTTTTGTGGAATCTCGTAGCAGATACGCTACTGAGGCAACTCAATAATAGCGGTTTTCCTACTTATGGTTTTGCCGACGACTACCTAGCATTGTAAGTTGGTATGTGTATCACCACCCTTTTCGACCTGATGCAAAGCGCCCTTCAGGTAGTTGAGGGATGGTGTCGCCAATATGGCCTTTCGGTTAATCCGAGTAAAACATCTATTGTTTTTTTTTTTACGTAAAGGCGAAACCGTAATGGCGTTCGACCTTTGCGTCTCTTTGATTCTGAAATCGATGTGACTGAACAGGTAAAGTACGTTGGAGCATTCTTGATTCCAAGCTTTCCTGGACACCTCAAATTGAGTTCAGAATCAAGAAAGCTTGTATGGCCTTCGGGCAATGCCGGCGAACCTTTGGTACAACTTGGGGTCTAAAACCCAAGTATATCAAATGGATCTTCACAACTGCGGTTCGGTCAATATTCGCCTATGGATGTCTTGTGTGGTGGCAAAAGGGTGAAATGAGAACGGTCCAATCAAAGTTAGGCCATCTCCAAAGGATGTGCTTAATGGCGATGTCTGGAGCGTTCTCTTCAACTCCCACGGCAGCGCTCGAAGTTCTCTTTGACGTTGCTCCACTACACGTTCATCTCAAACAAGAAGCACTTTCTTGCACTTACCGTCTATGGGTACTCGGTTTACTAGAGGAAACTCCTGTGAACCGCAGTTCAACACACACCTCGTTGTTTCCACTTTTGGTGAATTGGGACAAAGTTGTCCTTGCTCCAAGTGATCTTACAATTGCTTGTAATTTTCCATATAGGACAATTTCCACGAATTCCCCTTCCCGGGAAGAGTGGACATCTGGTTATCTGGAGAGAAGTATTTCAAACTGCATCGTATGTTACACTGATGGCTCCCTTCTCGAAGGTCGAGCAGATGCTGGTGTTTATTCTCGTGAGCTAAAGCTGTATCAGTCTTTCTCACTTGGTAGACACTGCACCGTTTTTCAGGCCGAAATCTTTGCTCTTATGTGCGGAGTGCAATCAGCACTTCAGCAGCACGTAATGGGCAAAGTAATATACTTCTGTTCAGATAGCCAGGTTGCTATTAAAGCACTTGCTTCGGCCAACTCCAGGTCAAAGATAGTCATCGCTGGAAATGAATTGGCTGATGAGTTAGCTCGCACTGTAGCATCACATGACTTCATCGGCCCTGAGCCAGCTATTCCGATATCGAAGTGTTGGGTAAAGCTTCAGATTCACACCTGGGCTGCCACTCAGCACAAACAATACTGGAATAGTTTGGAGTCATGTCGTCAAACAAAATTGTATTGTACTGAGTCATCTCCAAGGGTGGCGAAGTATCTTACAAATCTGTCAAAGCAGAATTGCAGCATTCTGGTCAAAGCATTGACTGGCTACTGCCGACTCAGCTATCACATAGCGAATCTTCAGCAAGCGGATTCTTTTGTAAGTTATTGCTGTGAATCCGATTATGGAACTTCGTTTCATTCGATATATAATTGTCCAGTTTTTGCACAAATGCGTTTCCGAGTACTCGGTTATCACTTACTAAGTGAAACTGACTTCAGAAACCTGAATCTTCAGGGCGTTCTGTTGTTCTTGACCCGCTGTGGTAAAGAGTTATGAGGCTCTCTTCACGCCTTATGTGTTGTTACAGTGCTCTTTTCAAAGCGCTGCACAGTGGGCAGAAACGGGCCTGTAATCGGACTAATTTAGAAGCCGCTGGTTTTGAAACTCCAACTGATGCATTTCCCATGGAAAATGGGCCGATAAATCGAATGGCGATGGATTCATCCTGTGCAGACCTTGGGAAGGGGTTCATTTTGCCCCATTTTACCCTAAATCAGCCGTTTTCAATGAGTATACTTCCATAACTCTACACGCCGCTGATTTTTTTGTATATAAATTGACGAATATGATATTATTATGTTTACAGAATTGACTGATAAAGATTTCATGCAGTGCTGAGCCTTATAAGTGACCCGTTTTGCCCTATTTCACCCTATATTTATTGTTTTAATGAATATATGCTTGTAACTTCAATTCATTCAGATTTTTTTGTGCATGAATGAAGAAATTTCATGCTATTATATCTACAAAATTGAATGACGATGCCATCATGCTATGCTCAGTCCAAGAAGTGGCGTATTTTACCCCATTTCACCCTATATTCGAAATATTGATGATTATAACGTCTATATCTTCAATTGCTCCAATAATTTAAGCTTATAATTGGACAATTAAGATGTAACCAGCTCTACAGTATTGAATGACGATGGGGCCATGCAGTGACAAGTCTGAGTATTGGCCCATTTTACCCCATTTCACCCTATATAAGTTATATCGCAAACAGATCTCTATAATTTAGTTTGCTGCAGAATATTGTACTAACTAATCGACAAATTTTATGTTATCATCTATTCTGGATATAATGATAGTGATGGCATGCAGTGCTGAGTTCAAGAAATACAGGGGATGGCCAAAATGTTTGGGATAGGCAACTTTTTTTTCTCTCACAAAAAAGTTCAACAAGCTATAACTTTTCAGAGAGCACAGCAAAAAATCTCAAATTTTGACTGTTTGTCAACCTATTATGTGTGCATCATTGGTACAAATTTGGGCGCGATTGATTAATATTTCGCAAAGTTAGAACCGTTCGGGTAAAACACTTTTTTTTTTAGACAACTCACTTTTGAGCTGTCATATCTCGGAAACCAGTGAACCGAATTGAATGAAATTTTGAACGTACACTAACAATATGTAAATGCTTCACAAACTATTAAAACATAGGTACTTTTTAAACGTTGGAAAAAGTTATCATGGATTGACACTTTTTGGATTTTTCTCGAAAAAATGTAATTTTTTTACATCAATGTCAATAAATTTTAGTGTTGAAATCCAAAGATTTTCCACTTCTGTTCTCAAATTATCTCTAATCTGATATATTAGAGCCTGTTTAGATTGAAGGAAGAACACATTTAGTAATTTTTGTGTGGTATTGTAAATTTTACTTATTTTCCTCTATATGGGTAAAAATTTCAATCCGGTCGCCGTGAGAAAATATCACATTTTATAACGTCGTATCAAGTAGTAATATATTGTTAATAAACGTTAAAAAAATCATTCGATTCGGTTCACTGGTTTCCGAGATATGACAGTTCAAAAATTAGTTGTCTAAATAATAGTGTTTTACCCAAACGGTTCTAGCTTCGCGAAAAATTAATCAATCGAGCCCAAATTTGTTCCAATGATGCACATATAATAGGTTGACAAACAGTCAAAATTTGAGATTTTTTGATGCACTCTATGAAAAGTTACAGCATGTTGATTTTTTTTGTGGGAGAAAAAAAGTTGCCTATCCCAAACATTTTGGCCATCCCCTGTAGTCCATTTTACCCTACTTTGCCCTATATTTATAATTAAAATGAAAATATTCCCCTTAATCCGATTCTGATGACATTTTTTAAGGTGAAGTACAAAATTGATGTTTTTATCTTTACAGAATTGGATGGTGGTGATGGAATGCAATGCTGAGTTCAAAAAGTGTTCCATTTTACCCTATTCCACCCTACATTACAAATTTAGTAAAAATATCGCTCTAAATCAGATTCTGATACTTTTTATATAGTATTGTTCAAATTTGGCGTAATGCTCTACAGAATAGCTTCCAGGGAAATTTTGTAAAGAATTCCGGGGAATCCTAATATTCTTATGTTCACAGAATATACTGACGAAGCGTTCATGCAGTGCTGAGCCTTATAAGTGACCCATTTCACCCTATTTCACCCTATATTTTTTGTTTTAATGAACATATGCCTGTAACTTCAGTTTATTCAGTTTTTCTTGTACATGAATGAATAAATTTCATACTACCTTATCTTCAAAATTGAATAACAATGACATCATGCTATGCTTAATTGGAGTATATTACCCCATTTTACCCTATATTAGTAATATTAGTGCCATATTGGAGCCATTCTGTCACATGTCTAAGTAATTGCCCATTTAACCCCATTTCACCCTATCTGAGTTATTTTGCAACCAGATCTCTATAAATTAGTTTTATAGAATTTTTACAAAGTAATCGACAAATTTGATGTTATCTGAATTGGATGGTAGTAACGAAATGGGGAGCTAATAGGGCACGAAATAGTACATTTTACCCTACTTTACTCTATATTTATAATTTTAATGGAAATATCCCCTAAATCCCATGCTGAGGATTTCTGTATAGTAATGTATAAACTGGATGTTTTTATCTTTTTATCCGTGGGAATGCTAACAGGAATTCCGAAGGAAACCTGACAATAATCCTGACAGAAGTTTCAAGAAAGTCAGAACAGGAATTTCAGTAGAATTCTGACAGGAATTTCACGGGATTCTTGACAATAATCCCAGCAGAATCCTGGCAGAAATTCTAGCGGTATACTGGCAGGAGTCCTGACAGGGATTTCAGTGGGAATCCTATCTGAATTTCCCAGAAATCCCTGTAGGATTCACCTGGAATCCCTGTCAAGATTTTAAATTTGTCGATTACTTTGTAAATTCTATAAAACTAATTTATAGAGATCTGGTTGCAAAATAACTAAGATAGGGTGAAATGGGGTAAAATGGGCAATAACTTAGACATGTGACAGCATGGCTCCAATATGGCACTAATATTACTAATATAGGGTAAAATGGGGTAATATACTCCAATTAAGCATAGCATGATGTCATTGTTATTCAATTTTGAAGATAAGGTAGTATGAAATTTATTCATTCATGTACAAGAAAAACCGAATAAACTGAAGTTACAGGCATATGTTCAATAAAACAAAAAATATAGGGTGAAATAGGGTAAAATGGGTCACTTATAAGGCTCAGCACTGCATGAACGCTTCGTCAGTCTATTCTGTAAACATAAGAATATTAGGATTCCCCGGAATTCTTTACCAAATTTCCCTGGAAGCTATTCTGTAGAGCATTACGCCAAATTTGAACAATACTATATAAAAAGTATCAGAATCTGATTTAGAGCGATATTTTTACTAAAATTGTTAATGTAGGGTGGAATAGGGTAAAATGGAACACTTTTTGAACTCAGCATTGCATTCCATCACCACCATCCAATTCTGTAAAGATAAAAACATCAATTTTATACTTCACTTTACAAAAATATCATCAGAAACGGATTTAGGGGAATATTTTCATTTTAATTATAAATATAGGGTAAAGTAGGGTAAAATGGACTATTTCTTGAACTCAGCACTGCATGCCATCACTATCATTATATTCAGAATAGATGATAACATAAAATTTGTCGATTAGTTAGTAAAATATTCTGCAGCAAACTAAATTATAGATTTTTTTGCGATATAACTTATATAGGGTGAAATGGGGTAAAATGGGCCAATACTCAGACTTGTCACTGCATGGCCCCATCGTCATTCAATACTGTAGAGCTGGTTACATCTTAATTGTCCAATTATAAGCTTAAATTATTGGAGCAATTGAAGATATAGACGTTATAATCATCAATATTTCGAATATAGGGTGAAATGGGGTAAAATACGCCACTTCTTGGACTGAGCATAGCATGATGGCATCGTCATTCAATTTTGTAGATATAATAGCATGAAATGTCTTCATTTTCATGCACAAAAAAATCTGAATGAATTGAAGTTACAAGCATATATTCATTAAAACAATAAATATAGGGTGAAATAGGGCAAAACGGGTCACTTATAAGGCTCAGCACTGCATGAAATCTTTATCAGTCAGTTCTGTAAACATAATAATATCATATTCGTCAATTTATATACAAAAAAATCAGTGGCGTGTAGAGTTATGGAAGTATACCCATTGAAAACGGCTGATTTAGGGTAAAATGGGGCAAAATGAACCCCTTCCCAAGGTCTGCACAGGATGAAACCATCACCATTCGATTTATCAGCCCATTTTCCATGGGAAATGCATCAGTTGGAGTTTCAAAACCAGCGGCTTCTAAATTAGTCCGATTACAGGCCCGTTTCTGCCCACTGTGCGCTGTTTGAATCCATTGCATTGTGGTAAATACGCTCATGCGCTTTTGACGAACCTATTCCATTACATTTTTTCCTTATCTCATCCCTTACTCCTCCCTACCATTCTTCTTCAGGTTAATGATGAATAAGCTTGTATTCATGGCAATAGCACAAATTTCCCAAATGGAGGAGAACGTTCCCCCGGAGCCGACCTACTAATACCTCAACTAGAGACTGCTCATGGTCATTACAAGACAAGAGACTGTACCTTATGAGGATCGGAGCTGTGTTTGAATCTTGTCACATACTGCCGACTCACAATTTTACAACTTGTGGATGTGTTTCTCCATCTTCTTCTTCTTTTTCTTGACATAACCTTCCCACTGGAACAAACCCTGCTTTTTAGTTAAGTGTTATATTGGGGGGGGGGGGGGGGATCACAACGTCCGAGGCCATACAGTCCCGGACATTAGGTCGCGTTTTTTTTGCGAAATAGCGTCCAAAAGTTTGGATGCGTCAAAATATCCAATGTGCCTTCTTTCCTTGGACTTCGTGGCGTATCTGCAAGTTCGGACGTCATGCCCCGAAAAAATGCGCCATAAAGTCCTGGGACTTTATGGCCTCGGACGTTATGATACTGCGCCTTATATGGGCACTTCCACAGTTACTTAGCTATATCCATTCAGAACAGTGTGTAAAATCTTCATACAAATGGCTCAATTTTGGCTCTGCAGAACTCTTGAACCAACAAAACGAAAATTATTGTTTCTCATTTGGAAGAACTACTTTTTATCTTTCGAGTTCTAACTTTTACTAATCGGATAAAAGGGACAAATAAAACATTTACATGTTTTACGAGTTTTGTCCGCTTTTTGTTTGTTGTGGTAAATCTCACAGACAACGTCTACAAAATTTTGTTTGCACACATACAAGTATAAGTAACGGCTGAATTTTTGAAACTATTTACATCGCATAAACATAGTCTAAACAAATGAAAAAAATATGCAAAACTGTTATCGCTTGACAGCATAATTGTGCTGGTTCGTTACGAAAGGGATATGCCCAACGAAGTCAAGAAGATTTCCTTAACCTTGGGCCGATCGGGAATCGAACCCATCACCCTCAGCATGGTCATGCGGAATACCCACGCCTTTTGCGCTGTGGCTAAATGGGCCCTTGTGGCTTTGTTTCATATTGATCAATTACTTTCGTTTTCAATCGCGAAAGAAAAGATCCCATCTTCCAGAAAACTATCAATGGTTGTCCAATCCAATTCATGATCATTAGAAATCGTATACCCATCCATTGAGTAGTCCTTAAACGATCATTTCGATGCCTTCCATGCTCAATGAAGTTTACTGAAAGAGAATAGTGAAATTTGATGACCATTTCCAAATTTGCTGCCACCGTGTGATGTGCTGTCTATTTATCAATGCAAAATCCTCTCTACCCAAAAACGAAAGGGAAATCAAAACCCAGAAATGCACCCAGCACAATTCAGAAATGAACCCCCGATCGATGTTGGTTTGTTGAAATACGACACTTTTTCATAGACCGGGAACGCTTGCTTGCACTAGTGCACATGTCCCTTCCCATCTATTCCATCGTCGAAGCCACGGAAGTCGATGTTGTACAGCGATCGGTTTATCGCGTTCGGAAATGCAGCAACGACGACGCCATTCCACAATGGTCCCAGGTCCGAATCTAGCTAGACAAAATTATTTACGGCGAAACTATTGATTTTAGCTATATGGTGTCTTTGGGAAAGTTTTTCCAAAATTTGTGTCCTATTTAGTCAATAAATTGAAATTAGGGTGGTCCAAATGGTTTAAAAGATTTGTATATCAACTTTTTTGTTTTTCCAAATACACCTATACAATGTTCTACAAAGTTTTAGAACAATTAATTTGGAGCAACTTTGCCGAAAAAACCAACCTCCTAACTATTACGGTTGACGAGTTATGGTTTTTTGAAGCTTGGATGTTAGGGTGGACCTTAAAAAAATCAGTTTTTTGCTTATAACTTTTCATAGGGACATTTCTCGCAAAAACGTTGTTCCGAGCACTTTTAGATCTTTTGATTTTACACTTTTTCTCCGAAGAGGGCAATGTTATATCTCTTGAAATAAGAAAGTTATGCAAGATTTTCTCTTAAAAAATCGCTTTTCTTACATGTAAATATTTCAGAATGGCGCAAACCGATTTTCAATCTTTTAAATCCATTCAAAAGATCTCACTTTCATTGTTCGATGGTGAAAAAATGAAAGAAGTGTTTTTTGTTTAAAGCGCTTAATTAATTTTTGAAAATATGTCATTTTTCATCAAAAAATGGCCATAACTTCAAGAATATACAAAATACAGGTATGATGTCTTCGGCAAAAAGGTGCGCAATTGAATGCTTTAAAATTGTCTAGAACTAAGTTTTTTTGAAGAATCAACACATAAAAACATATTTTAAAAAAATTGGATTTTTAACTAAAAAATAAACACTATCAATGTTTCAAAGAACCTTCTGTCAATGCTACCCTAATGAAAGGTTCCATACTTGTCTCTATATGTTGAATTTCTAAAAACAGTCAACTTCAACAATGTACGAATTACGGGTATGATGTCTTCGGCAAAAACGTGCGCAATTGAATGCTTTAAAAATATCTAGAACAAAGTTTTTTTTTTAAACCAACGCATAAAAATATATTTGAGAAAACAATGTTTGAGTGACAATGTAACCCGCTTAGAAAAGGAATGCTGATCAAAGTAGCCTTGATCAAAGTAGCCTAGTTCAAAGAAGCCTAGTCAGCAGAGCATGATTTTCTGCATGCATGCTGTTGAATTTTGGTTAGTGCGTTATCGTTCCACAGAAAAAAGCAAGATGTCAGTTGGTAAGTTACAGAATTTCTCAACTTTTGAAGTAGATTCCCTAACTAAATTTTCCACCAGGTCTTAAAGTCGCCTTTCATGAATTGGCTGAACAATTCATTACCTATAGTTCTACAACATCTTTGTGTCAGTACGTTATTGACAAGTTCCAGGGCAAAACAATTGATACTGCAGAACTTCAAAAGAAAATTAGCTTTTTCGCACTCAAATTCACAACAGCATGGAAAAGAGACCGTTTCTTTGAGCGCAACAAAATTTGGTTGAGTGGGTTTGAAACTTTCAAAGAACTTCCGATGTCGAACACCAAGAGAAAGCAGCGAAAAGTTCATGATATCAGCGTCGAAGTTCCGTATCAGGAGTTGATGTTTGCAGCGGCAACAAGAGCCACAAGTTCCGGACATAGAGATGCGGCAAAGATCATCAAAAATATTTCTGAATTTCCAGAAACCGCCACTAGCTTGAAGCAATCTCTGAAGTCTAGTGATGCCGGAGTGGAGCAGTATTCACCGACTGAAGCTTTGGCATTCATTTGTAAGAACGGATTTTCCAAGAGTCAATACAATGACATTCGTGCATCGGATTTGAAGAAAGGGTGTGATTTGTATCCGTCCTACAATCGGGTTTTGGAGGAAAAGAAGCTGACGTATCCTGAAGGTAATTTCTATTTCATTAGATAGGGCCCATTCATACACTATAAAGGCATCACAAAACATCTTTTCTATTATCTAACATGATCAAAATGAATCTATGTTGCTTATGGACAGATAATTATGGGAATGCAAAAATAGTCATGAGATATTCATAATTTTCAGGTATTACGATAAAACCATCAGCAGCCGAAGTTCCCCTCCAATCCCTAGTTGACCACACAAACAAACGCTTAATAGAAAGCCATAGAAGTATTCTTGCTGGTTCGGCTTGTAATACGTTTGAGATTAACTATAAGTGGGGCTGCGATGGCAGTAGCAATCACTCTCGCTATAAGCAAAACTTTGTTGAAACGGATGAAGACGGTGAATTACGAGAGTACAATGATTCACACATATTTTCGATGGCTCTTGTTCCTCTCCAATTAATTGGAAGAATCTCAGAGCACGAACGAGATATTTTTTGGAAAAATGATCTACCTTCTTCCATTTCGTTGTGCAGACCGATCAAGCTAATTTTTTTGAAGGAATCTGCTCAGCTAACGCGAAATGAAGTTGAGAAAGTGCGAGATCAAATAAAAAATCTGAGGTCAACTGAAATTCTTCAAGACGGTCGGACAATTACTGTATATTCTTCGTTAATTCTAAGTATGATGGATACTAAGGTAGTAAACGACCTCACAGAAACAAACTCGCAATCCTGCTCATTTTGTGGGAAAAGCGGAAAGAATCTGAATGACGCAACCAACGATCTGAACGAGACCAACGCTGAAAAGTTCTCTCGTGGATTCTCCCCTCTCCATTGCTATATTCGGACAATGGAACTGTTTCTTAAGGTAGCATATCGACTAAGAATGGAAAAACCGACATGGCGCGTAGCGAAGTCTAACGAAGCTGTCCGTCAACGAGAAGCCACCATTCGAGCCGAAATAAAACGAAGACTAGGGCTCAGAATTAGCGAACCGTTACCGAGCGGTGGCAACAGCAATGATGGTAATACCTCACGAACGTTCTTCAAAGAATGGCGTACAATCTGCGAAATTACGGGGTTGAATGAAGATCTACTGGAGAGAATGTACATCATTCTAGTTATTATCAACTGTAAGAGTGATATCAACGTGGAAGTATTCCAAAACTACTTGGAAACGACTAGGAAACTTTATATCAGGTAAGATGTAGTTTGACATATAATAATAATAAAACTAATAATAATGGAATTGGATAATAATAATAATTTATTCTAGCCTATATGGTTGGTATCCGCTGTCTCCAACTCTCCACAAAATTTTGGTCCACGGCGGTGCCATCGCGAAGCACAGTACTGTTCCTGTTGGAATGTTGAGCGAGGAAGCACTGGAGACCCGGAACAAGTCTATCAGAAAGTTCCGAGAATTCCACTCCAGGAAATTCAGCAGAACGGCAAACATCGAAGACGTCTTCCAACGTTTGCTTCTAACATCCGATCCAGTGATTTCCTTGATGAATAGGAAAAGCAGCGATTCTCCTTTAAACTCTCTTCCAGCCAAAGCTCAAGAACTTGTTATTTTGAATTGAATTGAAAAGATATGTAGTTTTAATTTTTATTTGTTCTAAGCTCAATAAACCAAAATATTAAGTATATACATACTAATCGATTGTTTTTAGAAATCCAACATAGAGAGAAAAGTATGGAACCTTTCATTAGGGTAGCATTGACAGAAGGTTCTTTGAAACATTGATAGTGTTTATTTTTTAGTTAAAAATCCAATTTTTTTAAATGTTTTTATGTGTTGATTCTTCAAAAAAACTTAGTTCTAGACAATTTTAAAGCATTCAATTGCGCACCTTTTTGCCGAAGACATCATACCTGTATTTTGTATATTCTTGAAGTTATGGCCATTTTTTGATGAAAAATGACATATTTTCAAAAATTAATTAAGCGCTTTAAACAAAAAACACTTCTTTCATTTTTTCACCATCGAACAATGAAAGTGAGATCTTTTGAATGGATTTAAAAGATTGAAAATCGGTTTGCGCCATTCTGAAATATTTACATGTAAGAAAAGCGATTTTTTAAGAGAAAATCTTGCATAACTTTCTTATTTCAAGAGATATAACATTGCCCTCTTCGGAGAAAAAGTGTAAAATCAAAAGATCTAAAAGTGCTCGGAACAACTTTTTTGCGAGAAATGTCCCTATGAAAAGTTATAAGCAAAAAACTGATTTTTTTAAGGTCCACCCTAACATCCAAGCTTCAAAAAATCATAACTCGTCAACCGTAATAGTTAGGAGGTTGGTTTCTTCGGCAAAGTTGCTCCAAATTAATTGTTCTAAAACTTTGTAGAACACTGTATAGGTGTATTTGGAAAAACAAAAAAGTTGATACACAAATCTTTTAAACCATTTGGACCACCCTAATTTCAACTTATTGACTAAATAGGACACAAATTTTGGAAAAACTTTCCCAAAGACACCATATAGCTAAAATCAATAGTTTCGCCGTAAATAATTTTGTCTAGCTAGATTCGGACCTGGGACCATTGTGCATTCTTACCAAGCAACCCTGATGGGCATCGACCGTCAAGAGAACTTGCTCGCTACATACCGAACATGCAATCATCCGCAATCGAGTCAGTCCAGTCGGTTGGTTGCTCGTGAACGACGTGGTAGTAGGTAATCGAATATCTATACGGCTTTCTACGCACTTCACTCCGTTCCGAAGCTACCGACCGAGTGGAGTGCTGTTTTGTTACCGATTTCCGGTTGCATTTTTTCGCTGCTTAGTGACACCAGCCAAACGAAGAGTGAAACCACATAACTCACCAATTACACTTGGTTCCTATAGCTCTGGCTAGAGGCACGAACAAACATATGTGACGGTGATGGGCGATGCATTTTTAGCATTCTTCTACTTCCCTACAAAAAAAAAATGGGTGCTCTTTGAAGTGCTTTGTTTGGAAACTTGGAAAACGCGTAAAAAACTGCTACCACTAGTCTATCATTAAGGAATGTTACCCACTTCCTAATCAGGGTAAAGTTTGGTTGGCTTTGATTTTGCCTCTAGAGCTGATCATTACCGAACGGAACTGAAATTTGATAGCTTTCGCTTTCCGAACATCAGTTGATGCGATACGCAGTAAGTAATTTTAATGGTTCCTTGAGCATTTCTGTTTTAGATAGTGGTGAACCAAAAAGGTGTCATCCACAAACTTGAAGATCTCACGACTGTCACCAATTCAGGCCAATTCGTGAATTACACTGGAATCTGAATTTGGATAGAATCCATTTTAGAAAAACTCTATAAATGTTGTAAATGTAATGTAGTGTTTGGAATCAACCCGAAAGAATTACTCCACATCCGCCCAGAAGTGAACTTACTTCGCCAGGAAGACCAAGGAGTTTACATCGATCAACAAAATACAGTCCACATCGGAAAGTAGGTAAGGACCAGTCCCAAAACAATATTCCTTACAACTTTCTTGAGTCATCGTGCAACTATGCGTTGTCAAGTGGTGAGTTCAACGTCTGTTTGAGAATCTTCGCGAGCTCCCTTGAATAAAATTCATCGAATTTACAAGCGTAATCACTCTTGTTCTACACATGTTCCACAAAAGTGTATACAGCTCTTATATGACTAAATTCAGTCATACAAAAGATGAATGCTCTTTTGTACAACATGTTTGAAACACCTTGAAACGCCACTGAAACCCGTTTGAAAGCCCTATGAAATTCATCTGAGAGCTTATGCAGCCAGCCCCCTATAATCCCTCCGAAACCTTCTGAAACGCCTTGAATCGCTCTTGAACTTCAAACGCTTTGAAACGTCTTGAACCGCATCTTAAATTCCCCTAAAACCCCCATTGAACTGACCTGAGAGCCCCTGTAGCCCCCGAAATCCTCTGAAACCTTCTGAAACGTCTTGAAACGCTTATAAAACTTCCCTAAAACCCCCATGGAACTCACTGAAACGACTGTAAAACACGCCCTGAAACCCCCGGCTCATCTGGGAGCCTGTAAGCCACCATACAACTCTATGAATCCTCCTAACACTCCCTCATATCCCTTTCGTGACGAACCAGCACAATTGTGCTGTTGAGCGGTAACAGGTTTGCGTTTTTTTTTTTCATCTGTTTAGACTTTGTTTTAAGTGATGTAAACTGTTTCCATAATTCAGTCATTACTTATACTTGTATGTGTGTAAACAAACTTTTGTTTATGTTGCCTGCGGGATTGACCACAAAAAGGTAAACAAAAAGTGGACAAAAACCGTAAAACATGAAAAAGTTTCATCTGTCGCATATTTTTCATTTCCACTTTTTATCTAGGTAGTCAAAGCTAGAAATTGAAAGATAAAGAGTAGTGCTTGCAAATGAGGAAAAATAATTGTTGTTTTGTTGGGAAATCTAATTATCCTGGAGAGCCAAAGTTGAGCCATTTGTATGGAACTTTCACGTTTTTGTGCTTCGTCCCGAAAGGGATATGCTTTGAAACGCCCCTCTTATAGGCAATTGCTACTCGTCGTCTTTAAACTTTTTTACAAGGATTCATCCATAAATGCCACCTTAGTTTCCACTAAGAATTACTTTTTGAATATCTCCAAGATTTTTCTGAGATTCCTACAGATATTTTCGCAACAATATCCGCGAAAAAACCTAGAGGGATTCATATGAAATTTTCCGAAAAACTTCCTGCGGACATATTCTGTTGGAAATGCTTTAGTAATTGCGGAAGAGATCTCTGGAGATTTTTTTAAGAAAATCCTGGAAAAAATCATGCCAAATTTCCTGAAAGGATTTTGGACATTTTATGAAGCAATTTCTAGGGAATTTGCTGAAACAATCCTTAAAGGATAACCTAAACGAATTCTTGGGGAACTTACTGGAAGGATTCCTGGGAAGTGCTTGTACGGAGACAAATTTCGTTCATTTTAAACAACAATATTCATGTTCATTCGGGAAACGCCGTCAAGAACATTAGCAAAAGTCACAAGTTTCCGCTGCAGTGTAGAAAAATTCCTCCTGCAAAAAATGTTTCAATTTCTCCAAAAGTTTCCTATGTGATGATGGCATTGGAGTTTCCCAGCGAAGGGAAAGAATTTGTAACTTTAATTGGAAAACAAAGATTTCCGTAGCGCTGATCTGCCACACTTTTTTTTACATTCATTTCTAACATAACCTGTCAGAAATTTTTCAAAGACGCATGTTTATTTCTAACATCGGTGGCATTTGCTTCAAATTTGACGTTTTATTTATTTAAAATAGCTTAATTCTCGTGGCATGAATAAATTGACAATTTATTTGAGTTAGCTCCAATTATTTTTGGTTTTATCGTTATTTTTACGCGTGTGGAAAAATTCCAGGAGGAATTCCTACGAAAACTTTTGGAGAAATTCCTGGGAAAATTACTGAAAGAATTCCTTTAGAAATTGCTAGTGCTTGTCCTGGGGAAATTTCAGAAGAAATTCCTGCGGACATTTCAAGATAAATTACTGGAGAAATTTCTGAAAAAGTTCCTGGAAAAATTACTAAAGAAATTTTAGTGGAAATTTTTGGGGATAATTCAGAAATAATTACTGTGGAAATTTTCTGGTGGAATTTCTGTGGAAACAAATTTGCAGATGGAAAACCTGAGGAATTCTTAAAAAAAAATCCATCGTGGTTTGGTAAAGGAATTTATGGAAAAATAACTGAAAGAATTCCTTTGGTAATTCCTGATTAAAATGTTGAAGGAAATTCTGGGGTAAATTTATGAAGAAATTACTAAGAAAAATCCCAGAGAAATTCCAGGGAAAGTTCTTGAGGAATTCCGACGATAGTTGCGTTTTATATTCCTAATGAAAAATCTGATGCAGCGCCTGGAGGAACTTGAGGAATTCATGAGGGAACTTCTGAGGAAACACATGGGATTTTTTTGGGAAATTTCCTGTAGAAATTTCTGAGGAAATTCGTGAAGGAATCCCTGAATTAATCTGAAAGATCTCCATCCTGGGCGATTGTCCGCTTGACCTGTGGCCAGGTCAAATTTTTATCGACTTGATTGATCCCGTTGTTGAGGCCGCGCCGCCATGAGCCTCTGACACTGCAGCGATGCCCTGCTGGGTTCCAATCCAGAGGTGGAAAATGTCGCGGAATCTCATGAAAAAAATTGCATGACATTTTTACATTTACACCACTTTCAGTGTAAATTTCTAGATAATCAATGGTGTCGCCGATTAACATTTCCGACTATAAGTGCAGTATAATTAGCAAATACCGAAATAACATTTTATAACATTTCCCATCCCTGTTCCAATCTAACGCTTGTGGAAGTTCCAGAAGGAATGCAAAGAGAAATTCCAGAAGAAATATCTGATGGGGTTTTAAAAGCGTTCCCTGGAAATTCAGAGTGAATTTCATAAGCAATTCCTGGAAGACTCGCAGAATAAATATTTCGAGGAATTTCTGAAAGAATGCCAGTAGAAATTTAGGATGAATTTATTGAGAAATGTAAGATAGAATTTCAGGAGAATGCTTAGAACAGTGTTTCACAAACTTTTATGAGGTATCGCTCTGTTAGAGTTTGAGAAAAAATTTTTTGCAATTTCTCATCGTAATAGGCTGTTTTACCTCACGCAAATCTGCCAGGAAAAGGCCTACTTTCCCACACCACATTAGTAGTGCGGTAATGGTTCATTACAGCACTGATTTGCGTTGCGTAATGAACCATTACAGCACTGTTTTCAGTTTTGGTCAACTTCTTGATGCTTTCTGTACGCAGGTTTCAAAATTTGTGACAACTGCACAGCATAACCTGCTATGATCATACTTTCTTAAACATGGCTATGAACATCAGTGTGCAGTTTGATGAAAAAGTTTTGTTAAAAACTATCCTAAAGCGGTAATTTATGAAATTGCAAAAAACGTTGTACGCATCTCGGTGCAGAACTCGATTTTTACAGCACTCGTCGTACTTATCCAACTCGGCAAGCCTCGTTGGATAAGTGTACAACTCGTGCTGTAAAAATCTTCATTCTGCACCTTGTTGCGTAAACTACTATTTCGCTACCCCTGCGTGAATTTTTTTGATTGCCAAAAGGCAGAGACTGTGCTAAGCTGAAGCTGTCTTAAGTCTACTATTTAGTCTGCAAAGCCAATTGTGAACTATCTTAAGTTTATAATAATCTTCCGTTTTTATTAAAATTGTTTTGTAAATGCATTGATTTTCAGCATTTGGATGAAATTAATAAATTTATAATCGTGCTTACATAAATTTTCAAAACATGTTTTAGTCGAGTTAAAAACCCTCCTTGCTTCGTGGTTAACTGCTCACTGCTAATTTTGTTGACCATCACGCTGAAGCTGAGTACAAAAACGGAGATTTTTTCAACGCGTTGTTTAAAATACAACAGTGCGATTTTGATGTTCATTGCCTTATTAAAATTAAACAGTCTGTGAACACTTATGAACACGCATTTACCAGTGCTCTCAAAAGGAATTTTTCATCGCCCGAGAGCCAATATTTGACCACCACAAGTAGTCAAACAAATGTAGTGGAAAATTGGAAAACAATTACAAAAAAACCTTTGGTGCGAAAAGTGAAACTCAGAAATATCACACGATTATATTTCTGAGTTTCACTTTTCGCGCCAATGTTTTTTTTGGTAATGCACATATCTTCTCTCAGTAATAGAAAATTCAGAAAATCCAGTGATTAAAATTCACAAGTTTCTTCGAATTTCGACTGTTGGTGATTATGTTGGGAGGTATGGCGTTCAGTCTTTGGCGGAATAACTCAAAACGGATTCTTAAGCTTTCAATGAATCTAAGAATCCATTTTTGAGTTACTCCTCCAAAGACTGAACGCCATACCTCCCAACATTAATTTACAAGCTTCGTATAAGTTTAAGTATTTCCTGTATTTTTAGGTTCCGGGTCATTTGGCCGAACGCCATTTGGCCGAATGCCGTTTGGCCGAAAATAAATGATGAACTTAAGTACAGCCGAAAACTGAAGACGTTGTCCGTGTCTTTTTTTAAGTGACCATGTCACTATTGCTCGAATCAGTATAACTCGAAAGAATAGCCTATGATTCAAAGAAGGAAAAATCTTTGATAAAATATTGACAAATTCAACGTCAACTCATCCCTGAATGTCAAAACTAGAAAGAATAGCCTATGATTAAAAGAAGGAAATATTTCTGATGATCATATTGGTTTATGGAATGTCAAAAACTTCCTCTGAATTCTTTTGAACATAATTCGGCCAAACGACATTCGGCCAAACAACCATTCGGCCAGATGGCATTCGGCCAAATGGCGTTCGGCCAAATAGCCGGACACTGTATTTTTATTAAATTTCCAAATTAGTAGACATACAGATGCAGTAGTCATAACATAGTACTTTGAAGGAAGTTAATGCTGAATTTTTGAAGTTTCAATTTTTTTCGAGAAGCTTATTTACAGATTCTCGATTTTATTTTCAAAAAATGTATGACGAATTCTATCGAGAAAATGTTCTGATTTTTTTCTCTGAACTTACCGTTCTGTTTCTGATCGAAAATTGCCTGAAGAAATCCGCTTCTGAATTATGTATAAGCCAAATTGTCTCGCCAGTTCACAAGTTTCTGTTCCTTCTTTTTCCTTGACAAAACAAATCACGAATGTTCGTCTTTTATTCGTCATATGTTCCTTTTTCAGATTTTAGGAAAAAAAATCTGAAGAATTTGACGGAAAAGTTCGATAATTTTGTAAACATAAATCGATGTTTAAGTATGTTCAAAACAGGAATTTTCAATAGTTCTAGAAAAAACTTGAAATATCATGGTTTTGTTAACATTCTGGACTTGTATTTTAATACTACTGATGTTCTCCAATCGCTGAAAAAGTCTCCCCTTTTTTCGTATTTTCGCCCCTCAATTTTGGTTTCTCAAATTTTCGCCCCCTTCAGTCGATTCAAGTACGAGACATTGGAATCGACCTTAAAATGAGGTCGAAATGCGTATCTGACAAAGGATGCAAATTCTTAGTGTAATTGAAAGGAGCACTTTACCCTTTTTGCCTTTCTCGTACATCAAGAGATTGAAGGCCCGGAGAGTCGAGTCACATATACCAATCAATTTAGCTCGTCGAATTGAGGTGATGTATGTGTATGTGTGCAAATATACTCACGTCACTTTTTGGCAGTAAATTTCAACCGATTTTAATGACCGATAGTTCATTCGACAAGGAATCTGGTCCCATTGTTTCCTATTGAAAATGGTTTGGATCGGCCCAGTCATTCCGGAGTTATGGCCAATTAGATGTTTCGGGTCAGCACCCCAGGAAAGATGAAAATGCAACATTCCCATGCATGCGCACACCAAACCACGGCATTTTCAATAACTAATATGCAGGAAAATATTTGCAGACCATATCTGAACCGATAGTGTTCCGGAATCGGTTCCAGGTGTTCCGCTGGAAATAATTGACATATCAAATAGCAGCTTGTTGGAATAGTTAATGAACGGTTGGTAAGAAAATTATCTCAGGCTATATTTTGGACAACCAGTAGTGTTTGGGAACCAGCTCTGGGTATCCCACCGGAATTGGCCAAAAGTAAAAGTGTACCGAACCCATGCGATACATCAAATCGCGGCTTTTTCGATAACCTGATGAATGGTTAGCAAAAAAATAGGCTTTGGCCATATTTAAAACAAAGTGTTCCAAAATTGGTTCCGGTTGTCCTGTAGAAAGTGGCAAAATACTAAAATAAACCAGACCCATGCATGCGGCACATCAATTAGGTGCTTTTACAATAGCCAAATGAAAAGAAAATAAATCTCAGACCATATTTGAGACAACCGGCAGTGTTCCGGATCCAGTTCCGGGTGTCCCACTGGAAGTGAAAAAAATGTAAAAGTTAACCAAACCCATGCGACACATCAAACCATGGCATTTTTGATAACCTGATGAACGGTTTGCAAGAAAATAGGCGCGCTCTGTTATATAGTTGAAATTTGAATAAGATTAAGTATGGGGAATTGCACTTAAAAAAACTTTGTCCAAGACCGCAAAGTGATCGGCCTCCAGTGATAGTGAAGGTGGTTATGTAGTCAACTAAGAGGTCTGATATTTTTCAGCTCTGCCCATGCGTTGAACTCGGATTTTGTAAAGAATATGTGCCTTCAATAAGTTTCCCAAATCGATGATGGTTTTGGGAAAAAAAAGCTTGCTATCAGGAACACTTTGACTTCAGCCGATGAAAAGATCATGATATTCAATGAGAAAGGCACTACCACCACTAGGTGGATGATTCTGGGTTAAAAAAATATATATTTTCATCTTGCGCTCTTATGTTAGGAAGGGGGGGGGGGTGGTAGGTTGGTTTTAATCTGTATCATATTCCTGAAATCTGAATTTTTTTGCACTCTGTTGCACTGGATACTGTTTGCGTCGATCTCTTGAAATCTGTACATATTGCTGGTCCTAAGGTTCTAGATGAGTTCTTTTCAAAACATTTGAAAACTTTAACGTCGGTTTTCAGTTCAGCCAAATAAAATGCTCAGTACAATTAATAAACAATATATTTAAAACTTTTTGAAGAATTCAGTTCAACTTGAACTTGAACTTGAATTTTCTCTTCAAAAATATTCTCATCTTTTGATTGCATGGGTAGTCTTACTTTGGACTTCAGATCAAGAAGAAGAGGGCAATTGCCCATTGAAATTTTGCATCACAGACATTGGATTCACTTCTGCAACTCAAGTTGCATGTTACCACCATTTGAAAAGAAATCCTTTCTCATCTTTCCCGAGCATTATTCAGCAGGTAAATTCTGCTCAACAAATGCAACAATTTATCTCTCGGTTCCCACTTGGGACAGGTCGAATTTCGTTCCACAGAAAAATCATCATCTATTATTGTGCTTGTGGACCTTCCACACGTCTCCGGATCGAACCGAACGGCCGGCGGCCATGAGATGAGGTTTGCACAGGATCGCACCACCATCGCCGGACTCTTCTGGTTTGGTTGAAGACAATTTTCCCACCAATCTCATCCTTTCTGGAAGGTTGGCCGGCGCGCCGTTCGGTTGGGTTATCGGAAATTTTGAAAATTCCCTGCTTCTCAGCCAAAGGGTCCTACTGGTTATTATATTTCCCGGCTTTTTTTTTTTTGTTTCGTTCCGGGTGTTGCGAGGATACTACTCATTCAAATTGCAACATTCTCGAGAGAGAAGATTATTAATGATCTTTTTTTTCGTCTGTTCTGAATACACGGGAAAGGGAAATCCTTTGTGCCCGTTCGGACCGGGGAGCGAGAAAAGGGTCGCCGCCGATGGACAAAGCCCGAAATTTGCTGACTCGGACGCAATATTGCGCGCTTCGCTCCGGTCCGGTGCGGAAAAGGATGGCGTCAGTTGCTGCTGCTGATGATGCGCCGCCGCGCCGGATGATGGATTCTTTCGGATGGAGAATTTCAGTTTTTTAATTAGATTTTGGTCAGCGGGAGATCCGGAATCTTTTGTGTGTTACTCTTTCTACTGGGACGAGGTGCGCTACGGTCCACTTGTTTTGGATCATTGGCGAGCTACCGGATTGCCAGACGCCGAAAGGTTGTAGCGCCCTTTCTCACATTAATTACAATTTTAAATTTGAAATCCTGACGGATGAAAGGTCAGAACGATTAATATCTCCGATTGGAAAATGGCGCAAAGGCATGGAACAGGGGTATGCGATATTCGATTATGTCGATAAGAAATACGAATCAGTTCGAGGCATCCGGATCGTTATTTTGTTTTGGTACATATGTACACTAAAACCTCTTTTTATGCATGTTATTTTTATGCACTTTTAGTTCATGCACCTTTTTTATGCCCTGCATAAAAAGAGGGAAAGCTACTCAGAACCAATATTGTGCATAAGAATATTTAATAATGACGGGAACTATTGCAACGGTGGCCAAAGGGTGTCTACAGAAGTGGGCAAAGGAAGATTACAGGTTCGTTTTTGGGTGTTTCCGAAGGTCTCATGTGCGTCACATGGGGTCCGAGTGGGTCTTAAGGGGGTTTCGGAGTCATTTCAGGAAGTCTCAGAGCATTTTAGGCTGGTTTCAGAGGCATTTTTAGGGGTTTTGGTTCAGGTGGATTTTTTGAGGCAATTAAGGATGTTTCAGACCATTTTCGGCGTGATTCAGAGGCCTTTCGGAAGCGTTACGGAGGAGTTTTCGGGGTGTTCGGAGTCTCTCAGGGCGTTACATGGGGTCCGAGGGGGTTTAGGGGGAATTTGAAGGCATTTCGGGACGTTTCAGAGCATTTTCAGCAGAATTAAGAGGCGTTACGAAAGCGTTACGGAGGAGTTCTCGGGGGGTTTGGGGCCTCTCAGGCGCGTTACATGGGCTCCGAGGGGGTTCAAGGGGGAAGGCATTTCAGAACGTTTCAGAGCATTTTCTGCGGGATGAAGAGGCGTTACGAAAGGGTTACGGAGGAGTTTCGGCGGGTTTGGAGCCTCTCAGATGTGTTACATGGGGTCCGAGGGGGTTTAAGGAGGATTTTGGAGGCATTTCAAGGCGCTATAGAGCATTTTCGGGGGATTCAGAGGCGTTACGGAAGCGTTACGGAGGATTTATAAGGGGTTTCGAAGCCTCTTAGGTACGTTACATGGGGTCCCGGGGGGATTTTTGAGGCATTTCAGGAAGTTTCAGAGCAGACTGTGAAATACCTAAAAACTCCCCTCAAACCTCTTGCAACGCCCTTTAAAGACTCCTGAGATCCCCTGAATTGTCCCTAAAAGCCCTTGGAACGCCCCTGAAATCCACTTATTGCTATTGAAATACTCCAGAATTCCCCGTAATCCCATGAAAACACCAAAAAATCTTGACAGAACACTTTTAATATTCTCCTCAAATCCCCCGAAACAACCCTTAAAAACGCCCCTGAAGCCCCTTGGAAACCCCTTTTTGGGCTCTCTGGGAACTTTCTGGAAAAAAAAAACGGAGCAAGGCCTGTTCTCGCGAACTAGATTCTCTAATTAAAGCTCAAACTTAATTTATGCATAAATTTCCCTCTTTTTATGCCTTTTTTAATTTATGCAGTCCCAGCCATGTGCATAAAAAGAGGTTCCATGTGCATAAAAGAGGTTCCAGTGTATACGGGATGCCACAAAAGTTCAGCCTATTGGACGCAGTGGCTTAATTTCCCCAACAGGGGAGGAAAAAAAAAAATACGGGATCGTCCTCAGTACGGAGGATCACGTGATCCTTTGGCAATAATTGTTCAATCCTTAGTTATTCAAGCTTAAGAGCGGTTTATTCATCCATTGTCCAGCGATATTGTTTGTTGGGTTGGTCTTTGTGCGAATCGCAACTCCATATCTTCCTAGCTAAACCACTGATCGAAACGACATTGCACACTGGGCCAGATCACGAATTTAGGAGGAAAAAAATATTTTGACCATGAAGATGATGTTGTAGAGGTTAGATGTCTTCGGCAATATTGTTACTACTAATATTGACTATAATTTGATGCATCTTAAAATTAGGGTAGTCCCGCAAAATATCAAAATAATTTTTTCAACTTTTTCAGTTTTTAAGTTAGCCTGAAGCAATGTTCTAGAAACTTTTTCGTCAATCTATTTGGAGAAACTTTGCCGAAGACATCAACTTTGTAAGTCTTTTGTATATTGCGCTAGAGCAATTTTTAAAAATTATGGTAGGGTGGACCCAAAAAATCGATTTTTACGCAGTTTGTGTCTTCTACAAAGTTTTAGATCAGATAACCCTATTTCAGGTAAAAATTTTGAAAATCCATCAATGCGTTGATGAGATATGGTAATTTTTATACAAAAAAGACGAAATTTTGGAATGCCGTTTTCTCTGAATGGGGGAGAAACGGGGATACAAATCCTGCAAGATTTGAAAGATGTAATACTTAGGCTCACCCTGTGCATCGATGTTTTGGTGGATTGTGGTGCAATATTGCATTGAATAATACGATTTTTGTATGGAAATACCCAATATTATACGGTATATTGCTGTTTATTGTGCGAAATTAAAGATGTAATACTAGTTTCTCCAAATAGATTGAAGAAAAAGTTTTTAGAACATTGCTTTAGGCTAACTTAAAAACTGAAAAAGTTGAAAAAATATTTTGATATTTTGCGGGACCACTCTAATTTTAAGATGCATCAAATTATAGCCCATATTAGTAGTAACAATATTGCCGAAGACATCTAACCTCTAAAACATCATCTTCATGGTCAAAATATTTTTTTCCTCCTAAATTCGTGATCTGGCCCAGTGTGCATTGGCGTAGCTAGAGGGGTAGGATTCGAGATGTCCCTGTAAGAGTTTTTGGAGAATTCCTGAAGAATTTCTTGGAGGTTTTTCTGTAGAACTCTCAAATAATGGAATTGTTGGAAAAATCCTGCAATTCACCTGAAAGAATTCCTGGATGAATGGCTGGAATGTATTCGAAAGGAAAGGGCTGGAGGAATTTAAGAAGGAATACCTAGATGAATCCGTGGTGCATTTTCTAAAGAAATTCCGGGAGAAAACCCTGGGAGAATTCCGAAAGAATCTTCTCTGGGTGAATTTCTGAAGGATTTCCTGGAGAAATGTCTGTTATTACTTATATGTTTGAAGTAAGTCACAGTGACTCTCAAAGAATCATAGAATCACAAAACAAAGTTCTGAAGGAACTACTTTGCAGAGGCTGCAGGGGGTATTCTTGAAGGAGTTCGTGGATGGATTCTAGAATAAACCTGTGAATGAACTCCTTAAAGGTTTCTCGTAGATAACTGTAAAAGAATTCTACGATGACTTTTTGGAGAATTTCCTGGCTCCAGTATCCCTCTAAAACTATCTCAAAGAATTCCAATATAAATCGCTGGAGGAATTCCTCTAGAAACCCTTCAAGTAATTAAAAAAAATCAAGTGATCCTGGAAAAAGTATTCGATGAATCCGTGGAAAAGATTATGTACGAATTTCTGAAATTTCTGATTGAACTCCTGAATAAATTTTTGAAAAGACTCCAACAGGGATTTCTGAAAGAATCGCCACAGGAATTCCTGGAGCAATCTCTAAAAGAACTCCCGGAGCAATCCCTGAAGGAATTCCTGCAGGTATGCCTGAAGTAAACCGTGTAGGAATCCCTGCAGGTATTTTCTGAAAGAAGGAATTTTAGAGCAATTATCGGAGCAATCCCTGGAAAAATTTCTGGAAAAAATCGTTTGAGTTATCCATGAAGGAAATCCTTGGCAAACTTCTGAACGAATCGTTGGAGAAGCTTCTTCTCCGAGCTCCCTGGAGCAATGAATTCTTAGAGAAACCCCTTGAGTAATCCCTGAAGCAACTCCTTAAGGAATCGCTGGAGGAAATCCTGGAAGAACTTCTGGACAAATTCTTGACGGAACCCCTGGAGAAATTGCTGGAAGAATTTCTGAAAGTACACCTGGAAGAATTTCTGAAAGTATACCTGGAGGAGTTCCTGGAGACATCGCCAAAGGAATTCTTGGAGGAATCCCTGGAGGAATTTCTGTAAGAATATTTTGAGAATTTCCTAGAGACATCCTTGGAGAAATTCCTGGACAAATGCCTGGAGCAATCCCTGGATAAATTTCTAGATGAATTCCTAGTAGAAACTCTAGAGAAATTCTGGGAGGGACCTTTGGTGGAATTCCGAAGCAATTCATAGATTAATCTTTAGAGAGGAATTCCTGGATGAATTTATAGAAGAATTCCTGAAGGAATTCCTGATGGAATACCTGAAGAAAACCGAAGAAGAATTCCTGAAGGAATTCCAAGAGAAATACCTGAAGGACTCCCTGAAGAAATTCCTGGATGAACTCCTGTAGTAAACGCTAGAAGAAATCTTGAAGAAATCCCTGGATGAATTCCTGGAGGATTCCCCTGGAAGGAATCCCCGGAGAAATTCATGATGAAATCTCTTGTAGAATTTCTAAAGAAATCCTTAGAGAAATTTTCGGGAGGATTCCTGGGGGAATTCTTGGAATAATTCCTAAGACATTCCTGAATGAATCCTTAGAGAATTTTCTGGAGAAATTCCCGGAAGAATTCCTGGGGAAATTCTTGGAAAAATCCCTGGAGGAATCTCTGAAGCAATTTCTGGAGGAATCTCAGGAATGCATGGAGGTACTTCTGAACAAAATTATAGCGGAATCCAAGAAGGAATTCCTGGCGAAATCCCTAGAGAAATTCTTGGAGAAAGTTCGTGCAATTTTTCCTGTATGAATTCCTAGAGGAATCTCAAGAAGAATTCTGGGAGGTATTCTTGGCGAGATCCTTGAGAATTCGCTGGAAGAAATCCTGGTGGAACTTCTGGATAACTTCTTGGCGGAATCTCTGGAGGCATTTCTGAAAGTATACCTGGAGGAATTCCTGGAGAAATCGGTGGAGAAATTCTTGGAGGAATCCCTGGTGAAATTTCTTAAGGAATAATTTGGAGAAGAAATAGATCTTGAGGAAATTCGTGGACGAAAGCCTGGAGCAATCCCTGGATAACTTTCTAAATGAAGTCCTGGTGGAATCTCTAGGGTCTAGGAGAACTGTGGTAGAATTTCTGAAGCAATCCCTAGATGAATTCCTTGAGAAATCTCTGGAGGAATTCCTGGAAGAATCACTGGAGGAATTCCTGGAAGAATCACTGGAAGAAACTCCTAGATTTCCAGGAGAAATTTCTCCCTGAATAAATTCCTGGATGAATTCCTGTAGCAAATCCTTGAAGAAATCCTGAAGGAATCCTGGGATGAATTCCTGGAGGATTCCCTAGACGAAATCTGGAAGGAATCCCTAGATAAATTTCTGAAGAAATCTCATGAGAAATACCTGGAGAAATCCTTAGAGAAATTTCTGAAGGAATTCTCGGAAGAATTCCTGGGGGAATTTTTGGAAAAATCCCTGAGGAATTCCTAGAGGAATCCCTGAAGCAATTTCTGGAGGAATATCAGGAGGAATGCCTGGAAGAACTTCTGGACAAATTCCTGGCGGAATCCCAGCAGGAATTTCTGGAGAACCCCCTTGGATGAATTCATGGAGAAATTCCGTTAATCTATCCCTGGATGAATTCCTAGAGGAATTCTTGAATGAATCTCAGAAGGAATCTCTTGAGAAATTCTGGGAGAAATCCCTGGAGAAGTTCCTGAAGAAATTCCTAGAAAAATTCCTAGAGCAATTGCCTGAAGAATTTCTGGAGGAATTCTTGGAGAAAAATCTGGAAGAATCCTTAGAGGAATCCCAGTAAAAATTTCTGAAAAAAAATCCTTAAGAAATTCCCAGAGGAATTGCTGAAGAAATCTCTTCAGGAAAAAATTTTGGATAAACTCCTGGAGGAAATCCCGGGAGAATACACGGAAGAATCTCTGGAAAAATTCCAGGAGGAATTCCTGAATAAATTCCTGAAAGAATTTCTGTAGAAATCCATAGAGAATTTCCCAGAGAAGTTTCTGGAGGAATTGGTGTAGGAATTCCTGGAGGAATTTCTGTAGGAATTTACGAAGGAATTCCTTGATCAGTTCTTGGATAAAATTCTGGAGGAATTCCTGGAAGAGTCCATGGAGAAATTCCTGGATGAAATCCTGGAAGAATGCCTGGAGGAATAACTGGATTAATTTCTGGATGAATTCCGGGATTAATTCCTAGGGGAACTTCTGCTGGAATCCCTGGAGGATTTCTTGGAGGACTCCTGAAGAATTCCTTGAAGGAATTCCTAGAGGAATCTCGGGAGAAATTTATGCAGGAATCCCTGATCGAATTCTTGGAAAAACTCTTGGATAAACTCCGGGAAAAACTCATGGGGAAATTTCTGAAGGAATCCCAAGAAAATTTCCCTGGTAATTTCTGGTGGAATTCTTGAAGGTATTCCTGGAGGAGTCCCTGAATGAAATCCTGGAGGAATGCCTGGAGGGATCCCAGGAAACATCTCTATAGAAATCCCTGGAGGAACTCCTGGAGTAATGCCTGTGGGAATTCTTGGGGGAATCTCTAGAGAAGTCCCTGGAGGAATTCCTAGAAAATATCCTTGAAGAATCAATGGATCACCTTCAGGAGGAATCCCTGAATGAATCCCTGGGGGAATCTCTAGAGGAATTCTTTGAAGTATCTCTAGGGGGATACTTGTTGGAATCTCTGAAGGAATTCCTAGAGGAATCCATTGAGGAATTCTAAGAGGAATTTCCGGACGAATCCCTGTAGGAATTTTCAAAGGAATTGCAAGAAGTCCCACAGGAATCCTAGAAAAATTCCTGGGGGAATTTTTGGAAGAATCCCTGAAGAAATCTAAGGATCAATGTCCGATGGAATTCTAGAAGGAGTTGCTGAAGAGTTTCCACGATGAAATACTGAAGAAATCGCTGAACTCTTGAAGGATCCCTGTAGCAGTTCCTGAAGGAATACCTGGAAGAGTTTCTGAAGAATCCCAAAGTGGAAGCAATTCCAAGATGAATTCTCAAGGGAATCTCTAAACAGTTCCTGGAGGAAGTCTTGGATTAATTTCTGGATGAGTTTCTGAATGAATTCCATGAGGAATCCCTGAATAAATCCCAAGAACAGTTCTTGTAGGCATTTTTAAAATAAACCTGGAAGTTGTACGTGAAAGAATCACAGAAGGAATTACCAGGTGAATTCCTGGAGGAATTGTTCATACTCATATAGTTTGATAGCTCACTGATAGCAACTGCAATGCCAATTTTCGGGCGCCCATGCCGAGTCATCTCAAGTCAGGGCCCCCACCAGAAAAAAAAAATCCTAGCTATGCCAATGTGAAACGATCGTCATGCAGAGTTACATAGCACGAAAAAATGATGCTCTCTTTTTCGTTTTTGGTGCATCCGAAAATCTGTGAGTAAACCTTCTCTAGTTGAGTAAAATCAACAACTCCAACATACGATTCCAAGAATGGATTCATTCATCAGACTCCGTTGAAATCAAACACGCAAAATTAAACCACATCTTCCAAAGACGTTGACAACAATGCATAAACTCTCAATTTCAGTTTCCTGACAACGAAAAAAAAAGCAAATATGTACCCAAAATCACTGCCGCGGCGCGATGGGTTTCCATCTTGGTTTCCATTCCCAAGAACAGGAGAAAAAGTAATTCGATCCATCAAGTCCGGTAAAACTTTTGCGCTCACTCACTTTCCTAAACCCAACCGTTGTTGCGTTGGTTGCTCGTAGCCCACGATGGATTGCCTTCCTTTTATCGGCTATTGTAGGGTGATCGATATTTGCGCGCCTAACCTAGCCTTTCTCCGGCCGGCCGAATCGAAGCAAGGATGGAAAACTTTTTCGCCGATGATGCTGTGGGATCAAACCACCAGTAAAAGTTCAAATATCCGCCCTCTCCCTTCTCAACGCGACGGTCTCGATTCTTGGGATGACGAAACGCCATCGAATTCTTTACTTCCCCATTTGAATGCAAACCTCAAGAAATTCGACGACACTGCTTACAGGATGGGAGTGAGAGTAAAAGTTCTGGTTTCACTTTTGTTTAATTTTTTGCCCTTTCACAAATCAATACCCCACCAACCCGGATCGGAGTAGGCCGTTCCCACCGCGTACCATGCCGCACCCGTGGAATTCAGTTTCACTTTCCGTTTCATTTAAGTTTGAGTTTCGGCGGAAGCAGAAGAGGAAAAAGTTTTCTGTTTTTGTTGGAAAGTTCCTTTCTAGTAGGACACACCAGGAAGTTGATCGAAACGCCTACTTGGATTTCGTTGGTTGTTGGAAACAAAAAGTAAATTCGAATTTCCACTCGAATTGGTTTTGGTCCGCGCCAAGTAAGTAGGCCGATGTGATTTTTAAGGGTATGCGGTATTGGTTCTTTAAAATTATATGTTGCACTGGCAACACTGTGCAAGTATATAATATCAAATATCAATAGCATGATTTTGAGGAAAAAAAACAAGTAACCAGACAGCTAACCCCTTGAAAAAGGTTTAATAAAAAAGCCGAAACGTCGGGAAAAGCAAAACTTGCCGTTTTGATTTACCCAAGACTGAGAAAGCCAGCATTCTGGAACCAGAATGTTCAGCCAAGATTGGGTAGAGAACCTCAATTGCTGACCATCAGTTCACAATGTGACACAACAATAATGTTGATACAGGCAGTATTCAACCGATTTTGTTGAAATTTGAATGATATCAGCTATATATAATACTCTATTTCTGGTAAAAAATTATTCATTTGCCATTGTATTAGAAAATCTTTCTGAATTCCAGAAATTCGTTCCGACATCCCTACGAGAATTGCTCTGAGATTCCCTCAGAATTTCTGCTTAGGATTCCTCCAGAACTTCGTTCCGTCATCTCTCTAGAAAATAATTCAGTATTGCTCCAGGAGTTCTTTCTGGGATACCTAAGGGAGTTTGCTCAGAGAATCTTCCAGGAATTTATTTAGGATTTGTTCAGAACTTCCATCTGGGGTTCTTCCAGGAGTTCTCTCTAGGTAGGATTACTCTTGTAACTCCATATGGGATCCTTTCAGAAGATTCCTATGAAATTATTCTGGAAGTTCTTTTAGGGATTCCTTCAAGAGTTTCAAGAGTTGTCCTCAGATTTTTCTACTGGGAAGAAACTATTGAAAGAATCTCAGAAATCGGTCGTGTAAAAAATCCATACAAAACTGCTGGAGATATTCCTATAGAAGTTGTTAGAGGAGTTTTATAAGAAATTCAAGAGCACGTCTTGGGATACTTCCATAAAGAATACAAAAAACTTTTGGAGTATTTCCATGAGAAAAATTTAAGAAACTTTAAGAAACAGAATGAATTCACGAATATGTAATCTGCTAGAATTCCAGCAAGAAATCCTGCAGGAACCCCAGAAGAAGTTCTTGGAGGAACCCCGGAGGGATATCCTGGATGAATTATTGGACAAATCTTAGAAGGAACTCCTGGAAGAACCTTTATTTATTCCAGGAGTCTGGAAGTCCTGAAGCAATTTCGGAAAAAAAAACTTTCAAAAAAATCCCGGAAGATACCTCAGATGAAATTTCTGAAGAGATTTCGGATGCCACTCCTGGAAACCACAACACTGCTAGAAGATCCCAAGAAAGTAAAATAAATAAATAAATCCTGGATTCCTGGAATCCTGGATTAGAAGCAACTTATGGAGGGATTTTTTGCAGAACTTTTAATGAAAATCTCAGAGACATTGTGGAACGACGGTGAACTCCTGGTGGACTTTTCAGTGGAACACCTGGAAGAATTTCATTAGGACTTTCTGCGAAACCTCAAAGAAAATCCTTCATGCGGAATGCTAAAAGATTCATCACAGAGAATCCTTCGGGTATCTTCATTAAATTCCTATTCAATTCCCCGCTTTGTCCTGGTATGTTTTCTGGAACTCCACAAGATAATCGACAGAGTCCCAGCATAATTCTTCTCACCGCAGTTCAAACTCCAATATTGCAGAATTTATAATTTATATATCCAATCATAGTTCTGGCTGTAATACCATTAAAAGTTCCCCCAGAATCCCAGCGCAATGTCTCTTATCAGCATTTCCCTAACAACTCCGTTGGAAGTTCACTATCTGGATTTTCTCCAAAACCCCTCTCAAAAGTTATAAATTGAATCATTTTCCCTACAGGCGCACGAAAAAGTACATTTCAATTTCAATCACACTTCCGGAGGAAACGAACGAAATTTCTCGTCCAAATCGTGAACAACAAGGCCACGAAACGCCATACATAGAATTAGAACAATTTATCTAGCAACCGCCGTATGCAGTGTCCTATTTTTCACATCCTTCATGCAGCATTGTTTCGTTGAAATGCTATCAGTTAAACAAATGTCAAAATTACTTACGGAAAAAAATTGAAATTTTACTTGAGCGCTCTACTTGGGAACGGGAAACTTACCATAACGGTGGGAGTGACGTTGCTAAGAAAGTTAATGTCACTCCTTGATCCTTGTTTCCTGGGATGGGACACAGGTATTTCGCCCTTATGTCCTGGCCACAGGCCAATATACATTGGCTTTAGCACTTTTACTCGCTCTCTGAAACGAAAAGAAAATACTAACCCCCCTCATCACTATTACAGGAAATTGGCCTCGGTGGCCGAGCGGTTAGCGGCGTCAGTCGTTTAGTTGTTTCGTAGGACTCGAAGTGTGGATTCGATTCCCGCTCCAATCGGGGAAAACTTTACGTCAAACGGAAAAACTTGCACTGGGCCACTGGGTGTTATATGTCCGTTGTCTAATGTCAGTAATGTTCAGCTCCTGGTCAAAGACGGTGTAAGTGACTGGATCGTGGAGGAATCCCCGAAGAATTTGCAGGAGGAATCCCCAAAAGAATTGTAGAAGGAAAATCGGGAGGATTTCTTGATAAAAAATACTCTGGAGGAAATTTTGTAGAAATTCCATAAGGAAATCTTGGAGATATGTATGACTGATTAAAGCCCAAATAAAAAAAAAATCTTGAAGGATCTCCTGTGGGAGTTCTTGAAGGAACTTCTGGAGAAATCTCTGATGTTACTCCTAGAAGTAACCCTGAATCCTCCTGAAAAAATCCCTGGAAGTACTCCTGGAAGAATCTCTAAATACACCTTGAAACGTCTTATGACCCCTTGAGCTGTCGTCGTTCCAGACGGGGACTAACCTAAACCCCAAGCGGCTGGTCCCAGCCGCGGCCACTTCCGGGGTGGGCACTCATGGCCTCTTTTCTCCCGGGTCCCAGGGCGTATCAGAGGTGGGGAAGTTTCGGATGTGGGAAGCCTATCTAGTTGAAATTGACTTACATTTGTTTATTCTGGTGATCAGGGTGGTGCAGCGGCTACAGGAAACACTGTTGTTGGTCGTGTGGAGACTCCGTCACGTGGCCGCCCACCGATCCGTTTCGTATAGGTTGTTTACAGTGGGGGGGGGGGGGGGGGCGTCTACCGGCTGATCACTCCACGAATTTTGTCGGTTTCGGCAGGACACCGACGTTCTCGGCGAAAGAAGTTGATGGTTAACGACTTAGTCAAGGCCACCCATCTGCGGCCGACCAGGACTGGCGTGCGGTCTCCCGCCCGTAGATTGACGGGACCACTTGTTCGGTCTTTCTCTTTCGACCTCTGCTCACTAACTCCCTCATTGCGCTTCGTGGCCTACCTTCGTTAGATCACCGCTCATGGCCCGAAGTAGAGAGCAGTCATTATTGGTTTCCGCACCATCGCAGATAACTTCAGTGTGCATGAGTTCATTGGCTACCAACATGTCGGTTTTTCGCCCGCACTACCACCCCATTCAAATAGTTCGTTTATAAACTGAACATTAGGAAGCCCTACCGTCCCACATCAAAATATTACAAACAAAATGTTACTGTTCGGTAACAACCTGGACGTACCCATGCATACTCCTGTCAAAATCTCTAAAGGAAATCTCGGAGAGATCCCCGAAGGAGCTCCTGGAGAGATCTCTGAAGGAAATTCTCGAGGAATCTCTGACGGGATTCCGGGATGATTCTCTAAGGAAACATCTGTGCAAATCCCTGAAACTCCTTGAGGAATCTCGGAAGCAACTCCTGAACTAATCCCTGTAGGAACTCCTAAAGGAGTTCCTGATGGCACAAGAGAAGGAATCCCTGGAGGAACTTCTGGACTTATCTCTAAATGACCTCCTGGGGGTGGGAATTCTTAAAGGAACTTCTGGAGGAGTTCCTGGTGGCTTTTTTGGAGGCATCATTGAATCCCCTGGAAAGAATCTCTGAAGGAACTCCTGGGCTTGAGAAAACTTCTGTTGGAATAGCTGAGGGAAATTCTGATAGAATTCCTGATGAAATGCCTGAACTGGAGGCATTCCTGAGTCCTTCAGGAACTACTACTGGGGAGATCTCTGAAGGAACACCTGGAGAGATTACTGAAAGAACTACTAAGGACTGTTCATTAAAGAAAGTGGACATCTGTTTACCAATTGTTTAGAGTTAAAACTAAACAAAAAATTGTGTATTTTTGCTCAGTGTGTAAAAACATTGTTCACTTAGGCAACACACTCAAAGAAAACGGAAAAAGTAAGAAATTTCGGGCGATAGGTTGTATTAGCTTTGCGACTAGCAGATTAATTCTGCACAAATGGTGTTCCAAAAAGTTGTCGTTTCGAAAATTGGCTTACTAATACACTTCCGGGACCGCAATTTTTTAACGCTAAGCAGGGGACAGTTGTGCCGGATGATGTAGGGTACATCAGAACTGAAAAATTTGGGAAAAAGTTTTTAGTGTGGCAAGCCAATTGTTCATGTGGCTTAAAGAGTTCTTCGTTCACAACGGGAACAATCAACGATGAAAATAACAGAAAGCAATGCATCAAAAAACGACTTCTACTTATCTACCGAAAACATATGGATTCTCTTTTGTTTTAGGTACATCTGGCATCCGCTTATTACGCTTCTTCTTCACTAGAGATGCTCAATACGGAAAAAGTCGATTTTGTCGAAAAATGACAAAATCCACAAAACTTCTCTGAACAGCGTCCTGTGGAAAGATACTGGACAATAATTAAGCGGCATCTTAAGAAAGATGGAAGAGAAGCAAGCTCTGTTGATTGGTTCAAAAAAATTTGGCCTGCGGCACAACAAAAAGTTACGGAGAAAGTTGTGCAGAATCTAATGGGAGCTGTCAAGAAGAAAGTCCGAGCGTTCTTCCAAAAAGCGAAGTAAATGTTCAGACTCACGTGAATTTGGCCACATGTATGTTGATTGTCATTTATAAAAAATAAAATTATGAATTTGTTCGAAAATACACATTTTCTATTGAAAAACAGGTGTCCACTTTCTTTAATGAACAGTCCTTATTCTGATGCAATTCTCGAAAGGGCTCCTGGATCTCCGTAGGAACTTCTGTAGGAATATCTAAAAGAACTCTTTGCGAATTCCCATTAAGAACTCCAAAAAAGTCTATGAAAAATATTTATGAAGTATCTCGAAGGAATTCCAGAATTGGTTTTCAAAAGTTCTTGAGAACCAAAATAATATAACCTTTTGGAATCATGACTTAAAAAAGGAATCCCTACTGAAATTGGAGGAGAGATCCCAGATGTAACTTCTCTAGGAACCCGTGATAGAACTCCTAGAGAAATCGCTAAAGGCACTCCTGGAGCGATCTTTTAGGGAACTCCTAGAAAGTTCCCTGACCAAATCCCAGGTGAAAATTCGGATTGAAATTTTAGACGAATTCCTGAAGGAACACCTGGAGGAATCGTTAACCCTCCTAAGATGTTAGGATTTGCGCAACACGATGGTGCAGTGCACGTTCAATGTGTCTGTCTGGGTCATATTGACCCCAACATCCTACTAAGGTTTAATAAACTCCTGGACTGATTCCTGAACAAACTTCTGTAGGAATTCCTGAAAAAACTTCAAAAGGCATCCATGAAAGAACTCCTAAACAATTTCATTTTTATTTATGTAGTAGGTATAACATCATATTCAATTCAATGTCCTGGCCATAGTATCCATCCGGCTTTGACCATCTTCAGGATGCTGGGTTCACCATAGAGTGCAACGAGCTCGTGGTTCATCCTTCTCCGCCACACACCATTCTCCTGCATTCCGCCGAAGATCGTCCTTAGCACGCGGCGCTCGTCGGCGCCGGTCTTATTAGCGTTTTGTACATGGCGCATTTGGTGCGTGGGTGAATCTTTTTCAACCGCAGTTTCTTCTGGAGCCCGTAGTAAATAGGCCCGACTTCCGCTGATGATGCGCCTCCGAATTTCACGACTCACGTTGTTGTCAGCCGTCAGTAAGGATCCGAGGTAGACGAATTCCTTCACCACTTCCAAAGTATCCCCGTTTATCTGCCAGCATGTACTTTGTTTTGGACGCGTTCATCTACAATCCGACCTTTGCTGCTTCCCGTTTCAGGCGGGTGTTCAGTTCTGCCACTGTTCCAAATGTTTTTTCGTTCGCAAAGCACACGAATTGACCAGAGTTTGTGAAAAACGTACCCCGGATGATGAGCCCGGCTCGTCACATTACATCTTGTCTTGTCGTGTGTTGCCGCAGCTCTGGTATACTAGACGGTATGATTACCTCTAAACGTTCGCACCATGGATCCTGTCCAACACATCTTCTGCAGCGCTATGATGTCGAAGCCGCGGTCCTTCAGTAGATCGGCGAGTATGCGGGTGCTCCCGAAGAAAATGAGAGATCGGCAGTTCCACGAACCGAGTTTCCAATCGCAAGTCCTTTTTGTTCGCTGGGGTCGTTGCCGTTGGTCTCGGTTCGTATTGTTCTGTTGCTGATTTTCCGTTACAATGGTTTTTTTCACGAGTCAGCCGATGGGCCAGACAACAGCCTCTTACTTTCCGGAGGACCATAGTGGTCAATTGAGCTTAGAGTTCTTCCCTGGTACTCGGACGTTGATCAGCCGCTCCTAATAATGGGATAAGACGCTGTTGTGAGCCATCCCTGCTGGAGAACAGACGCTCGAATTTGCAGAAGCAACCCCCTTTCTTCCCTGTCAGCCTTCGACTAAAGCTCCCACCGGGTTTGGTTATCCGATCTTCTCTAAGGCTGCTCGAAGTTTCCATCCGGTACCACGCGGCGGTAGGGCTAGGAGTTGCTGGGCAGAGGCTAGTGGATCACAATGGGATCTGAATTGCGCAACAAACCCAGCCTTCACCGTGCCGTACAAAGGGGTTCTAAACTTCCCGAAAATTATCAACGTCACATTTTAAATCAACGTTCCCTAGTAAGCCAGCCAAACCTGCGCTACAGAAAAACTACAAATTTTAACCAAACCTATTGGATAATTGTTTTCCCATAAACTCTTCGAACCTAAAAGTATTCATTTCCCAAAGTCAGGTAGCTGGCCTGAAACGATCTAACACATTTCACTGACTGGCAAGAGCGGACCATATAAGATGTAGTGGGAAACTAGACCAAGCAAGCAGGCCCTGAGAAAAAGGATGCGGATACGCAACTCCTTAGGCTCGGACGGCTGCTGCAGCCGTCCGACCGACTTTGAATGACTCTGTCAAGTGTGTTTATGTTATTGTTCCGAACGAACCGTTCGCTCTTCAGTTCCTACTGATGGATGACTGCGATGCTGCCCAGCCCATCCCATGTTGAAGAGTACGGCGAAACCCTACACTTTTGTGTTGTTCTTCGACACGTCACTCCACCGAGCAGCAAGTGCTTTCCTAGATAAACACTTTCGAGCTGCAAGCAAATTGCTTTAAGCTTTGCTTTGCTGTTTTCCCGTTGTTTTCTACCGTCTTCGGAGAACGAGTTTAGCAGATTGCAGTGGTTATTGCATCCTTCACATGCTATGGACTATCCTTGAATCGTCATAGTGACTCTGCGGCAAGGAAGTGTGGCGTGCTTCGATTGTTTAAAAATGGAATAGGAAAAACGTCATATGGTGTCTTTCCTGTCCTGGCACAGTATACTGCGTGAGTGGATGAATGAAGCGTCATAAGGGTCAGTTGAAAATGACTTAAGTGCAGTTTCGGTACACCTATCAGTGTGATCAATTACGAGTTGCTATTAACTCAATGTAAAAATCATTGCTGAAATTATGGAAAAAGTCCCCAGCCCAGGTGAGATTTGATCTCACGACCCTTATTCGCTAGACAGGTGCTTCGCCAACTAAGCTTAAGGACAATCGTCTTGAAATCCCGCTTCAACAGTGCGTGGGAACTTCAGACGCACAAATCTCAAGAAGCAAGCTTTAAACAACAGTGCATTTTATTATTCTGCTCTTGCTCACTTGTAATAAGCTTAAAATAAGAACATCAGGTGCGCTGGTTTTGTTTACGAAGAGATTTGTGCGCTCGAAATCGTGAGTAGGTGCCAAAGTCGGCCATTGTGGCAGCCATTTTGGGATTATAACAAGTCTGTCCTTAAATCATACAATAGCTCTCCAAGATGTTGGAATTTAGAATTCAAGTTTGCAATGATTCATACATGTGCTACATCTAAATAAGTACATATTGTTTGTGCCCTACCCAGCATACCAGAAGAAAACGAGGCATAGAGCTTCACGACGACAAACAAAATCCAGAATAAAAGTGAAAGCAACCCTAAAATAGAATCCTCAAAAGAAAGGATTCGCAACTCATTCATCACGTCCGTCCATCGGACATACATAGCTCATCGATGTATGTGCATGTATAACCGTTATCCGAAACTAGCCGGAAGCTCCCATTGCGTCTTCCATAGTCATCGTCCTTCTTTCATCTCCTTGTGTTGTCCAGGAAAGGACCATCTCGCTGTTTCCATAAGCCATAAGTTTTCTTTGGGGTCAGCAGCAAAGGATTGGGGATATAAAAACCCCATTATATGTATCCTTTCCCTTTCAACCGTCACGCTTCTCTACCGCAATACACCCTCCGGAGTTTGATGGTGGACTGTCTTTTATTTCAAATAAAATAAGGCGAAAATCGTAAATAAGGCGAAATCGGTGAGTAAATAGCAAATTCTGCACCCTTTTTCCTGCTGAATCGGACTTTCCACCCAAATAACCCTTCCCGCTTACATAACGCAATATGTTACCTAGTTATGTGCTTTCTTCAATAGCAGTTTCATGATTTAGACGAAGCACGGAAGGACGAAACAATTCGTGAAAGTGAAAGGGATGCTGGTTGCCTGTGGTTTCATTCCACTCCTCACCGACATGGTGAGAAATGCGAAGAAAAGTGAAAGTTTCATTGCCTGTCATTCGTCATTCGTCCCAGGAGATGACCACGGGATGCTCTGCTCTCGTGCTATACAGTATCCTTGGCGAGTTCTTAACTTTGTTTGGTTCCATGCGTTCTGAAGAATTTTGTCGATTCTCGAAACTTTACTATTTCTTTTTTTTTTTTGGCATTATGTATTCACTTGGAAAGATCTTGCTTTTATGATTCCAAGATCACTTTAACATCTGTGACCATTGACTATTTTTACATTCGTATATCATTAGGTAAGCTCTGGCATATCATAAAATAACATTAGTCTTTTGGCATCGATTAACGCGATTTTCTTTTTATTTACAGATATTCCCCTAACAAGCTCAGGTTAATCATCATCGATTAAATGTTTGCACGATTTCTATAATATCAACAATTCAGGTCTGGCGCTCAGAAAATGCTAATCTTTTTAAAGGGGGTGACGCGTTATGCATAAGGACGCTAGGCATAATGATCGTTTGGCGTTAAACGGGTTGTATACAATATACATTTTATTATTTTAGTAATATGGAACAAGCTCACCGATAAATATCCATCTATCCATATTAGTTCAACCATTTCAAATCTCCGATATCTAGAATTGTTTCCAAATCTTTTTCAGAATCCCGCCAATAGCTGCATTTTGAATATCCGAGATACCAAATTTCTCCAGAAATTTGGCAGTACTTTTTCGAGAAATTTATTTAATTAAAGTTTCCCGGCACCTCACAGCTAAACAAATCAAGTTTTAAGGTTGGTTGAATGGGTAAATTTTGGGATTTATTTTTGGAATTCTAATACAACATGCAAAAGAGAAGGATTTTCTTTGAACCATATGCTACTATAGAGTGTAGAAGCTCAAATTTCACGAATTTTCACTAGTACACAATACAAACAAACGTCAAACTAAGAGCAAAAAAACCTGGTATTTCTTTATGACACCTTCAGAAAGCAACCAGGAATTTCTTGAGGAACTTTTCCAGGGATTCCTTCTGAAATTCCTCACGAGACTTCTCCAGGAATTTTTCCTTTGTGAATATCTCCATGTACGTTTTTGGGGTGCCGATATGATAGTGATTGTTTCAGGGCTTGTTTCAACAAATGCTTCAGGATTTTTTCCCACGATTCTTTCAGATTTTTTTACATATACTTTTGCATGGTTGCATCGATGAATTCCTCCAGGAATGTTCCCATAGCTTCCTTCAGTGATTCCAACATGGATTCCTCCAGAGATCCTTTAAGAATTCTTCCAGGGATTTCTCCAGACATTTCTCCAGAAATGTCTCGTGTGATATCTTCAGAGATTCTTCAGTGACTGTTCCAGTGCTTTTTTGACGATAGCTTCAGAAATTTCATCAAGGATTTATATAAAAATTTAAGAAAATACTGCATACATTCCTACAGGGATTCCTATAGAAATTCTCCCAGGAATTCGTTAACATAGCTCTCCTGAGATCTCTTCCACTACTTCTTTCGGAAATTAATACCAGAGATTATTCAAATATTAATCCAGGAATTCCTTGAACATTTAGTACAGAGAAAATCTATTTTTTTTTGGAATTGCTCCAGTGATTCTCCAAGGAGTTCCTCCAAGCATTTCTCTAGAGATTCCTCCACAAATTTTTCAATTCTTCCAAAAATTCCTCCAGGGATTCCTCTAAAATGTCTCCGGAAATTCCTCCAGGGATTCCTCCGAGAGTTCCTGCAGGGATTCCTCCAGAATCACCTCTAGATGTTGTTGTAAACTAGGAGTAAAACAGGTTTTGTTGAATTTGGGGGAGCAAAAACGTTATTTAATTTTATTTAACTATAACGACAACAAGCTTGACAGATGACTCAAAATACACTAAAAAACTCAACGCCTACTCTGTTTTGGCTCTGCTGCTTATTTTCTTGCTATACTTCCAACACTCCTCCTCAAGAATAGAAGCATACCGATTCTCACTACAATGCTTTCTCAGAAATGTATATTTATCTACACCTAAATATTCAATCGATAAAGGTTTCCTTCTTTCTTTCCTACTACTATAATGGAATCTCCTTTCATTATACGACAACCACTAGCATTAAAAACAACTGTGAAACCACATTTAGTGATTGCTGGTACCGAAACTAAATTAACTGATAATCCTGGCACCACAGTCACGTTCTGTAGCGATACAGTAACAGGACATCCCCTTCCGCTATGTGCAGATACAGTAATCTTCCCATTAGTATCGCAGGATACCTTCTTCCCACTTGCCAGGGTAACGTTTTGCTTTTCCATCTTCTTAATATCATTCAGCAAATCTGCCCGACCTGTCATGTGACTGGAAGCTCCTGAAGCATAACACAAGCGTTTGTCTTTTGAAATCCTCGTCTGTTTATGGATCACTTTCGCTGCAAGGGCCTTCCGGTCATTAGCTTCATCATTTCGTTCACGGCGTCGCTCAAATTCTTCCAGCAGCTTCGTTTTCACAAAAATCATAGTGAATACATCCATCTGACCCTGAATAGATGCCACGATACTTTCGTACGATTGAGGCAAGCTGGCCAAGATAAAAGCCGCCTTCATATCCTCATCCACCCTGCATCCTACGTTCTCGATTCTCTCGAACAAATTTTCAAATTCGACGAGATATTGCCGCATGTCACCTTCCGTCAGTTCCAATTTCGACAGCCTCTTGATTAGTGAAACTTTTCCAATCGACGAGTCCTTCACATAATATTCCTTCAGCAGCACCCATGCTTCTCTTGCAGTACCAGCATCTTTGATTATTCTCAATTGAGCATCCTCAACCAGGAATCCAATGGTCTGCAGCGCTCAAGCAGCGCTAGTTCATCCTTCAGATCCCACTGAGCTGTTCTTTCTTCAACTGGAGTCTCACCACACACATAGCTCCACAGACCTTCCCGTGTTAACACTTGCCGAGCTCGAATCGTCCATGTTTCGTAATTGTCGTAAGAAAGCCGCTTGATTCCCAACTTTGCGAAATCCATTTCTCCTCTTGAACAACTGCTCCAACAAATCGGTTTTCAAAACTTTCAACAAAAACACTGTCCGCGGGGCCCACAACCTGTTGTAAACTAGGAGTAAAACAGGTTTTGTTGAATTTGGGGGAGCAAAAACGTTATTTAATATTATTTAACTATAACGACAACAAGCTTAACAGATGACTCAAAATAACTACACTACATAACTCACTAAAAAACTCAACGCCTACTCTGTTTTGGCTCAGCTGCTTATTTTCTTGCTACACTTCCAACAGATGTACCTCTAGAAACTCCTCCAGGAATTACACCAGGTGCTTTTTCAGAAGTTCCAGCAGGTATTCTTCTGGAGATTCCTAGAGATTTTTTTCTAGAGATTTTTTCAGGAATTCCTCTAGAAATTTCTCCGGGAATTCCTATAGGCATGTCTCCGGAAATTCCTCCTAGAATTCGTCCAGGGTTTCCTCCAGGCATTTCTCTAGAGAAATGTTTCAGGAATTCCTCTAGGGATTTCTGCAGAGTTTCTCCAGATATTCCTCAAGGAATTCTTCTATGGATTCCTCGAGGAATTCCTGTAGAGATCCCTTGAGCAATTCCTACAGCTACATCTTCAGGAATTTCTCCAGAAATTTCCCCAGGCATTCCTCTAGGGGTTCATCCTGGCATTCCTTCAGGCATTCCTCTGAATCCTCTAGGGATTGCTCTAAGGATTCTTCCAGGAATTCATGAGTGATTCTTCAAAAAATTCCTTCAAGGATATCTCTAAAGATTCCTCCAAATATTCCTCCAAAAGTTCCTGCAGGAATTCCTCCAGGGCATCCTCTTGAAATTTATGCAGGGATTCCTGCAGGAGTTCTTCCAGGGATTCCTCTCAAAATTCCTCCGAGAATCCCTGTAAGGATTCTTCCAACAATACCTCTACAGATTCCTCTAGGAATTCCTCCAGGAGTTCATCTATATATTCCAGTAGGCAAGGTTGCAACCATTCATTTGCAAAGATTTACATTCATTTGCTATTATCTCAGTTCAGAGGCATGCTATCGAAAAACAATGTATGGATGAATTTAACCTTGTAGTTTTATCTGAAAGTTTGCTGAATAACAAAGGGGTCGCACACGCATTCCAAAGTCGTGAGCGAGCTGTGAAGACAACTTTCCACAGCGTGAATGAAATTTACATTCACCGCGTGGAGAGTTGCCTTCACAGCTCGCTCACGACTTTGGTATACGTTTGCGATCCCAATGATATTCGGCAAACTTTCAGATAAAACTACAAGGTTAAATTCATCCATACATTGTTTTTCGATAGCATGCTTCTGAACTGAGATAATAGCAAATGAATGTAAATCTTTGCAAATGAATGGTCGCAACCTTGCCAGTAGGTATTCTTATGAAGATTCCATCAGAATTACCTCTAAAGATTTCTTCAGGAATTCCCCAGACATTCCTCCTGGAGTTCTTCCAGGCATGCCTTTGGAGAATCCTCTAGGAATTCTTCCAGGAATTCTTCCAAGGATTTTTCTAGGGATTGCTCCTGAGACTCCTCCTAGCATTCCTCCAGAAATTCCTCTGGGAATAGCTCTAAAGATTCCTCCAAGAAATCCTACAGACATGTCTTCAGGTATTTCTCCAGGGATTTTTTTCAGGAATTCCTCTAGAGATTTATCCTGAAACTTCTCTGGAGATTTCTCCAGAAATCCGTACAGATATGTTTCCTGGAATTCCTTCGAAAAAAAAAATCTTCAGGCATTCCGCCAGACATTCCTCAAGGAATTCCTCCACGTATTCCTCCAAGATTTCATCCAGGAATTCCACCAAGGACTCCTCCAGGAGTTCCTTCATGATGTCCTTAAGAAATTGCTCCAGGATTTGATCCAGGAATTACTCAAGGAATTCCTCCAGAAATTTATACATCAATATCTCCCAGAATTTTCTCTTGGAATTCCTTCAGAAATTCCTCCAGGTATTCCTCCCGAAATTTATCTAGATATTCCTTTACAAGTTCCATTAGGGACTCCTCCAAAAATTCTTTTCCGGATTTCTCTAAGGATTTCTCCAAGATTTCATTCAAGAAATTCAACAGGGACTCTTCTAGGTATATTTCAGGAATTCCTTCAGCAATTCCACGAGAAATACTTCCAAGAATTCCTTCAAGATGATTTCCAGGTATTCACCAAGGAATTTATCCAGGTATTCCGGCAGGGATTCTTCTAGGGATTCTTTTGGGGATATCCCCTAGGATTGATTCTTCCAGGGACTCCTCAAGGGATTCCTCTACAAATTCCTCCAGATATTTGTCCAGGCTTTCCTCTAAGCATTCTTACAGAAATCCCGTTCCTCCAAACATTTCTCCAGGATTCGACTAGGAAGTGCTCCAGGAATTTAACCAGGGATTGCTTCAGAGTCCTACAAGAAATTTCTCCAGGAATTCCTTCAGGATTTTCTCCACGAGTTTTTCCAGGGATTCCTCCAGGTATTTCTTCAAGAACTATTCTACGGATTTTTCCAGGAATTCCTTAAGAAATTCGTCCCGGAATCCCTTCAGGACTAAAGCTTCCTCCAGGCATTCCGACCAGAAATCTATCAGGAATTTATCCTCGACTTGTTCAGGAATCCATCTATGAATTCCTTCAAGAATTCCCCTGCAGCTCCTTCAAAGGAATTCTTTCAGAAATTCGTCCTGTGATTCTTTCACGAATATATCCTTAGATTCTTTTTTTCTCCGAGAAATCATTCAAGAAGTTATCAATTGTTTTTTTTTAAGAATTCCTACAGAGATTCCTACTTTGTCTTTTCCAGGGGTGTTTAGAGGGTGTTCCTCTATCTATTGCTTTTTTGTTTTGATCATTAATGCCACAGTTTGTTTTGAGCTTCTTGTATCGTATGCCAAAACAGATCTGACCTGATTAGCTATCCACCTGGAAATTGCACATGGTTTTACCCAACGATTGTCAAAAACTGCTGAGCCGTCGTCATGCTAATAGCAATTGCTTCGGTTATTTTTGACAGGTCGTTGGAGTACCGTGACACTGATTGCTCAGTAATTATTTTAATTACCGAAATTATCCCCGAGCGCTCAGCTGTTTCAATCTGGCCAATGACCAGGGTTCCTGATTTCCTCTTTTCATCCTCTTCCACATTCGAAGACAGTCAGCAGCGAACGGTTGTCGCTTTAGTTTGAGTGTTTGTTTGTCAACGACGACAGCAAACTCCGGCAAACGGTGGGAAGCCACACTTGGAAATTACTCATTCGTCCACATTCGCATCGCAAGCGATCGAGCAGTGATGCGTTTCGTGAGTGATATTGTGCATACGATTTTTTGATGTTTTCAAAATATGCTCATTATTTTCTTTGCTAATATAGCATTTCAACAGCAATACACTAAAAATGTATGCATTACATGCAGACATTATCTGCTAGTTATGATAATAATCGATTCGATCGCTCACCAGCATTCTTCACCATTCATTCAATCGCTTGCGATCCAAACTGATACGAACGGCAACGAATATCCATGTCAAGCAGCTTGCGCATCGCTTCCCGCTTGTGATGGGGTTGCGTGTTTGATCACGACAATCCGTTTGCTGCATTTTTCTCGATTCGCTTCAGAAATGGGGAGTGAATATGAATGGAGTGAGGCGAATATACCGATCCTTGCAGTGGTCATAAATATTACTGAGTTCAGTAAAAAAAAGTTCGTGTGTACGACGTTTGCCGGGACAGCTAGTATACTAATTCATGAGGTATTTTTAAGTTTAATTGTTATAATCTTTTGGAATGCTATTTGATGAAAATAAAAATGAAACTACATCTAGAATCCATACCAATACATGAAAAATTATCGAAATGTTGAATTAACATTTGCGACTTACGGTGTTTTGTGAAGTTAGGCTCAATAAGACTTTCTCACGTGTCAACCTTTTCACACTCATCATTCTCTCAATCATAATAGTTGTTGGCACGGTACAGGGCGCAGAGCAAGAAGTCACGGATTCCGTAGCAATTCATTTATTAGAAAGGCTTTAAAGCTAAAATGGATGGCAAAGTAAAGTTACACAGTTCTGGTTCAAATACTCAACAATACTCACAATTCTGTGACTCTAGTGTCCTTTCACTACGTCCTGGAAACCGTCCTACGGTATGTCTGGTCAATTCTCCTGTTTTAATTTAGTTAGATCGTATTAGTCACAAGCAAATATTGAAAGTTAAGTTTACTCACAGTCCGTACTAGTAGTAGATAGTTTAATTTGTCTAATTTAAGTTTTAGTCCTCTAAATAGGGTGATTTGTGCATGAAGGCTAACCTATAAATTTAGTTAAACTTTAATCGTAAACAATTTCATCAAATTCAGAAATTTTCTTACAAACATGTCATCTCACTATTGTCACCAACTCCAATTCACATTTTTAGCAGATAATACCATAATACTAGCGAATAATTCAATAATTTTAGGAACTTTTAGCAACTAATTCTGTTCACTGCATGACATTCATAATTCTGCATGATTCTCTTCTATTATTTCTCATTTTGACATTTCATCATGTTTTTACTTACACTAACGAACTATTGGAAGACAAGCGGTCCGTCAGATATGAAGCATCCCTGTGGATAATATGTGGCGTAACGTCTACGGGTGTAACGCCTCCCGCAACAATAGTAGTTTACGCAACATGGTGCAGAATGAAGATTTTTACAGCACGAGTCGTACAAGCCTCGTTGGATAATTACGACGAGTGCTGTAAAAATCGAGTTCTGCACCGAGTTGCGTTCAACGTTTTTTGCAATTTCATAAATTACCATTTGAGGATAGTTTTTAACAAAACTTTTTCATGAAGCTGGACACTGATGTTCATAGTCATGTTTAAGAAAGTCAGATCATAGCAGGTTATACTGTGCAGTTGTCACAATTTTTCAAAACTGCGTCCTGAAAGCATCAAGAAGTTGATCAAAACTGAGAACAGTGCTGTAATGGTTCATTACACAACGCAAATCAGTGCTGTAATGAACCATTACAGCACTGTTAATTTAGTGTGGGAAAGTAGGCCTTTTCCTGTCAAACTTGCGTGAGGTAAAACAGCCTATTACGATAAGAGATTGCATAGATTTTATCGTCATAACAACCATGGCTGCCACGATCATCCATGCTTCGTGTTGTTCCCTCATTCAGCGCCAACACCCGCTCCCACACCCACACAATCACAATGTATAATCCACAAAAAAAACTCCTCGCACGTGCTCCCCCACATCAATTTCACGATCCAACCGCTTGCGATGTGATGTTTCGTACGGTGACGACGACACTGATGATGATGGCAGGCGCACACATGACGCGCTCTCGCGTCTCGCTCACATGAGCAGAGCTCACACGCGTTCTTCTCGCGCCGTGTTCGCCGAAAAAAAGGGTTCACCAAACCAACCATTATCATCGTCGTCATTTCGTCGTCATCATCGCATCGGCTCGATTCCGTTTTGTGCTCGCTGTTCCCCCCTTTCTTTCGAGTCGAGCGAGAATCGCTCGCTGCTGATTGTTTACATTTTCCGAAGCGGCGGCGGCGGCGGTCCATGCATGCGGATTGCTACCGACCGAGAAACTGGTGGTGGCAGCGATGGCAATGAAGCAGACGATGATGACGCGATATGCAGCCATCAGATTTTTTTTTAACTGGCGGCGTGCGGCACCAATCCGGAGTGGATGGGTTGAGAAGATATTCAAATTTGTTTTTTTTTGCTGATGGAGGTTTGGTGTGCGTGTATGCGCACGGGCTTTTGTGCTGCTGTTTACACCTCGATGCATTGTCGAGAAAAAAAAGGGGCGGAGTGAGTTATTTTGGCGAGTTGAAATGGTGGGATTTGCTTCTTGTTGCGGAAGGGGTTAAAATGGAAGGGTTAGATTGATGGCAGCTAAATTATATCAAAACAAGGGGTATTGGTAAGAACAGTTTTACAGAACAATCTTTTACTTGCTAACGTAATAATATATGTATGATGAACTTCTTCTTCTTCTTCTTCTTTTTAATGGATCTACATTCCATAGTTTATTAATTGAATGGCTTTCTTTGCCTGCCATTGCATGAGTTTGTATTGCGAGGCAAGGCGAATTATACACTGGGCCCAGAGAGTCGAGAAAATTTTCCCGACCGGAACGGGATCAAAGTCACCGTCTCCGGATTGGCGATCCATAGCCTCAACCATTTGGCTAACTGGAGATTTAAAACTGTTTAATTGTTTTAGTAAATTTAATATTACGTGGGTAAAAAGTTGGAGTCCCATAAAGAGCATCCATTAAGTACGTCACGCCAAATTTGGGATTTTTAACAAACCTCCCACCCCCCTCTCCCCAACGTACGGGTTTATCCTATATATATATGATACATTGCTTGTCCCACTACCACAAAACCCCGCTCCCCCTAGGATCATGACGCACTTAATGGATGGACCCATAGTCAAAGTATTGAACTATCTTATTTTAGTTATATCTTGTGACTCTTTCAGTAGTTTTTGCGGCAATCATTCATCAATTATTCCAGACATGCTTCCAGATGTTTCGCTCATAACTTTTCCAGAAATTCCGTCTAGAGCTTATTGAAATCCCTCGAAAAAATCTCCGAGAATTAGTTCGGGGAATTCTTCCAGACGTTTCTCCAAAATTCTTCCAAACATTTTCTTCAAAATCATTTCGGAATTATCGGAAACGCATTTTCCGGGATTTTTTTTAAAGTACCTCCAAGAATGTTTCCGGCAATTTTGGGAGATTTTTTTAAGTTCCTACAACACAAATTTATCGCTTGCATTGATTTTGTTCACTTTCATAGTGCCGGCGATGCACCAAATGCTGGTTCTGCAACCCTACCGGTAGTATCTAATATGGTCTGAGCCCTTTTTCTTGCTAACCGTTTCTAAAAAAAACGTGGTTTTATGTATCGCATGCATGGGCTTGGATCACTGTTACATTTAACCTCTTCAGGCGGGACACCCGGAACCAGTTTCAGGACATCACCGGTTGTCTTAAATGTGGTTCGAGACTATGTTCTTATAAATCGTTCATCAGGTTATCGAAAAAACTGTTATTTCATGTACCATCTTACCCTGCTCATTCGACACGGAACCGGTTTCGGAACACTATCAGTTCAGATATGGTCTGCGTATATTTTCCTGCTTAGGCGTCGTCAACAAATTTCATAACGCTATAGGCACAGACAAACAGACGTCTCACACTACTCACTTTTCATCGTTACTATTTTTAACGGCTAGTTCAAATATTTTGTAGTTCGCAAATCACTCGATCACGGCGCTCGTATTGTTTTTACTCCTGTTTGACGTTTGCTCACTACCGCCACCTACTGAGTGGTTTGCGTAACATAGCTTGGCTAGCATGGGGCGATTATGTTTTCGTGACGATGACTTTTATCACAATTTGTTCCAAGTCATACGTCTGTTTGTCTGTGCTATAGGGGTAAGGGGGGTCCATACAAAAATTGTCGTGTTTTCATACAAAAAACCGTTACGGAGGGGGGAGGTTTCGGTGGGACACCCGGAATTGGTTCCGGATCACAACTGGTTCAGATATAGTCTGAGACTATTTTTCTGCTCACCGTTCATCAGGTTTTCCAAAATACCGCGGTTTGATGTATGTCATGCATGGGTTTGTGGCATTTTTATATTTCAGGAGGGGCCCCTGAGGTACCGGTCCGGAACACCTAAATGGCAATAACTCCGGAGCGGCTTGACCGATCCGATCCATTTTCATTAGGAAATAATGGGACCAGATTCCGCGTCGAATAAACCATCGGTAATTGGAATCGGTTGAGGTTTACCGTTTATTATGTACACACACAACATACACGCACAGACATCACCTCAATTCGTCGAGCTGAGTCTATTGGTATATGTGATTCGACCCTCCGGACCTTCTATTAGAAAGTCATTATGAGAGTGAACATATAGCCTTTCCAGTACACTTTGATCGGAACGATCGAAGTATCTCTTAATTTTTGTCGTAGTGGAAAACGTTTTACAATTTTCTAAAAACTATTTTCTTTCGAGTTTTCGTTTCAAAATGGTTTCTGCAAAACGGAAAAACATTTTCCACCAGAAAAAAGTCAGGAAATACCTCACGCTATGTCCAAAGGGAAGTATTATGAAAATCGAATGTACCTCAAGTATTATTCCCTAGGACCATAGGTTTGGACCTCTACTTTCAGAATCTGTACGGCTTAAAATATTTCATCTTGGGTTTTTTGATATTTTTGATTTTTTTCCTATTTTCCCATACAAATGTCGAGAAAAGTCATTTTTAGGTCATTTTCATCCCATATAAATATCTAGAGGTCCAAAAATGCGGTTCGAGCGAAAAAAATTTGAGGTACATTCACTTTTCATAATACTTCCCTTTGGACATAGCGTGTACCTTGATCCTTCCTCTAACTGTGTGTGAAAACCGATGTTGAAAATACTACTTCGTTGTTTAATTTACATTCATAAACATAAAAAATGAGAAAGTGTGCCTTACCGCTGTCGAGACAATTCCATATTCTGAATATGCACGTCAAACGGGACAAAAATCTAAATTTTTATGAATTGGTGCCCAGGAACCTACTTAGGGCTTGTCCATAAACTGCGTAGACTCATTTTTGGCTATCTCAGACCCCCTCCTCTCCCACCGTAGACTTTCGTCCATACAAAAATTATAAAATTTGTATGGACCGTAGACTTTGGCCAGATCCCTTTCGAGTCTACGTAGTTTATGAACAGATCCTTATAAATTAGTTTGTAGTTTGATCACAGGATGATACCAAAACATCTTTTTGAAATTGAGTTTAGTGTTAAAATGAAGTTCCAAACATCCATCAGTTTATCAAAATAATAAAAAAAATAGTTATTTATGTAATGAGTTGCAAAAAGTTGATTTTATCAGCACGAGTCGTACATTTATCAAACGAGGCTTGCCGAGTTGGATAAATACGAAGAGTACTGAAAAATCGAGTTCCATACAACATTTTATGCAATTCAGTATCATAATTTATGTTTTATATAACTCATTTTGGTATCATAATGGCCAATTTTTCCGAACTGGTTCATTATGCAACTGAAATGAGTTGCATAATGAAAAATAGTTGTATAATGTTCATAATGCAACTCATTTGAGTTGCATTATGAACATTATGCAACTCAAATGGGTCGCATTATGAAAAAATCATTGCATAAAATTTTGTATGGAACTCGTTGCAAAACTCGATTTTTTCAGCACTCTTTGTATTTATCCAACTCGGCAAGCCTCGTTGGATAAATGTACGATTCGTACTGAAAAAATCAACTTTTTGCAACTAGTTACATAAATAACTATTATGCAATGATTTTTCCATTATACAACTCATTTTAGTGAACATCATAAAATGCAACTCAAATGAGTTTTTTTTTTGTTTTTATTTTTGTGTATTTTAACTTATGCTAATTCTACACTTACAAATGAGTTGCATTCTGAACATTATGCAACTATTTCCCAATATGCAACTCATTTCAGTTGCATAATGAATAAGTTAGGAAAAAATGGCTTTTATAATACTAAATAAGTTAGATAAAATAGATAATTATGATACTGAATTGCATAAAAGAATCTTCAGCTGTGAATTCATTCAGATATTCTTCCAGGAGTTTCTCCGGGAATAACTGAACTTCTTTATAAAAAATGCTGGACTTCTTAAAAAAAACTTTTGTTTACGTTGCATGTGGGATTTAACACAACATGTTGAACGAAAAGTGGTGAAAACCCGTAAAACATTAAAAAGTTTTATCTGTCGCATATTTTTTATTTTCGATTCATCTAAGTAGTCAATGCTAGCAATGGAAATATTAAGAGTAGTTCTTCCAAATAAGGGATAACAATTGTTGTTTCTTCGAGCAATCTAAGAGTTCTGTAGAGCTAAAGTTGAGCAATTTGTATGGAGATTTCACTTTTTTGCGCACCGTCCCTAAAGGGATATTATATGGCAGATACAAAGATACTCTCTGCCCAAGGAGTTCAAGGAATATTTCTATACGAATAGTTCATAGACAGACCGTGAATCGAACCCGTCACCCTGAGCATGGTGTGTTCTTAAATCTTTATTAACGAAATTTTTAGCCCCGGCTAGTTCATCTCAAGAACCACAGCCCAACTTCCCTTCCAAAGGAAGAAATCATATTTAGTGAGTAAGTTGAGAGTGGGTCCTCGGCGTGATAGTCACGGGCTGTTCCGGGTCATTTGTCCGAACGCCATTTGGCCGAATGCCGTTTGACCGAAAAATGAATGATGAATTTAAGTGACCAGGCCACTGTTCCCCGCATCAATATAACTCGAAAGAAAATCCTATGATTAAAAGAAGGATAAATATTTGATAAAATGTTAGCGGTTTCAACGCCAACTAATCCCAAAATGTCAAAACTAGAAATAATAGTTTATGATTGAAAGAAGGAAATATTTGTGATGATCATAACTTTCTCTGAGTTCTTTTGATCATAATTCCGCCTAACGGCATTCGGCAAAATGGCCGGACACCAATCAAAGCTATGCTTTTTTTTGAGAAATATCTTGCTGATTTTGAGACGGTGATGAAGGCACATCCTGACTTGATGATTTCAGCAGTACAAATGAATCAAGCTCCACAGAAATGTGTGCAGACAGCATGAAGGAAACGTGTGATCCCGAGGAGATGGTGATTGTGGGAAGTAATAGAAAGCTTATGATTTTAGAACCAGGGGCTGTCCAATTATTACGTAACGGGTCATGAGGGAAGGCGGGAAGGGGAGTTGTGTCAACAAATCGTGAAAATTCCCTTACGTAATCAATGGACAGTCCCTAAAAATACGAGGACTTTGAAAGCAAATGGAGGACAGCTAAGAATTGTAGAAGAAAGTTGTAGATTGCAAAAGAAAACTGAAGATTCCGGGCGGCAGCCGGAACTGCGGATGTCACTGTTTATGTTCATTTCAAATAAATAGAAAACACACCCTGAAGAAGCTTTTAAATACGACTGTTTGGTTTTAAATGCTGCGCCTTTGATTGTTTTTTCCAAGGTCTTACGTTGTAAGAAGTTTATCAAAATTTCTTTCATGTGTTTTTTCTTTTTTTTTTTGAAAGGTCTCCTAAACAAATTTTAAATCGCAAATTTGGGAGCGATTGGTGGCGTCACCGTATTCCGCATTGCGATTGAAATTTGTATGGAATTTAGTATGGGAAAACGTGTTTTTTTTTGCATTTTTCTCCTATTTTTTTTGTCGAAAACGATATAACTAATGATGTTGAAGTACAGCCTAGGATAAGCCAAAAAAATTTGCCGAAGACCGCAAAGTGATCCGACACTTGTGAAAAAAGTTAAAACGTACAGATTGCACGATCGTGCTTAACATTTAACATGTAAAAGAATACAGGTATTCTTCGATATAACGTACCCTCGATATAGCGAATTCAATATAACGTACATTTTACTTCGATATAACGTACAACATTGAACTTTTTTTTATTTTTTCCCAGGAATAACCCTCAGATAAACTACGATATCACTCATATCAATGCTGTGTTGCAGCATTAGCCTTGTAACCCAAAATTAGCGCAATTTGGGGAAAAAAATTGTGTTCGTTTTTTTTTTCCTGTTCGGGTGAGCCACTGCGACCAGTATTTAGATCTTTTGTGGCATTACCCGTATCCTTAGTATTTAGTGCATGTCGTACTACTCCATTGTCATTGAGAGGCAATGAAGCATCGATTTCTATACAGTTCCTGTTTTGTTATCGCAGTGGTGCAGGAAATCGATTGCGATGAAAAGGTACCGTTATCATAGAGATTAAATTCCAATGAAAGAGCGCCCCTAATCAAACACAATCTATTTGAATTCTGAGAAAAACAAAACGGTGGTACTGATATTTATCCATGCATCGGAACTCTAGCCACATCCATGTCTTGCTTCTAGTTTAGTCCCAGGACAACAAAGAAAAACCCGGGACTTTAGGCTAGTTGCAAAACTCTGTCAAATTAGAGAATGTGTTCTACAATAAGAACGCACGTGAATCCTTGAATTACCAGAACTTAACAGTCCTTGATAGGTTAGTACGCAATTAGATACGTAAAGTATGTTTGTTTTCCTAACGTCAAGTGTAGTCTCGGGTGGACAAAGTCCGATTCTTTAACTATCAGTAAGGCAGAATAAATGCAATTTTAGAAACTGTCACCAGTAACAAGGACTTTGTACCATGAATCCTTATTACCAAAACACATTACCCCAACTTGACAAACTGGATGTCACTAGGGTTCGGTTTGGTAGATCTTGAACGTTACGCAACACATAAAGGCGATCTACCTACGTTACGGGCTCCGTTAAAGATCGATCATATTTTAAACCCCCTCAACCATTCATCCATCAGCACGGGTCTCCTGACACCTTGGATTGGGGTTCCCTGTTTGGTGGACTTTTACCCCCGGAACAGGTGGTCCGTAGTGTTATTCTTAGCCAATTGAGACAACCGCTACCGACACTACACAGCTATCTAGGCAGATCGGGAAAATAAGTTAACATTGATGGTTAACTTCTAAACGATCCCGTTCAGCCAACATGTACGTTATATCGAAGCACAAAATACGAAATGAGTTTTTCGTGAAAACTCATGTTTTCATTATTGGTTTTGTGAATTTCACCGAAATCATTATTTGAGGTTAATTTCACGGCGGTGGCTTCTATTTTCGTCTGTTTTCCACTATAACTCAGTCAAATTTGAACCAATTGATACAAATTTTGGAATGTGGTGAGATAGGTATAGGGTAAAAACTCCCTTAGTGGAAGTAGTACCAATAGTGGTGGTAGTGCCAATTTAGCACTATTTCAAACAAAAAGCTTGCAAATGACATTTTTAATAGATGCATCATAACTAATTAATAACATTAATTGAGTTTTGTGTTCAGGATTTGCCGAAAAACCTATTTTAAACAATTATTTTTCTTAAATGTTTTGCTCCTTTGCACCTATAGTGGTGGTAGTGTTCCTATAGTGGTGGGTCCCATAAGAATTCAATGGGATGCGCCACTATATAGGAACCATTGTTAAATTTTACCTCCATAATAGGTACCGTGTACCTATAGTTGGTGCAATTGATTTATTAGCAAAAACTGAAATAAACAATGGTTTTTACATTTTTCCTAGCAAATTTAAGTGAAAAACTACCGATTAACGTTTTCAAACTTTTTATTTTGTGGTATTATCAATTTTATTTAAATATTTTTCTACAAGGAACTACTAATAGCACCACTATTGGTACATTTACCCTAGTATCTATCCATGTACAACATTTCAAATCAACTGGTTCAAAATTGACTGAGTTATAGTGTAAAACAGACGAATATAGAAGCCACCGCCCAAGTGGCGCGATACCCTATTAGACAAAAAAAAATCAACTTATGAATAAAATGCAAAAAAGTACGTTTTTCCATACTAACTCCCACACAAATTGCGGAATACGGAAACGCAACCAATCGCTTCCAAATTTTGCACAGCTGTTTTGAACGCTAATACAGATTGGAAAAGCTTTGTTCTGAGTTGATGCGATCAAATTTAAATTTTCTCCATACAAAGTTGACCCGCTCTAATAACTATATTTGCCATTAAAATGATGATTGCATGTCCATCTATTTATAGTTCGTGTGGTCTTAATGATCGTATTAACCCATATCCGCCCAGCGTCCTATTTATAGGACAGATGCCCCGAACGCCCAGCGTCCTATAAATAGGACAGTCCTTTTGATGTGAATATCTCCAGAATTATGCAAAATTTTAGAATACGTTCTTCAGAGAAGATGGTCTCCACACCCATACCTTGCTCATAGTGGACAATATAGTTTGTGACTGGTTCACTAGGTGGCGTAAACGATGCTGCAAAGATTACATATTGTCACGATCTATGAGCTTCATTTCCAATGCGAAAATAATTTGTTTACCTGGAATCTTTACAATAATTAATGATTTATAGTTCATTTCTTCGGCAGAGTTGTTTATCAATACATACAAAAGTCAATGTATGTATGATTGTATGTTTATATGCTTGTTTGTTTATATGTTTGTATGTTTGTCTATTTGTATGTTGATATGTATGTACGTATGTATATATGTATCAATGTACCGCCATAACTCTGGAATGCGTCAAGAAATTTCAATCAAATTTGGCATACACATTCCTTAGGATGTGGTCGTGGTAGTAGGGTTATTGGAATTGAAGATGGCGGCTTAGTCTCCAAGATGGCGGTCTAAATTCCAGAATATATGCTTTTTTACGGCAATGCTGCTTCGGATACTATACAATATGGGTATCTATCGATCGGGCATCATAAGTAGAACTTAAAAATGAATATCGGACGCCATTTTGAAATCCAATATGGCGGACCATATCCAAGATGGCGACCATGGAATGGTAGTTTGATCTATAATACCATGCAATATGGGTATCTATCGATCGGGCTTGATGAGTAGAAGTCAAAAATCGATATTTAACGCCATTTTTAAATCCAAGATGGCGGACCATATCCAAGATGGCGGCCACGGAATGAGAGTTTGAGCTATGATACCATGCAATATGGGTATCTATTGATCGGGCTTCATGAATAGAAATCAAATATCGATATTTGACCCTATTTTTACATCCAATATGGCGGACCATATCCAAGATGGCAGCCATAAAAAAGTAGTTTTATACCATGCAATAATGGGTATCTATCGATCAGGCTTGATGAGTATGGTAGGGTAGTGAGTAGGGTAAACGGTGGAGAAGGCGGTCTGGAAGAGGGTTTGGGTGAAGGATACAGTACACTAAAACCTCCATTTAGGTAATGAGTCGGGACTGCCTAAATAGAATTTTTACCTAAATGGATTCATTACCTAAATGGATTCAGTTTATTACCTAAATGGATTACAAGGTTGCAAAGAAGTTCAACAAGGGAGAGTTACTAGGAGATTTAAAGGAGATCATGCGGAGTTTCAGATAGCTTTCAATGAGTTTCAGGAGGGGGTGGGTTTCAGGTGGGGAGGGGCTTCAGGGGCGTTTTCGGGGGTTTTGAAGTGTCTTAGATCAGAATTGTCATTCAAATCACTAGCTGGGCACGAAACACGAAAAACCTTGCGAAAAACCCAGCAAAATTCCGCCAGACTGAAAAATGATTGAATGTCGGGTCAAAGTCGGGTCAATTTTTATCGTATGTTGGGCCATTATTGGACCAACATCGAACAACTGTTGAGTCTATATTGGGTTTGGCGACCAAAATAAAAACAGGTGAATGAGAGGTTGATGTCGGGTTTGACGTCATCAATGCTGGAGCTGATATCAATGGAATGATGGAAGGATGATTGATTATCTCAATTTCAGCTGGAAATGACGCTGGATACTGGCACTTTCAACACTGCATGGGGGGGTTCATCGAAAGCGATGCAGCACAAACTGAAAACAAAAGTGAAAATTTTCGCTTCACGTTTCGGTGCTGGTTTTGCTCCTTTTTTCTGGCTGCTCGTTCCTCTCGGCGGTGCTCGTTTCTCATGTTAGAAGAGACACACGCGCCCGTCCGTTCGCCAATACTCGTGTGCGGATGTATGCGGTGGTGGTGGGTGCGTGCGAAGTGGGCATTGCTTGCTCACTTACTACTGTTACAGTTAGCCAGGGCAGACAGTCTTGTAAGCAGCAGTCCACGTCCGGCGAAGTGGTCGCCTTCGTTGGCTTTCGTAGATTATAGAACAGCCAGCCTTCAAGAAGTTCAGCTTACAAGAAAATTCTGGCACGATAAGTTTTTCTGGCTGTTGGAAGGTCGGTTCTGAAAATGCATATATGCTACAAACACAGTCCGATGTACTTAATACCTCAAGGACAATACTTCATCATCATAAAGATGTTCTGTTTAGGGGGCAACATTGCACCCCCCCCCTTCCCCCCATACCCACTCCCTAACCCCACTCACTACTTCTTTCCCATAAACCAGTCTTATACCTAATCTTAAGCACTCCAACTGATTTGAACACAATCATATTCCATTTAGGTAACGTTACCTAAATGGAGGGACCTAAATAGATTTTACCTAAATGGATCCTACCTAAATGGAGGTTTGAGTGTAGAGGGAGTGGAGTAGAAGGTTAGGGTAGAGGATAGAGTAGACGGTAGGGAAGTGGGTAGGATAGAGAGTAGGGTTGAGGGTTGGAAAAAGGTCAAGGTAGAGAGTAGGGTCGGTGGTACGATTAAACACAAGATAGACTAGAGCACGGGTTCCCAACCGGTGGTCCGCGGCCCCCTAGGGGGCCGTGAAGCCAGTCCAGGGAGGCCGCGATGTTACCAAAACAATTTTTTTTTTTCTATGTTGTGCAAATTATACCAATTTTTAATTTTGTATACCGCCACCCCCAGAAGCCACAATTCGTGGAACAAATTTTCAGTATAAAACGCCTACAGAAGAAAAATTTTTGGCTGCGCCGCTATTTTTCGGCTACGACTGAAACTGAATGTACATTATTGCTTACGAAATGTGAGTGTCGAATAAAAAAAAACATATTATTGTTCGTCGAAAATCCCTCCCACAGTAAGTTTCTGCCTAGGTCACTGTGCCCAAAAAACTCGGTTTCGTTCATTTAATTCATATTTTTTTCTTAAAATTTTCATTGGGCCGCAGATGTTTTGACAATTTTTAAAGGGGGCCGCCACGTCAAAAAGGTTGGGAACCCCTGGACTAGAGGGTACGGTAAAGAATAATGCAGTGATTATGGTAGAGTATAGGGTAGAGGGTATGGCAGATGGTATGATAGAAGGTTATGATAGAGCGTAGGGTAGAGGGTTGGAATAGAGGGCAAAGAAGACAGTAAGGTAGATGCTAGAGAGTGGGGTGAAGAATTGAGATGAGATGAGCTGAGGTTTTTTTGAGATACCTTCAGGAATTCTTTCCAGGATTTCTTCAGACATTCCTTTCGAGAATCTTCCCAGGATTCCTTCAGATATTGCTTTCGAGATTGCTGTACGGATTGCTCCGGAGTTCTATTCAGGTATTTTTACAGGAGTTGCTTTGGAAAATCCTGCAAGGATTCGTTTAGTTATTCTTTTCTGCATTCCTTCAGGGATTTGTACTGGAATTCTTTTAGAGAATACTTCCCGGATTCCTGCTGTGACTCTTAAAGGGATTCCTCCCGAAAAAATGTTATGAAAAAATATAGATTTCTTCCGAGATTTTTTTTTCAGGCAATCCTAGATCATAGAGACATCTTCTATGGTTCTTACAGGAATACCTGCTCAGCTTCTGACCGGCAGGACCAGAAGTCATCAGGAATCATGATTATCTCTCTAAGGATTTCATCAGGTATTCTTTACAGGATTCCATCATGAAAAACTTCAGAGATTTCTGCCAGAATTGCTTTAGAAAATCCTGAAAGGATTCTATCAGAAATTTTAACCACCGTTCTTTCATGGATTCCTGCTGGAATTACTTCACAGATTCATTTTAGTATACTTTCAAAGTGTTTTGTCGAAACATATTCAGAGAATCCTAATGGAATTCTTTCTACGAGCTGCGATCCTTGCTTTATACAGTAATTCCTCTCGGGATTTCTCCTGTGATTATTTCAGATATTCCTTTCAAGCTCTCAGACTTACCTCAGATTACCTCAGAATTCTACCAGATATGCCTCTCAGAATTCCTTCAGTATATCCTCTCGGGATTCCTTCAGGGATTTCTACCGGGAATGTTCTTACCCCCAGCGTTATGTTTTTCAGACTTTTGTACGTAATTCTATATTGCAATTGGTAGACCGAATAAAATTGAATTTTTGGATGGTTTATCATTTTTCATGCAGCCGAAAGACATCTTTTCGATGTAACATTGATAGTGCCCAGACTAGCACCATAAAACCCACATATTGTTCACGAATAAAAAATCATGGAGTAGTACAAACATAAGTGGAGAGGCCGTGTAGAGTATATCTGGTTGAAATTTTATATCAAAACATGGAATGATGATGAACCTGAGCGTGTTAGTGGAATACCTGTAAGTACGAGCCACTGAAGACGACGTTATAGTTGAGGTCGAAATACGTATTTGCCAAAGGATAAAAATTAAAAGGAACAGTATTTAACACGATTTTGCTTTTAAAACATGCAACATTTCTGAAAAGTTTACGTATGGTGAGTACGTAAAGAGAACTTGTGGGGTACTAAAGGAAAAACTCAATTACTTTATTAGAAATCATTATATGTGTTAAATCAAACTTCTACCGTACTTTAACGTTTGGTTATGCTACACATAGTGAGCACTCTTTATTTGATTCGTTAAAAAAAATAAATTTGAGAAATGTTGAACACTGCAGTCGAAACTACATGAAATACAAGGAGCATGCATTGCATACTTTTAGGCGTTTATCGTGATATATTTCTGCCCCAATTTTTAAGTCCTTTTTCTGTTCTTTTTGAGTGGTTATCATCTCTCTCACTTGTTTAGAGCTGTATTGTATCTATACGGATCAGAATATAACGATAGCGTAGAAGTTGTGTTAAAATAGAACTCGAGAGAATTATCAGATATTGAGGACCTACAATGAAGAATTTTTTTGGAACTACACCATAGACTTCCATTTTTTTCGTCGAATCATGCTTATTTTATTGGAACTTGTCCTTTGACGACAAATTTATTTAAAGATTTGAATTGTGAGACACCTTGGGCGTTAACGGGTTAACATAATCAATTATTTCAGAAGATATTTCCTGATATTTCAAATAATCTTATATATGTGTCCTAAGACTACCACTTCCTTACCAGCACCATTGGAAAATCCCTGACAAATGAAACCAATCATTCGACTCCCTGCCTGAGATAATTAAAGCAACGATTGCCACTTTTTATCTTCATCCGAGACAGAAAAAGAGGGAGAAAAAGTCCACTGAGGAAAAAAAATCGAATCATCTCCTCCAGCCAAGCAGGGACTTCCCCGCTTTTTGGCCATTTATTTTTACGACAAGTTTCTTCGGAAAACGACTGTTCACGTTTTTTTCGGTACAACGCTCCGTTTGCCTGTCGCGTGCTACCCGTCTTTGCTGAGGCTGCGGGACCGATTGCACACCCAGACCAGGACAGGCCACCCCGGGTTCAGTTCCTCAATGTAAACATAAAAAGCCAATGATTTCTTGTGCACCGAAACTAAAATGTCAACTACTTTTTCGTTTTCCCATTTTTTTTTGGGCCGGGGACCCTTCATCTCCATAAAAATCGACGAGAGGGAAGCAAAGCGAGAGCTGACTACCTTGTTGAAGGTTTTGGAAGCGTTGTTGAAGAGCTACCTCATCCCCATCCGATAGTGAGAGTAGAGTAGTAAAACGGATTTCGGAGACGGTTGTCGTCGGTTGTTGGTCGAAGGAGGTCTAACAGAACCAGCTCGACAGTTGGCATGGTGCAAGGAGGGTGCTATAAAACATATAGTTGGCACCTTCTTTGAGATACTTTTTTTTTCCATCGCACGGTTCTGTTGCAGTAATTTTTGGAGGTAGGGATTTATTTTTGGCCGGGCACACGTTCCTCCGAACCGGGCATGGAAGACATATGGGCTTGTTAATGGGCTAGGCAGGCAGCATTAGAAGATGACGCTTCTTCTACTAGAATGCAATTTTTTAATGTTTTGTTAAAAAACGAAGTCTTGTTTTATGGGAGGGGGTCAGCAATTCCATTTTTTACGATGAGATCAGAGCTGTTTTTTTAACGATTAAGTCAAGAATGAACCTCATTGACTTTGCGGCATTTGACAGTTTTTTACGGTAGACACTGTTTTTACAACATTTGCGTAAAAAATGATTTACAGATGCAATTATCTGCCATTTTATGGCAGCTGTCGGTAGAAAGTCAACCAGGATCAATCCTTTGAACAGCGTGGCACGTTCCTAATTTCCTGAAAGCCCGAACATCATGATCACCGTATCGTTTTGCGGATCACATTTCGTCACCTTGCATAATCCCGTGATAAATGGCCTACCTCGATTCGCACAATTATGATGTTAAAATCTGACGTTTGAATGGATTTCAGGTGACCCTCTTATGAATCCATTTCTCCCATCCAAGTAGACCTAGATAGCACACAAGCCCCTGGAGCTGCACAATGCAATCTAATTTTAGTCAATTCCAAAAACGCGAACAATACCGTCCGTTGTGGTACGAAAATAACCTGAAAACGCAATCGCGTGCGTAACGTGAACGTGACGCTACAATGAACCGTGCGGATTACCGTAGACGCAGCCCAGTCAGAGTTAACACTCCTCTAGTAAGTATGAATTCCATGTGAAGCCAGTTCAGCTGCTTGCGAGGTCAAACTCTTGAGCAACATGTGGGTTTGTGCATCGAAACAGCATGTTGGAAGCTTTTACCTGTCAGTTGTTGCTTTCTTTTCATTTTCAGAAATTCTGAACACTAGAGCTGACGTCCATCTAGATGGGAACATAGGTTTCCAATCAAAGTAGGTGTTGGAGGTTGGGGTAAGCCGGTTGCTTAGATGTGCTCTGGTATATCATTGATTTATGATTTCTTAAAACTACTTTTTTAAAAAGAGCTCCGCCCCAAAATTCTTCTGAGGGGAGTTCTGATGTGCTCAAGTAACGCGCATATTAAAAAGTACTTAATTAAGGGTTCTTTTGTTTTTCAGTATAGTTAGATATACCGTTAATGTAAGCAGAAGTTCTACTGCGAAAAGCAGCTCAACGAAGTTCTGTGTACAAACAACCTTAAAACTATCCCAGACACTTTTTATTGTGAAACAATTTTATGTCCATCATGAATTCTACCATGTGCTCAGAAGAACCCTTCGCTGGACCATTTACTTACAAAACGAAACAAGATAAATTGGTTACGGCACAAAAGATCCTCTATCATCATTCCTGGAATGTATCCTATAATTTCCAAACAGACGGTCAGTGTGGTCATCCTATGCTGCTGCACCATACATAACCCATCCAAGGTGATGCAAGTGGCCTATTTCGAGGTACCCGGGTTGCAATAAATTTGTTCGTACGAAAAAAGGTCGAATGTGCGCGTCTGCAAAAAAGGGATGATGATGACGACGATGAATAGTGCGACGCAGACAAGCCAAGGCGGCGAAGAGGGATAACTAATTGAGTGTCCGTCCGTCATGACGGAAGACAATGGAAAGAGATACCAGTCGTACGCATTATTGAACCCAATTTCAGGGTGGAGAGATGGTTTGTGATGGATACGAGTGGAAACATGTGTCTAACAAGGGTAGCAGAATGGTCAAGGCTCAAGAGTTTTCTTTGGGATCATTCCAATGTATCCCGTGTAGTAATTTTGTTTTTTTTTTTTTAATTTAAAGGCCCATCACGATTGAGATAATAAATGCTTATTTATCAATGACATTCACGCTAAGACCGCTCAGCACTAAGGTGCAAAATCGTGAAATTCGCAAAAAATGTTGCACGGCAATCTAGCCAGGTGTACTAGTGACCTTAGTAAACAAAAACGAGGATCCCTCCAAAAATTTCTCTTAGATTTCTGCAAAAGTTGCTCCAGGAATCTCTCTCCGATCTCATCTATAGTTTACTGTAAGAATTCCCTCAATAATTCCAAGTCCAAGGATTACATAAATATGATTTCTAAAGATCTCTCCAAGTATTTCAGTACCATGAGATGAACCAGCCTAGGGCTGAAAATCTCAAAAATAAAGACAAAAAAAATATTTCAGTGCCGATAGCAATCCAAAAATTACCTCAAGTTATAATTCCTGATATTTCTGATAGAACTTTTCAACAAATTCTACCATGGATTTCTCCAAAAATTCTCCCGAAGATTCCACCAGAAATTTCTTCAAAGACTGCTTTTGTATTTGTTTGAGGGACTCGTCTAATCTCCTTTAAATATTTGTCTAGGAATTTTTCCAAGGAATCATCACAAAGATTCTCCAAGATTTGCTTCCACGATATGATCCAAATATTTCACGAAGATTTTTTCCAAGGAATACTCAGAGAGTTCTCCAAGCACATTTTTTAACTCTTTTCATTTGTGAAGGGTTCTCCAACAGCAGTTCAAGATGATTCTCGAAGGTTTTCTAAGATAATTCTAACAGCATTTCTTTCGAGGGTTTCCCATGGAATACCTTGAATAGGTTATTCAGTGATTTTGCATGGAATCTTGCCAACGATTCCTGCAGGGATTCACCCATGATTGCCACAACAAAAATTGATAAGTAATTTCTAAAATATTCTTTGAAAGATGTTTTCAAAGATAAATGTTGAAATTCCTCTGAGAATTCCTGTCAGGATTCCTCCCGCAATTGATCAATAAACTTCTACCAGAAATCCTCCCATGACTCCCCTGAACTATCTTCCAGAACTTCTTCTACGATTTATTGCGAAAATTCCTCCAAATGCGGTTAAGGCAGCAAAAAGTTGCTATGTGCTCTGATATCCGGAAAATCTTTCTGCGCATCTTCATTCGAGAAGAAGACAAAAGACAAGTCGTTAGAGTTTTTTCTGGACGTAACGGCAAGAAGAAGACCCAATGACCATTCGGCCTGTTGACCATTCGGCCTAATGACCTTCGGCCGAATGGCCTGACACCCATCAAGGAATTCTTCCATGATTTCTTGCGAAAATTCCTCCAAATGCGGTTCAAGCAGCAAAAAGTTGCTATGTTTTCTGATATCCGGAGAATGTTTCTGCGCATCTTCATTCGAGAAGAAGACAAGTCGTTACAGTGTTTTTTTTTTTCTGGAGAAGTAGCCCTGAAGAGGACGTGCAAGTGTATGTGATCAACCTAGCCATGTTCGGTGCAACGTGCTTTCCATGTACGGCACAGTTTGTGAAGTACTGGAACGCCTCAGGATTCAGCGAACAGTATCCCAGAGCAGTAGAAGCGGTAATCAAAAACCAGTACGTTGACGAAGTCTTCGACAGAGTCGACTCGGATGAAGAAGCGGCAGACAATAACAGTAAGCCAATACCCGTAGACAAAGATCGAGCATACTAGCGCATTCTGAGCATAACGTGGATTCCTTCAGAAGACACCTTCACATTCAGCTACGAGGGATTGGAGGAAGTTCTTGGTACCGACTGGACGGTGCCGACAAAACATCAGGCTCTGCATATCGTCATGAAGCTGTAGGACCCCCTTGGATTCGTCGCACACTTCGTAGTACAAGGTAAAATATTAATGGTGGTAATTTGGAAAACGGGCACGAATTCGGACGAGCCTATAACAGAACAGCTACACGATCTGTGGAGTAGGTGGATCGAGCTATACCGGACACAGACGCAAGTGTGTCAGCCTTTACCGAAGAATGACAGTTGAAAGAGAGCTCCAGTATTCATTGATCGCTGCAAAACCCAAAATAGCATCTCTTCGTACGCTCTCAATTTCATGTTTGGAACTTCAGGCTGCCATGATGGGATCTCGCTTACTACAGAATATCTGCACAGCGCTCACAATCAGTATTCAAAGCCGTTTCCTGTGGAAGGATTCAGCAACAGTTCTGGCTTCGCTCGGACAGTCGTCGCTATCATCAGTTCGCGTCCTTCCGCGTTGGCGAAATTCTTTCGCTGACAAGTGTGAACGAATAGCGCTAAGTGCCCTTACGAGAAAATGTAACCGTTCAGTTACCAGATCCCCAGATTTATTTTAATTTTGTGCATTTTGTTAAGGAAACTGTAGTGTTTGTTTGATTAGTGTTTGGTTTTAATAGTAGGTTTTGTTAGTTACAAAGAAAAATTGTAATTTGTATTAGCTTGGTAGAGTGTTGTAATCTGAATGTTAATTGTATTTTGAATCAACTGTCGTCAAAATGGGCAGCGGGTGAAAGCTTGACAGTAGCGGTAGCAAATGTAGGCAAATGGAGAACATAATGGGTGGTTGTATGCTACCAAGGATATGAAACAGGGAGAAAGGATTTAGGAACAGAAGGAGAGATGGACTGGAGGACATTTTAAAGCTTGAGGCGATCGCCATGATCACTTTGAAAACGGCGTTCGTGTGTGATAGAAGTGAGTTTCTTTGAAAAGTGGCTTTGAATAGTTTTTCGTTCTGTGAACCTGCGTAGTTGGAAAAAGCAGCCTACGTTCATTCAGGTATGTCCTAACTACTGGCCTTGGTAACACTAGAGGAATTCCACGGAGTCATGTCAGTCGATCCTGAGCGACCATTTCAAAAATATCTGAAACTTTGCACAGTTTTTCAATTTCATATAAATCGCCATTTTTTGATATTAAACCTTCATATTCACTCACGACTAACTTTTCAAAAGGGTGTATGCGAAAATAGTTCTAAAATATTCTAAAAGCTGTACAGCAAAAACGGATTGTTCGATTGTTATGAATTTTTCAGCAAAGTTAGATAACTAAATGATGATTCCTTAGAAAATATACACTGTAAAAAATTTCTTTTTCTACTTTGAAAAAATATGATATTTGTCACAAAAACTCAAATATCTCAAAACCCTATCTTTTAACCAACTTCAATTTTTTAGGGGAAATGGCCCATTATATCAGCTATCTACCATAAAATTTTGGTGATGGTAAACTGATAAACAAAAAAGTTATGACATTTCAAACATTTCACAATTTTTACATTTAGTAACAAAAAAAAATTTTTTTCTGTGTAAATTATTTCGAGAATTATATTTTGATGCTGATTTTATTGTAAAGGCTACCGCCTGAATTAAACAAGTTGTTTTCATGATACTTTAGTTTGATTATTCGTAATTACTATAGTATCTATTTGAAACTTAGACGCGATCCAGTGTTTTGATCAAAAATATTGAGATTGTCATACTTTTTATTGTACGTGACTGGTGAAAAAATCCCTTGATAGTGTTGAAAAGCTGTTGATTATAAGAAAAATGGAATTGAATTTATTTTTAAGACAAAAGCTGTATAATAAAAGTTTTTTATACGCGTATACGTCTAGTTTATCCGCAAAAAAAATCCCTCTTACACACTTATTTCTGAATTGCCTGTTCGGTACTTTTTTGACGAGATTATAACAGCAGTACGATCTCGGTAGTTTCGGTAATCGATTTTACTGAGGCTCAGTAAAACAACTGTCAAAATCGTATGGAAAAGGTAAACAATGCATTTTTGCTGAACGAGTTCGGTGCTCAGCAGTTTTAATCTCGTCAAAAAATTACCGAACTCGGTAATCAAAATTAAGTGTGTAGAGAACAGACTTTATGATCGGAAGAATGCGAGTAACTTCAACAACAACAAATGCATAAGAGGTACATACCACAGACAAACAGACGAAACGCCTAGAACAATTTTAGTGAAAATTCATCGCCCAGTTCACACTATCACCACCTGGTGGAAATGTTTCACGAAACACTGCGTTGTGCAATATCGTCATCAGAAGGCGCTAGTGTGAAACGTCAAACGCAAAGAAAAACGATGGGCGCTCTTCTTGTTATGAAAGCCACAACCAAGATTCAAAATGATCGTTGAAGGCGTGGTCAATGAAAATTTCGCCAGTGTTACGTTTGTTTGTCTGTATACATACCTGACAATGCTCACGAAAAAAACAAAAAAATACTACCGCTATGAATATTAAAAATTGTATAGTATTTTTTTTCTTCAGCCACCAACACCAAACAAGTAAGTTAAAATTAATAAGTGATTTTGTTTATTATAATCTAACGAACAAGATGAACAGTCGCTTTCTCAAAGGTCTTCAACTCAACGCTCTCTTGTAGACCGTTTGATGAAAAAAAAATGTTCAAAAGAGTTACGAAATCTCACCGAAAGCACCATAGATAAACTGAAAGAGACTGGTTATGCCCAAATGTCCACATTGTGTACAAAATTACGCATTTGCACGTCCTGCCGTCTAGAATTTGACAAACGAGCCATCTGTATATCATCGGTAAAGCAGGGCGCAGGAAGTTCGAAAACGACAACAACTGAGAAATTGCCATCAGCGACATCTGTTTAAACAATTTAATTACGCCCCTTTTCAAAAATGCCCTGTAATATTCTTCAACATCTATACCCATTTCAATATTTTTAACGTTGCAAAACACGCTTTCAACATTCATCTTGAAGAAGAGGGAAAACACTTGTCCTCAAATGTAACAGCAAATTAATGAATAAACGACTAATGCGCGGAGGGCGTGATAAAATCGGAACATTACGTTACATAGTATATTATATTATATGTATATATAATATATAATAAAAACAACTTGTTTTACTCACGCAAGGCCATTAACAATAAAATCAGCATCAAACTTCAATTTCCGGCCGAAATAATTTACACTAAAAAAAATTATTACTAAATGTGAAAATTGTGAAATGTTTGAATTGTCATAACTTTTTTGTTTATTTTCATGGTAGATTGCTAATACAATGGACCGTTTTCTCTAAAAAATTACGTTGGTAAAAAGATAGGGTTTTGAGATATTTGAGTTTTTGTGACAAAAATGATATTTTTTAATGTTAAAAAAGATTTTTTTCACAGTGTATATTTTCTTAGGAATCGCCATTTAGTTATCTAACTTTGCTGAACAATAAAATCAGCATCAAATCGCGATTCCCGGCCGAAATAATTTACACAGAAAAATTTTTTTTACTAAATGTAAAAATTGTGAAATTTTTGAAATGTTATAACTTTTTTGTTTATTAGTTTACCATCACCAAATTTTTATGGTAGATTGCTAATACAATGGACCGTTTTCCCTAAAAAATTCAAGTTGGTAAAAAGATAGGGTTTTGAGATATTTGAGTTTTTGTGACAAAAATGATGTTTTTCAATGATAAAATAGATTTTTTTTCACAGTGTATATTTTCTTAGAAATCACCATTTAGCTATCTAACTTTGCTGAAAAATTCATAACAATCGAACAATCCGTTTTTGCTGTGCATATTTTTGAATATTTTTGAACCATTTTCACATACACCCTTTTGAAAAGTTAGTCGTGGCTCTAAATAAAAATTTGATATCGAAAAATGGCGATTTAGATGGAACTGAAAAACTGTGCAAAGTTTCAGTTCAATAGAAAATCATGAATTAAAAATTTTCCTTAATTTTGATGCTGTTGCTTGGAATCGCTCACTAGTGCCTAATTCCTGGTTACCTTAGAGTAAGGTAAGGTGGGGCAAAAGTTCGACCTTAGTTGAAAATACAATATTTTTCGAAAAACCAAAGCAGATAAAAATAAATGGGAAGTGTTGGAAATCACCCAAGAATTCCTCTAGGCGTTCCTCGGAAATTCCTCCAGGAGTCCCTCAGAAATTCATCGTGATATTCTCCGAGAATATCTCTACGAGTTCCTAGGGAATGTCTCAAGACTTCCCGTGAAATTCTTCAAGAGTTTGCCAGCAGTTTCTCGAAAATTTATTCAGGAGCTATGCTGGAATTCCTTCAGGAGTTCCTCAGGAATTACTTCAAAAACTTTTTGTAAAATCCTGCAGGAGTTCCTCGGGAATTCCTTTAGAAATTCCCCGAGGATTCCACGGGAGTCCCCAAGGATTTCTTCATACATTCCTTAAAAACTCATCAAGGAAGTTTCCCCAAGAGTTCCTCCAGAAATATCTCCTGGAATTCCTCCAGGAAATTTTCCAGGGATTCCTCCAAGAATTTTCCTAAGAATTTCTCCAAAGATTCCTCCAGCGGTTTTTCTAGAAGTTCTTCCAGGGATTCCTTCAGGAATACCCCCAGGGATTCCTGCATGGATTCCTTCATGGATTCATCCAGGAATTCATTCAGGTATTCCTCCAATATTCCTCCAGAGCTCCCTCAGAAGTTCTTCCAAGATTTCCTCCAGCAACTAACCCAGAGATTTCTTCAGGATTCAAGGGATTCTTCCAGAAATTTCTACAGCTGTTCCTCCAGAGTTTCCTCCAGCAATTCCCCCAGAAATTGATCCGGAAATTCCTTCAGAATTCATCCAGAAACTCCTTCAAGACATCTGTCTAGAATTCTTCCAAGAATCCCTCCAGGAATTCCAAAAATTCTTACTGTACCTTTCCCAAGAATTTAACCAGAGAACCCTCTAAGATATCTGCCAATAATCCCTTCAGGAATTACGTTAGAAATTCCTCCAGGGATTTTTCAAGAAATTCCTTTAGAAATTTGTTTAAAAAATCCTTCAGAAATTCCTTTATGAATACCTTCTAGATTCTCCAGGAAACCTCCAGAAATTCCTCAAGAAAATACTTCCGGGACAACTCCAGGGATTCCACCGAGAATTCCTTCAAGGATTACTATCAGAAATTCCTTCAAGAAGTCCAACATGAACTCTAATAAGAATCTCTCCAAGACCTGCTCCAATGTTTATGTCAAAATTCCTTTATAAATCCCTCCAAGAATTCCTTCAGGTTATCCTCCAAGAATCTCTCTAGGAATTTCTCCAGGAATTCCTCCAAGAATTCCTACAAGAATACTTCCAAGAATTTCTTCAAGAATTTCTTGAAAAAATTTCTGGAGAATACCCTGGAGTAATTCCTGGAGCACTTTCTGCAAGAATTCATGTAGTAGTTTGTGAAGGAATTTTTAAAGAATTCCCCAGGGAAATTCCTTAAGGATTTCCTTGAACTGCGATGAAATTTAGATTTTTTTAAATTTTTATTTTCTGGAGGATTTTATGAATTATTTCCTGTAAGACTTCATGGAGTAATTCATGCGAGTAATTCCGAATTCACGTGAGGTATTTCCCGCAAGAACTGGAATTTAAGGAATTTCTGGATAAATTCCTGTAGTAATTCCTACAACAATCCCTGTTGAAATTCCTGCAAATATTCCTGGAGGAATTCTTAGAATATTTCTTGAAGGAATTCCTGGGGTGTTTCCCGGAACAATTCCTAGACGATTTCCTGTAGTAATTTCAGAAGGAGTTCGTAGAGTCATTCCTGGAGAAATTCCTGGAGTAATTCCTGAAAGAACTCCTGGAATATTTGCTGAAAGAATTTCTGGAATATATCCTGGAGTATATCCAGGAAGACTTCCTGGTGGAATCCCTGGAGCCCTGGAGGAATGACTGATGGAATCCCTGAAATAATTTAAGAAGGAATTCCGGGAAGAACCCCTGTTGGAATTGCTGGAGGAATTCCTGGAGGTATTCCTGGAGGAACTCTTGGAAGAATTTCTGGAGGAATCCCTTGATGAATTCATACATAAATTGGCAGTTATTCATGAAGAAATTCCTGGAGGAATTTTTGGAGAAATTACCCGGGAAGATTACCCGGAGGAATTCTCTGGAGAAATTTCTGGATTATTCCCTGGAAGAATTCCTGGAGGAAACTCTGGAGGAGTCCCTGGAAGAATTTCTGGAAGAATCCCTTTGATCCTTAAAAATTCCCTGGATTAGTTGTTGGAGGAAATCTTGGATGAATTCCTGAAGGACCTCTGGAGGAATTCCTGGAGGAATATCTGACTGAATTCCTTGATGAGTTCATGGAGGAATTTGCGAAGGAATCCCTAGGGGTATTCCTGAAGGAATCCCTAGGGGTATTCCTGAAGGAATCCCTGGAAGAATTTCTAGAGAAATTGCTGGAGGAAGTCCCTGGAGAAATTCCTAAGAAAATTTCTGGAGGAATCCCTGGAAAACTTCTTGGAGGAATCCCAGGAGAAATTTCTGGATAAACTCTTTAGAAAATTTTCTTGAGGAGTTTTAAGGGAATGCCTGGAGAAATCTTTGGAGGACTCCCGTGGAATTCTCATTGAATTTCTAGAAGAATTCCCGCGGAACTCCTGCAGGATTTTTTAAAAAGTTCTTGAAGTAATTGCTGAGGAACTCCTAAAGGAATTCCAGCATAGCTCCTGAATAAACTTTAGATAAAATGCTGGAAAACTCCTGAAAAATTTCACGGGAAGTTCTGAGGCATTCCCTAGGAACTCGTAGAAGTTCTCGGAGAACATCACGATGAATTTCTGAGGGACTCCTGGAGGAATTTCCGACGAACGCCTAGAGGAATGCATGCGTAATTTCCGACACTTTCAAATACCATAAAGATCATTTGTATGTCAGTGAATGCACAAACAACATAAAGGAATACTCAAAACATTACGAGATACAACAGAGGTAATCGTGGAAGAATAAAGTAAAGAGGTACAAGAGTGTAAAGCTTGAAGGTCTTAATTCCAGAATAGTTTGGATGACCTAGATCACCAAGTGAATGTTGCTCAGTTATCAGAATTGCACTCTGAGGTTCTAAGAGTAGCGTAGATTATATTCCGCGAGCATTCGCTACAATAAGATCATCCTAAGATTTACAGATATTGCGACCCATACTTCAAAATACATTGGATTCATTTGTATGCCAGTGGGCACCCAAATAGCAACAAATTAGATACTCGTAATATAATGAGGTACAGCAGGCACAATCGTGAAAGAATTATGCCGATAGAGTGGAGAAAAACAAGAGTAGAGCCTGTAGACCTTGAAGTTCCTAAGTCCAGAATAGTTTGGAAAGCCTGGAATATCCCATAAATATACCAAAAGCATGATATATGGTTCCATCAGCACTATAGACTACATTCCACGAAAATATTTCACAACTCAAGCATGAGACAGTATGTAGATATCGTAAGCCAAACTTCAAAGTGTATTGGAGGCCATTTGTATTTCACGGAATGTCCAACTACCACAATATCAAGTTGCTCATAGCATTGTGAGGTGTAATGGACATCAACGTGTCTAAATTTCTTGGACAGAGTGAACACAAACGATGGTAGATGTTCTAGATCTTAAGAAAATGAATTCCAGAGTAGTTTGGATGACCTAGATCACCCAATTCATGTACCACGAATTTTCTAGGGGTGCTTTGAGGCTTTTTGAGTACCGTAGACAATGTTCTGTAATCATTCATCGTGTATAAAATTTGGTTGAGAATGTTAGATTTGTGTCACAAACTTCGGAGTACTTTGGAGGCCTCTGAATAGCTCTGGGATCAAAACTTCAACAGACTATGATGGGTAGTAATACATTGCATGTCTAGGACTGCCGTTCTACGCATAATTGTCCCATGTTATATCGGATTCCCATGGGACAATCGGGCGTAGAACGACAGAGGATCAGTGAAAACTATTGATGATGAAACGATGAAATTTCAGCAAAAACATGTAGAATTTATAAAAAATACAAAAAAAAGCCACGTATTTTCGCCTCCCCGCAAAAGGGGGAAGGGTGCAAAGGGGGGAGGTACCATGCATTTCTTAGCACAACTATTCCCCTTGACTATAAAAAAAAATCCGGGGTAAAATGTTTTAAAACAAAGAAGATATTGCATTTCTGCCAAAAGTAGATCGTCCCGGGTGTTTGCGGGTTAATAGTTTTCTTTGTTTTCTTAAATTGAAATAGAAAACATATAGGGTATGAGTGGCCCATAAGTAATTTTACGCTCACCGGTGGCATTAGCTTGTTGATAACCCGTTATTTGAAACACATTTTAGTTAGAAACCCGATCATTGCAAAACATGACTATTTATAATGCATTTAAGAGATACTCAAGAGCCATAATGTGCTCTCAGTGCACTCCGATGCACGTAAGTGTCAAAGTTACGTTACAATTAGCGTATGTCATTTGCTCGTTTCAAATCAAAAGTGTTGCAACAAGTGAACGGCCGCTATTGTAGATGGCTTCCTATGAAAATATAGCGACTGGCCGTTGGTTTTTTTGGCTATATCTCTAAAACGGTGAGAGATTCCATTTTGGCGTCAAAGAACGAAAGAAAGAACATTAGTTTATGCGCTAGAAACAAATTTGTTTAAAATATTCTATGATACAGACGGTACTTTTATCAGCATTTTTAGACGTTTTTTCCCTGTGGTGAAACATTTTCTTAGATTTTTTTCTCAGTGTATTTTTTATTGGATTGCTGAGGTAATTTGGCGTCGATTTCACTAAAGAAGTCTGTTCTACGATGCATAATTTTTGAGATATGATTTTTTAAAGTTTGGGGTGTATTACAAAATTTTGAAAAATTGTGAAAATTCATCTAGTGTTTCCCGGAAAAATAGTCTACTATGATTTTTTTGAATTATATATCTATGAAATTTTCATGAAAATCGGAGACCCTTCGGTAATAAAAAAAAATCCCCTTTAGCCATGCCAGCACAAAGGAGCTGATCTGAGTTATAGACAAATGAGTCAAACGATTGCCAGGTGAGAGAAAACATCCATGCTCTCACACAAAGGTTGTCTGCAAATTGAAATCTTTTTTTGATGTTGTTATATGGCAAATTATGGTAATTCAGGTTGCTGTGAATTTTGTCGTTTAGGTGGTTCAAATATCAAAGATTAGAACAGATAAATGTTTCCGGTATAGTAAGATGAGAACAACTCTTGATACTTATCAGTACAAGAAAAAATAGAAATTAATGGTTAAATTGTGAACTTTTTTGGTAGATATCAAAATAAAAATGGAAGAATATCATCGCAGAAATGTCATTACCATAGAGTTATAATACACAATCAAACTTTCAGATACTTAAAAAATGTTTTGAAAATCAATGTTTATAATAATTTAATATGACAGCAAAGCGAATCTAAAATATAAAATCGAATTTGATCTAGACAAACTGACATCAAAACGTGCTATAATTTCTGATGAATGTTTTGTAGACATTGACAAAAAATCAGAGCAATATATTGTACGAGTAAATAAAAATCCTTAATCTTCCAGAAATTGGCCATCGCTACCAGCACCACGTTGATTTGTGTAGATCAGGCGAGTTTTTGTTAACGTATTGTACAAAATACAACAGGGTTAAGGTGAAACATCAAGAAATCCCATTGCACTTTTTCATACAATCTTTAGAAGTACAAATTCGACGAACGAAGCATCGAATCAAGCCGCACTTGTTTATCCTGGCTTTGCTCACTTGCAAAAAGAGGCAGCTTTTCTAAATCGAGAGAATTTGTTTACGAATTTTCTAGATTGGTGCTCTTGAAAACGTGAGTAGGCGACCAAGTCGGCCATTGTGGCAGCCATGTTTGTATTCTCTGAAGTTTCTCCATAAGGGTTAACTAAAGCTTATAGAATATAATGTTATTATATTCAATTTCATCGTGTTGCGTTTAGTTATAAAAGCTAGTAGGTACATTTTTACTAAGGGTGCTTGACCAACCGGCCCCCCACCCCAAACCGAAAAGTTGGCTACGCCCTTGGATACCTCCAAACAATTCTCTTACATTTCTGCAAAAGTTGCTCCAGGAATCTCTCTCCGATCTCATCTAAAGTTAACTGTAAGAATTCCCTCAATAATTCCAAGTCCAAGGATTACGTAAATATGATTTCTAAAGATTTCTCCAAGTATTTCAGTACCATGAGATGAACCAGCCTAGGGCTGAAAATCTCAAAAATAAAGACAAAAAAAATATTTCAGTGCCGATAGCAATCCAAAAATTACCTCAAGTTATAATTCCTGACATTTCTGATAAAACTTTTCAACAAATTTTACCATGGATTTCTCCAAAAATTCTCCCGAAGATTGCACCAGAAATTTCTCCAAAGAATACTTTTGTATTTGTTTGAGGGACTCGTCTAATCTCCTTTAAATATTTGTCTAGGAATTTTTCCAAGGAATCATCACAAAGATTCTCCAAGATTTGCTTCCACGATATGATCCAAATATTTCACGAAGATTTTTTCCAAGGAATACTCAGAGAGTTCTCCAAGCACATTTTTTAACTCTTTTCATTTGTGAAGGGTTCTCCAACAGCAGTTCAAGATGATTCTCGAAGGTTTTCTAAGATAATTCTAACAGCATTTCTTTCGAGGGTTTCCCATGGAATACCTTGAATAGGTTATTCAGTGATTTTGCATGGTATCTTGCCAACGATTCCTGCAGGGATTCACCCATGATTGCCACAACAAAAATTGATAAGTAATTTCTAAAATATTCTTTGAAAGATGTTTTCAAAGATAAATGTTGAAATTCCTCTGAGAATTCCTGTCAGGATTCCTCCCGCAATTGATCAATAAACTTCTACCAGAAATCCTCCCATGACTCCCCTGAACTATCTTCCAGAACTTCTTCTACGATTTATTGCGAAAATTCCTCCAAATGCGGTTAAGGCAGCAAAAAGTTGCTATGTGCTCTGATATCCGGAAAATCTTTCTGCGCATCTTCATTCGAGAAGAAGACAAAAGACAAGTCGTTAGAGTTTTTTTTTCTGGAGAAGTAACCCTGAAGAGGACGTGCAAGTGTATGTGATCAACCTAGCAATGTTCGGTGCAACGAGCTTTCCATGTACAGCACACTTTGTGAAGAACTGGAACGCCGCAGAATACAATGAACATTATCCCAGAGCAGTAGAAACGGTAATCAAAAACCAGTACGTTGACAACGTCCTCGACAGTGTCGACTCGGGTGAAGAAGCGGCAGACAATAATAGTAAGCCAATACCCGTAGATAAAGATCGAGCATACGAGTGCATTCTGGGCATAACGTGGATTCCTTCAGAAGACACCTTCACACTCAGCTACGAGGGATTGGAGGAAGTTCTTGGTACCGTTAACCGGGGTGAAATTGATCACTCGGGTACTACATTGTAATTCCATACTAGGAACTCTTAAGCGTTGTAATAATTTTAAACTTTTTACGTCATCTGATTCGTAGATGTCTAGAGATAAGTGTAGACTTTTAATTTTTTTAGAAAAAAGTTAGTTTTGCCTTATTTTTTCAAGGAATTTGCAATGTATTTCTCATTTAGCTGAAATAATTGCTACTAAACAATCAATTGCTAATAGGACTTCCCGTGAATTCTCTGTTTTAACATTTTTGTGGAGTCTTGGTTGGGATATTATGCAGCTAATCAGAACATGAAATAGTTATAAAAAAATCATTTTATGAAGAAATAATCATTTATTGTGATAGAAATTGCCTACCTTTAGGCGTTTAAGGGGGTAATTTCAAAATTTAAATTTGCATTTAAAGTATTGAATTCACTAGTTGTAAGATTTTAGACGCGTTATTCGGTTTTAGAAAAGCAAAATTAAGCGATGAAGTAAATTTTCCTTTCCAACCGATGCTTAATTGTATACTGATCAATTTTGCCCCAAAGTGGCATTTCCAATATTTTGATATTTGAAGTTATTTAACTTAAAGTTTAAATTTGTTGAACAAAATTCTGTCACATGGTTCCATGGAGTTCCACTAGGTACTGGTTTTACAGAAATTATTTTGGCAGTATTTGAACAGGCACTGATGTTATCCGCAAAAGTTGTTTTAAAGTGATCAAATTGACCCCGGATTACGGTACCGACTGGACGGTGCTGACAAAGCATCAGGCTCTGCATATCGTCATGAAGCTGTTCGACCCTCTTGGATTCGTCGCACACTGCGTAGTACTGGGTAAAGCACTGTTTGCAGATCAGAAGGAATATCTCAGCCTATCTTGATGCATGGGAAATTCCTTGCCTGAATCGCTCAAGAAACCGTTTTTTCTTCGATCGCAGTACGCAGTAGCGAAGAAATGACAGTTCAAATGGTAGTCATCGAAGAAAGTTTCTGCCAGGAATCACTCAAGAAGTTTCTTGAGCGATTCCTTTCGAACTCGAAACTGCGCTTAAAATATTAGTGCTAGTAATTTGGGAAACGGGCACGAATTGAGACGAGCCGATAGCAGAACAGCTACACGATCTGAAGAGTAGGTTGATCGAACTATACCGGAAAATCAATGATGTGAGCGTTCCCCGCTGCTTCTTTTAGGAGTTATGCCTAAAGCAGGTTAGAGATATCCAAATCCATGTCTTCACGGACGCAAGTGTGTCAGCCAGTGAATCAAAATTCAGCCATCGCACAACAATAATGACAATGTCGCAACCTGTATTTGTTGCGACAAACAAACCCATGCGACATAAGTTTGTCCCAACTTGAAAATAATGGGATTAACATCGTACACCATGAGTTTAGAGATTTTTAAGCTTTGCATTGCGATTTTCGAACGGTAACTGCGAGTCGGTAAACACTGCAACTCTGGGGAAGCTCTATCATCAAACAGTTTCGACTTTGGGTTAGCAATAATTGATTATTCACGAGTTGAAAAGTACGCAACAAATTCAGCTTCCGTTTTGTCTGCAACAAAAAAATTCGAGATCATGTCATTATCTGTTACCAGTAGGGATAAAGAGTAATCGTCGCACCTTCTTTGTTGCTTGTTTTGTGCCTCTTTTGTCTGACAATTCTCTTCACTGGTGTCAGCCTTTACCGAAGAATGACAGTTGAACGAGAGAGCCAGTATTCGTTGATCGCTGTAAAAACCAAAGTGGCATCTCTACGTACGCTCTCAACGTTTGGAACTTCAGGCTGCCATGATGGGCTCTCGCTTACTACAGAATATCTGCACAGCGCTCACAATCAGTATTCAAAGCCGTTTCCTGTGGAAGGATTCAGCAACAGTTCTGGCTTCGCTCGAACAGTCGTCGCTATCATCAGTTCGCGTCCTTACGCGTTGGCGAAATTCTTTCGCTGACAAGTGTGAACGAATAGCGCTAATTGCCCTCAAGAGAAAATGTAACCGTTCAGTTACAAGATTCCCAGATTTATTTTAATTTTGTGCATTTTGTTAAGGAAACTGTAGTGTTTGTTTGATTAGTGTTTGGTTTTATTAGTAGGTTTTGTTAGTTAAAAAGGAAAATTGTAATTTGTATTAGCTTGGTAGAGTGTTGTAATCTGAATGTTAATTGTATTTTGAATCAACTGTGGTCAAAATGGGCGGCGGACGAAAGCTTGACAGTAGTGGTAGCAAATGGAGAACATAATGGGTGGTTGTTTGCTACCAAGGATATGAAAGAGGAAGAAAGGATTAAGGAACAGAAGGAAAGATGGACTGGAGGGCATTTTAAGGCTTGAGGCGATCGTCATGATCACTTTGAAAACGGCGTTCGTGTGTGATAGAAGTGAGTTTCTTTGAAAAGTGGCTTTGAATAGTTTTTCGTTCTGTGAACCTGCGTAGTTGGAAAACGCAGCCTACGTTCATTTAGGTATGTCCTAACTACTGGCCTTGGTAACACTAGTGCCTAATTCCTGGTTACCTTACCTATCAGGACCTTTTTGACCTACCTTTTGGTACCATCACCGATGCGCCACCTCACTATCCACACGATTCGGCCTAGATCGGTTTACCGGTCTACGCCTAAACGTAAAAGACCTGACTCTCTGGCCACCACAACCGGCCTTGTGAGAGTTCCTCGGACTGTAAGTCCTAAACATCAAGGAGGACCCTTCTCGGCGTGGCCAATACGGTCTCGTCCGTGGTCCGTCGATCTTGCCAACGAAGGAAGACGCCGAGGCGCGCCGTAGCCAAGCCCAGGTCCGCCATTCTAGTCGGCACGAAACAATAAGGACCGACACTTCCAGCCGCCATGGCCATTAGCAGCCATCAGCGAGCGCTCGCCAGCACATCACCGGTTCGTAACCTAACGATCCTGATCTACCACAAACCGCCATAGCCCAATAAACACTATAAACCACACAGTAGCTTTTCAATAAATTTACCATTTTCTCCAAACACACACTCTTCAATAACCAAAGAAATTCCATAGTTTCCGCACACCTTGACCCGCGTACCACTCCGAATTACCCAGTAGCATGCCGGCCCTGAGACAAAGATCGAGGGGTCTCATGCTACTGAGATAGTTGATCCGGGAGTCTTGGTCCAGCCGCTGAGCCTATTGAGCAATCGGTAAGCCTCAATGAGTCTCAAAAATGTGTCAGACGATGCCACGAAATGGAATGCGCGGCCATCATTAGATCCAGAATGACGTTGGTATCAAGGACCTGCCTTCCTACAAGGAATTCAAGAAAGTAAAAGAAACACTATGGCGACAAGCTCAATTAATGCGGTGCACGGTTCGAATTTTTAAAATATTGTCTACAATTGTTTAATGCTCTAAGATGTCGAGAAAATGTCTCATTTTAAGAAATCCTCCAACGTCCTCATTTATATTCACATCCTGTGCATTTACGAAGCTCCATTGATTAGTATTGGATCCTTAAATATATCTTTTGAAAATTTCTAGAATGCTTTCTTTATTTCTGAACAAATCAAAAGAATTGTAATAAAAATTACAACACAAATGAACATTTTTGTTAGGTACGTAGTTAAGAATATTACATCATTTCACCTGTAACAAAAGGACCTCGTCGTATCGCACACATTTTCCATCAGTTTATAAATTTACAGCTTGCTCTCAGTATGATGCTTGCGTTCAACATTCCATACAAGAAATTATTTGATGAAAAATTAAGTTAAACTAGCTGTACCCGGCAAACTTTGTCTTGCTTACTGCGTTTTTTGACGTTTCAAGTTTCTATCCAAGACCAAGTCCCCGGTCACAAAATGTATGAAAGACCGATTTTCAAAAACTTTCAATTTTTCCATGTTTTTTGGCTCATAAACCTTCCTTGGGTGAAAACTAACAGAACAAAACTAAGACGACCAAAATTGGACCTTCCGTTCGAAAGTTATGCGCGGTCTCACGTATGCCACTGCATTTTTATAGATACACTGAAACCTCCATTTAAGTCGATGCATGGCTGATCGAAAATAATTTTTACCGTGCAAGCAATGACTAAACTATACAGTTTAATATTTTTTGACAAATCTCCTTTGTCATGCGAAGTTTTAAAAAATATAAAAGTCTTCAGTTTGGTCATTACTTGTACGTTAAAAAATATTTTCGATCAGCCATGCATCGACTTAAATGGAGGTTTCAGTGTATATATAGAATATAGATAAGATAGAAATTTGTATGTATTTTTTTTTCGTTGGGTGTAATTTTCAGATATTTTGCTGAGTAGTAACCATTCTCCGTTAATAGTTTTCTTTGTTTTCTTAAATTGAAAAAGAAAACATATAGGGTATGAGTGCCATAAGTAATGTTACGCTCACCGGTGGCATTAGCTTGTTGTTAACCCGTTATTTGAAACACATTTTAGTTAGAAACCCGATCATTGCAAAACATGACTATTTATAATGCATTTAAGAGGCACTCAAGAGCCATATATGTGCTGCCAGTGCACTCCGATGCACGTAAGTGTCAAAGTTACGTTACAATTGGCGAATGTCATTTGCTCGTTTCAAATCAAATGTGTTGCAACAAGTGAACGGCCGCTACTGTAGATGGCTTCCCATGAAAATATAGCGACTGGCCGTTGGTTTTTTTGGCTATATCTCTAAAACGGTGAGAGATTCTATTTTGGCGTCAAAGAGCGAAAGGAAGAACATTAGTTTATGCGCTAGGAAAATATTGTTTAAAATATTCTATGATACAGACGGTACTTTTATCAGCATTTTTAGACGTTTTTTGCCTGTGGTGAAAAAATTTCTAAGATTTTTTTCTCAATGTATTTTTTTGGATTGCTGAGGTAATTTGGTGTCGATTTCACTAAAGAAGTCTGTTCTACGATGCATAACTTCTGGAACAACATTTGAAAAGGGCATTCAAGCAATGGTAAACATTAAACAATGACTTCACACGTCGCTCCTGAGCCCCCATCAGCTTATCAGATAGAGCAAACATCGATCTTTCGGATAACGGTGTTCATATGCGTGGGCGGGCTGCTGTTAGGCCCTACGAAGCGTTTTCGAAAAAAGACACAAGACCTCTTGGGCCCTTTTCAAATGTTGCTCCAGACTTTTGAGATAAGATTTTTTAAAATTTGGGGTGTATTGCAAAATTTTGAAAAATTGTGAAAATTCATCTAGCGTTAGGAAAAATAGTCCACTATGATTCCTTTGAATTCCATGTATATCTACGACCTCTAGCACTGGTGAAATTTTCATGAAAATCGGAGACCCTTCGACCCAAAGGATTCGGTAATAAAAAAAAATCCCCATTAGCCATGCCATTACTAAGGAGTTGATCTGAGTATTAGACAAATGAGTCAAACGATTGCCAGGTGAGTGAAAACATCCTTGCTCTCACGCAAAGGTTGTCTGCAAATTGAAATCTTTTTTTGATGTTGTTATATTGCAAATTATGGTAATTCAGGTTGCTGTGAATTTTGTCGTTTTAGTTGTTCAAATATCAAAAATTAGATCAGATAAATGTTTCCGGTATAGTAAGATGAGAACAATTATTGATACTTATCAGTACAAGAAAAAATAAAAATTAATGGTTAAATTGTGAACTTTTTTGAAAGATATCAAAATAAAAATGGAAGAATATCATTGCAGAAATGTTATTACGATAGAGTTATAATACACAACCAAATTTTCAGATGCTTAAAAAATGTGTTGAAATTAAATGTTTATAATAATTTAATATGATAGCAAAGCGAATCTAAAATATAAAATCGAATTTGATCTAGACAAACTGACATCAAAATGTGAAATGTGATACCAATAAACTGCAGATTACATAGTTTGTTCTCAAGTTGCTATCATTTTGTATGGTTGTGCTGGGGTTTTATTTAACACTATTTTTTAAGAATCCGAACCAACCAACAATTATGTAAAAAAAAACATGGAATGTATTCTGAAAGGAATCCTAAAACAAAGCAAAAAGTCCCGGTCCAGTTCCGCAATAGAAATCAGTAAACTGTGAAACGAAATTTTAACGTTCGAAAGCCCTGGATTTACGTCCTGGAAGCAGAAATCTAGATACGGACGAATGATTTCGCTGCAATGTCCAAAGATGTCGGAAATAAATCTCACCAGAAACAGTAGTAGCGAGTGGTCCACGGAAGGCCTGCAAAACCCAAAAATCGATAACGGATTTCTTCCCCCTTTTTATTCGCACAACCCCGTCGATCCCGACATTAACAAGGGTTAGGAAAAAGTTGCTTTCGTAAACAAAAAGAAACTCCCTCTAGAGTTTCCTTCCATCAACATCCCGTCCCGTCCCGTCCGGCTTTGGGAACAACGGTCCACCGCACCGTTACGTTGTTGCGTGGTGTTCAACGTGTGCGTATGAGTAATGGCTTCCTCCCGAGATAACCCTAGCCCTAGTCGTCCTCCTAGGTTCTAAGCCCGTCCGTTTGTCCCAGCCAACACCCATCCGGACGAGGAGGAAAAATCAAAAGTAAATGAGACTGTCCATTTCGGCTCACATATACTCACACATTCGGACTCTGGGCCAGAATCCGCACCCTTTGCGCAAATAAAGGCTTCCTCAGATTTCCCTTTTTCCATCATCATAGACCACTTTCCTACGACGACGACGACGACCGCACACACAGATCGACAAGGACGATGACGACGACGACGGATGGTCGGTCCCTTGCGTGCTTCGAAGCAAATAATAAATCTTACCCTTTTTATTATCATCCTTAAGGTGCTTTGCTGATGGGGCCTGATCCGGAAACTGAGCTACACACAGCACATAGGGCCGACAAGAGCCGAAAACGAAAGTCACATTAATCAAATGCTGGAAAATATTATTGATTGCCAGTCGTTTAGAACTTATTTCTTTGGCCTTTTTTTCTGTTGGCGGATGTTTTGGTGGAGCTAGGAGAACTAGGAATATTTTACTAGTATACCTTTAGGGTTTGGATAGAGGTATTTCATTACAAAAGTTCACAGCAGTTAGAGGTATTTTAATCAAACTTTGCAGAGTTCATTTTTGCCGATAGAACAGTTAAGAACGTTCAAGACGTTATGATGAAGGAAAATTTCCATACACCATGAACGTAATTTAGAGACGGTGCCCTGCCAGATGGTGGGTATTAATGCAGTTTTAGATGAAAATATCATTTATTCCCTTACCCAGTCCACCAAGTACTAGAATAACTGGACAGTACTTTGTCATACCTTACCTTACCGGTCAGACTAAGGCCTGAGTGACCTCTGCTGTACATAGTAGTCGTCTCCATTCTGCTCGATCCATGGCTGTGTGTCGTACTCTGCGTAGGGTCCGCAAATCGTCCTCCACTTGGTCGACCTACCTAGCTCACTGCGCACCACTCTTCTTGTACCGGTGGGATGACTCTTGAGAACCAACTTAGTTGGGTTGGTATCCGACATCTGACGTGACCCGCCCACCATAGCCTCCTGATTTTCGCGGTGTGGACGATGATTGATTCTCTCAGCAGTTGATCCAGTTCTTGGTTCATTCGCCTTCTCCAATTCCCGTCTTCCATCTGAACTTGCACTCCGCCGTAGATGGTACACAGCGCGTTGGTCCCGTTGGTCCTCTGCTCGTAGAGTCAATGCTTCGTGCCCATAGAGGGCTGCCGGTCTAATCAGCGTTTTGTAGATAGTTAACTTCGTTGGATCGTTGAGTTTTGCGGAGTCCAAATCCAAAGTAAGCTCAATTTCCTGCCACAATGCGTCTCTGAATTTCTCTGCTGGTGTCGTTATCGGCAGTCACCAGTGAGCCTAAGTATACGAATTCTTTAAACGCCTCGATTTCATCTCGTCAATAGAAATTCGGGGTGGTGAGCGCGATGATTACTCCCTGGATCCCTTTGCCATCATGTTCTCTGTCTACGACACACTGATTTACCTTGGCTTCATTCTTAAGTAGGATGCACGTTTCCGCAATCGTCTCAAATTTGCTAGATATAATATCAATAATAACAGCAAAACTCAACAGCTGAACGAACGTGAAAATCGTTTTACTCATGTTTATCCCCGCTCTTCTTATTACACCCACTAAAGAAATGTTGAACAGCAAGCACGAAAGACCATCACCTTGCCGTAACCCTCTGAGAGATTCGAAGGGGCTCGAGAATGTCCCTGATATTCGAACTACGCACATCATTCGATCCATCGTCACCTTGATCAATCGTATCAGTTTATCCGGAAATCCATATTCGGACATAATCTGCCATAGCTGGTCTCGCTCGATTGTATCAAACGCCGATTTAAAACCGATGAACATGTGATGTGTGAGCACGTTGTATTCGCGGCATTTTTGCAACACCTGGCGAACATCTGATCCGTTGTAGCGCGTTCACCCATGAATCCAGCCTGATATTGCCCCACGAGCTCTCTTACAATCGGTGATAGTCGGCTGCATAGAATTTGAGAGAGTAGGCAGCGCTCAGTAGTGTGATCGCGCGGTAGTTCCCGCAATCCAACTTGTCGCCCTTTTTGTAGATGGGACTCACGGTACCTTCCATTCATTCCTCCGGTAATACTTCCTTCTCCCAAATCTTGGTAATGACCCAGTGTAGTGCTCTCACCAGTGCTTCTCCACCGTATTTGAGAAGCTCGCTTGGTAGTTGATCTGCTCCAGCGGCTTTATTGTTTTTCAACCGGCCAACCTCCTCCTCGATCTCTTGGAGGTCAGGGGCCGGAAGTCTTTCGTCCTGTGCACATACTCCTAGATCTGTTACCACGCCACCTTCGGTACTTGCAACGTCGCCATTGAGGTGCTCATTGTAATGCTGCCGCCACCTCTCGACCACCTCACGCTCGCTCGTGACAATATTCCCGTGATTATCTTGGCACATGTCGGCTTGTGGCACAAAGCCTCTGCGCGAGCGGTTCAGCTTCTCGTAGAACTTTCGTGTGTGCTTAGCGCGGTACAGTTCTTCCATCGCTTTGCGATCTCGTTCTTCCTGCTGGCGCTTCTTCATCTGGAAGACTGAGTTCTACCTGTTCCGCGCCTGTTTGTAACGTGCCTCATACGCTCTCGTACGGTGTTGCAGCATTCTCGCCCATGCTACATTCTTCTCGCTTTTCTACTGTTTACATTCGCCGTCGTACCAGTCGTTTCTGTGATTCGGAGTCGCAAAGTCTAGTGCTGTAGCCGAGGTACTACCTATGGCGGATTGGATGTCCCTCCAGCCATCTTCAAGTGTAGCTGCGCCAATCTGCTCTTCCGTTGGTAGGGCCACTGCTAACTGCTGCGCGTAGTCTTGAGCCATTTCTACGTGACGCAGCTGCTCGATGTTGAACCGCGGCGTTCGACTTTGACGCGTGGTGATAACTGTCGAAAGTTTTGAGCGCAAGCATACAGCGACTAAGTAGTGATCCGAATCAATATTCACACTGCGGTATGTGCGGACATTGATTATATCCGAGAAGAATTTACCGTCGATTAGAACGTGGTCGATTTGATTTTCTGTTTGTTGGTCGGGTGATCTCCAGGTGGCTTTGTGGATATCTTTGCGGGGGAAGAAGGTGCTTCGAACTACCATACCACGGGAGGCTGCAAAGTTTACGCATCGCTGGCCGTTATCATTTGATACAGCATGCAGGCTGTTTCGCCCGATTACCGGTCTGTACATTTCCTCCCTTCCTACCTGCGCGTTCATGTCGCCGACAACGATTTTCACGTCACGCGGCGAGCAACCATCGTGTGTTTGCTCTAACTTCGCGTAGAACGCTTCTTTCTCGTCATCAGGTCAGTTGAAGTAGTTGAAGAAACGACGCTTAGCTCTCAACATGCACATTGCACATCCTTGCGTTGATCGGCTGCCACCCGATCACACGTTGTCACATCTTACCCAACATTATAAATCCTGTTCCCAGTTCATTGGTGGTGCCACAGCTTTGGTAGAAGGTAGCTGCTCGATGCCCGCTAGGGTGGGGCTAATTTCAAAAAATCTCTCCGATATAAGATTTCCCAAGTGGAAAGTGATCTACTAGTCGAAATAAGCGAGCTGGGCAAAAATTAGCGATTTCGGTTGATATTGAGCGGTGGCTTGTGAAACTTTTGTTAGAGTAAACCTTCAACAAACTTTTCAAATTTAATTTTCAAACATATTTTGTCTAGACTAAATCGATTATTCTAGAACCCATTTGTGCCAAATTCGTGCTCAAAATTTCGATATCTCTACTGGTTTCTGAGATATTTGAAAAGGTAGGAGTGAATTGCAGAATTTATTCCGGACGATTGAAACTCCCGGAAGGATGAATCTTTGAAGGATAAATCCCAGGAGCAACCTCTAATCAATCTAGGAAAATTTTGGAAGAATCCCAGAAGGGACTTCAGGAGGAATCCAAGATAGACTCTAAGAATTTCCTTGAAAAATCACAAAAGTAACTTTTGAATTATCACCAGAAAGAACTGCTGAAAGAATCCAACAAGAAACTTTTTGTGTATACTCAGATTTAATTCTCGGAGGAACACCAGAAGCAACTACTGGAGAATTCTAGCAGGTACTTCTGGGGGTCCCTCGAAGGAACCTCTGGAGAAATTTTAGAAAGAAGGCACTCCTGCAGTAATTTTACATGGAGCTCCTGAATGAATCTCAGAAGAAACTTCCGTAGGAAAATCATAAGGAATTCAGAAGGAACTTCTGAAGGAATGCCTGAAGCAATTTATGAGGATTATCACTCTGCTGCAGACGAATTCGCTGGTATTTTTTTTTACTAACTTAAGTTCACCCAGTAACCCATGGCTGTATATATGTATAAAAAAATAAAATAAAATCTTCTTCTTCTTTATGGCTCTACGTCCCCACAGGAACTTGGCCTGCCTCTCTTCAACTTAGTGTTCATTGAGCAATTCCACAGTTATTAATTGAAGGGCTTCCTTTGGCAGGCAGGCATTGCATGAATTTGTATATTGTGAGGCAAGTACAATGATACACTACTATGCCCAAGGAGTCGAGAAAATTTTCCCGAACGGAACGGGAATCGAACCCGCCGTCTCCGGATTGGCGATCCATAGCCTTAACCACTAGGCTAACTAGAGACCCCAATAATATAAACGGCAATTTTAAAGTGACAGAGACGCATTGGTCATTCATAATGGATGGTATCATTAGCACAAAACTAGAAACTTTCAAAAAAAAAAATGCAGCTTTAAAACCACTTGAAGAACATTTCCATATTTTTATATGTTATGTAAAAATAATTGAACGCTCGTTAAAAAATATAAAAAAATGTAGTCGTTGTGGTCCAACAATGTAAAAATCATAAAAAAACTGATATTTTGAACATTTTTTGTACTTTTGTTAACTTTAAACTAACTTTGTTTCACGCTATTTTTTCTTAAATCTAGAACTAACAGCCTTTTCGTTCGTGAAAATAGATTGAAAATCGGTCAATTGGTTCAAAAGCTATAACGGTTCAAAATATAAAAAAATGAAAAATGTCGTTTTTTGAACCACAATTTTTTTTTGAAAATGACCACCCTGATGGCGAAACAAAAAAAAAATACGGGTCTAATAATTTTCAATAACGATCATTCCTACCAAATTTGAGCAATATCACAGCAATTTTTTTCAAGTCTATTTTTTTTTTAATGGAATCGCTTTATATCGTTTGCTATAAAATGGCTAGATGTGAGTGACAATGTTGCTTTTCTCTCGAATGTTATTAGGCTGCATAAGATGCTATATTGTCTCGCAATAGTGCAAACCGTAAATCGCATAAGATAACGGTTCAAGCCATATATTGTTATATTTGTGAAGTTTCAATAACCGATATTTTATGCTGAAATTGAGATAGGCAACAACTCATTTTTTTTACCATCGGGATATCAATTGACAGACCTCTGATCATGCAATTGACATCAACCCCAGCCTCAGTCACCGGCACATATAATTCTATTGAGCACCAGCTAGCAAGCATAAATTGTGGCCGTCGCTGGCTAAAGCTTTGTTCGTCATTGATGACATATAATTCGACATAAACCTATATTTGATCTGCTTTTGTTTTGTCCACCAAGCCCAACATAAACCCAACAGATTCGATGTGGGTCCAACAGTGGCCCAACATTGGATATAAAATTTCCCAACTTTGATCCGATATTCGATAATTTTTCAATCCGGTGGAATTTTTGTCGTGTGTTGCACCCAGCTTATCATTTAAGTGACAAGCCATTCAATTGACAAGCGATCGCTTTCCATTTGAAGAGTGTGAGGACTGTTTGACTGAAATCCTTTTAAACATGACCTAGAGCGAAAATTACTGAAACGATTTGTTGGTTACTGTTCAAATGAATGATATGATTGTTTTCAATACTAGTCCCTCCACTTTTGAATGCATAAGGCAGTTTCTTTGCGTCTCATGCGGTGTAACTTGCTCGGTACGTATTGTCTAGGACGCTGAATACTCGCGTGATTGTCGCTTCAGCTACAGAATAATCATCTTATACTCAAATTTTTGATTTTGATCTAAATATCATTTTTCGTCATGTAAAATCTATTTAAACATGTTTGGATGGTCTTTTTGATTCGTGATTTTGTGAATTTTGGTTTTTGATTTTTCCTATTTTTATTTTTGAACATTCTTACACTTTTATATTTTTGCTGGAAGCTTATTTGGGATGCCGAACATTTATTAAAAATCAAATTTTGAATGATTTTTCAAAAATGTAAATACGTATCAAAAGACATTATACCCTATTCTGAAATACACAGAACAATCCTAAATATCACCCAAAATATAAAAATTCTGATTGCCTAGGAAAGAAAAATACCAAAATGCTCAAAGTATACCCTGCCTAGAGGCGGGGTTGTGCATTAGAGGGTTAAATTACGAAAGAGTATCTTGTACCAACTCACATAGGCGTAAATGGACGAAATTCCTGGCCATAAGTCAAACAATTTTTTTTTTGGGATTTTACAAAGCCCAATCTTTTTTAAAGATGGAAGAAGTATTGCTTCATCATGTGGCAACCCATGAAACACTTTGGGAAGCATATTTTTTAAGAACAAATGCCTGAATTTGATGATTTTTTCCACAGTTTTTTAAGTTTATAGCATAACTCATCGGAGGTCCGTCTATTATCAAAATATCGACAGTTTGAAAAAATAATTGAGTATGTTAACCAGTTCTCTTGACTAAGATGTATCATTTAAACAAAAAACTGCACCTGGTTTCATTTATTTTGCGCCCTTACAGAAGAGTTTTCAAAATAATGATTTTTGTCAATTTTTAATTATTTTCAGCATTCGAAAAGTTTATCAGATTCTGCAGCATTCTACGATTTGAACAAAATTACTATAAAATATAATACATATCCTTTGTGAATCGCAAGAGAACGAGTACCAGAAAGTACCAGACGAGAAAATAAATCATTTTGAAGTTTTTACCTTTTTACTAGTTTTTAGTTACAATTTATGTTTATTTTTGAAATAACATCTTAGTTTCGACTATTTTTTTAACGAATGGCCACTTATTCTCGGTCGATAGATCATAGTAGAATACAAATCTGGTCTCGTATCTCTTAACGAAATGTGTCAAATGGAATCAATTTTGTAAAATTGAACAGAAATCTCCATACACCGTTAAACGCCTGAATGTATGAAATGCATTAGTAGTTTGATGCAGCTAGAACTGTTGTGACAAAATATGTTAAAAAAATTAAAACAACTCAAACAAAGAGTGCACTATGTGTAGCATGTAATCAGATGTTGATGCACCGTAAGGAATATATTTTCACATAGGTAATGTTTTTTATAGATAAACTTATTGAGTTTTTCACTCAGTACTCCACAAACTTACTTTTATGTGTACATTATGTTAAAATTCATGTTTTAAAACAAATATTCAAACTGATATATTCCACACGGCTTCTCCCACCATGTTCATACTCCTAAGATTTCAATCCAAGATTAATTTTTGAGTTTTGTTGTGTTTTTCAGAGCACTATTAAAGTTAACCCAAAATGAAAATGTGATTCCCAAAAATATCTAGAAAACGCTACAACATATAAACTGATTTTGAGGGGTCGTTCAGAAATAATGTCTCGTATCTCTAAAAATTTAGCAGATCGAACAATTGTTCAACAAGTTTTCTAATACTGACATTTCCTACAACTTTGCTGAAGACATTAACACGTTATCTTCCCTAATGAAAAAAAAATGAATTTCACTCGCAATTCTGGGAGAATTACTCTGACACGAGGTAGCCCGTGTTTAAATTATAGAAAATATAATTATTTTTCAGTTCTCTGTTTTAAAAAAAAATTACTCAAGTTATTTTTGGGGGTGAAAACATACGTTGCTGTTAGCAAAGTTATAATAAATCATTTCTGGCTTTTACGTGGATTAATATGGCGATTTATAATCCAAAATGCATCCTCAATATCAAAATTCAATCAAATTTTTTTTCGCTAGTGCTTACATAATACACCATAAGTACGTGTTAAAACTTTTTTCCATGATATGGACCCTGTTACTCCAGTGTGCAACTTATCGAATCCTCTAAGCAGAATACCCTCTTCGAATGAGTGTAATCAGTTTTGTACCTTTTAATTCCGCCCTAATTGCTTATCCTTTGACAGAATCTGATACACGAATTTTGACTACCACTTTGACCACTTGACTCCACTGTGGATAACTGACACTGAGGAAGAGTTCAAGTAGTAGTCGAAATACGCGTATCTGTCAAAGGATAAGCAATTAGGGCGGAATTAAAATGTACAAAACTGATTACACTCATTCGAATACGAGAGAGTAATTTTATATCATAGGTAAGAAACCATCGACTTTGAGCTTTTCTCAAATTGAGACCTTTTTGAAACTATTATCACATCGTAAAAATCCCTCGCGTGACATAAAACTAGTTAAGCAATCAGCTAATTTCCAATCACGGTTTACCTCGACCCCGCATTACTCGTAACCAGTTCCAGCTGCAAACTCTAGCACAGCGAACGTGCTGCACGTATCGTAACTTCCCGAAAAACCGCTTCTGTAAAAATCACCTCTACGCGCGTTTCTGCATACCAGCGGAGCGGACCAAACCGTAACAAACCGGATCACTTTGACCTCGTTCGCCCAGCAAAATGCTTTGAGTCTTTGAGTGCACTTAACAAATGTTCTCTGGGACAAGTTTTAGGTACGAGCCTTCTTCGGCGATCAACATCTCAAAGCCTCTGCTGGCAGAGGTCGAACGGTCGGCGGCCCATATGGGAAGTGGAACTTGTTTGCACTTTGATTACGCGCGCAGTTTGGTTTCCTCTCCGAAATTCTCGGGTCACATATTTGCGCCCACAGGCAAACATTACACAAATCGACCGAACGACCGACCGATTCAGGCCAGGAAGGGCTAAGTTTCTCACACTCTTTTTTCCTGGCTTGGCTCTTGGGTTGTGTAAAACGTCGGCACTTTGTTGCAGGGATCCGACGCAGGATTAGTCCACAGGATAAACAGGTTTGTTTGATTGTGGCCGACAAGTTCTGGTTTGAGGTGAGTGCGAAATCAACGCTGGATTGATGCCTAAAGGCGGCAATCGCTTTTTCACAGCTCTGTTTGCTTTGTAAAATAGATCTCAAGAAATTCAAACCAGTATTTTTCAAAGTTGAAGATTTTTCAATGAACTTTACATGCAGCATTTTGTTAATTTTTAGAAAAATCTTATCACAGAAGAATATAAAAAGTTCTACAGAAAAGAAAATCATAAAATAAGAAAAAAAATTGAATGCAAATACAAAAAAAAATCAAATTAGGTTTTGCTTAAAAAAAAATCAGTGTTTTTTAGTGCCGTCTGCACAGGTTTGGTATCCCATGAACCGACCAGAACGTGTTTTTCTCGAGCAACCCCATCGAAATATGTCGCACACTTTTCTCCAGGACCTAATCTTTAACTCTTTTTACCGTCCGAAATCGATAATCACCATGACACCCGCTTGCTCCCGAGCAGAAGGGAATAGCAACAGCATAATAGAATGTGTTATTTTGGAAAAAATAACTGAGTAACGGAAAGAGTTATTTTCATGTTATTTACATAACATATCCTGTTATAAACTTGTCTGTCATAAGCGGCAAAATAACAAAAATTATAACAAAAAAAATGTTCCTGGAAGACCTGTTTAATAACATGTTTTGTTAGTTTCAATAACAACTTAATAACAGCGTAATTTTAAAATATTTCAATAACAAAATTTAATATGAATAAGTTATTGATAAAAATCTGAAAACTAAATTTGCTTTTTTTTTCTGTTGCGGATAGGGCCCATATAGCCGAGGCGGTAAACGCACGGGTATTCAGCATGACCATGCTGAGGGTGACGGGTTCGATTCCCGGTCGGTCCAGGATCTTTTCGTAAAGGAAATTTCCTTGACTTCCTTGGGCATAGAGTATCTTCGTGCCTGCCACACGATATACACATGCAAAATGGTCATTGGCAGAGGAAGCTCTCAGTTAATAACTGTGGAAGTGCTCATAGAACACTAAGCTGAGAAGCAGGCTTTGTCCCAGGAGGACGTTACGCCAAGAAGAGGAGAGGATAGGAACTCCTCCAAAGTCCCATATGAATTCAATGGGATACGCAACAATAGGATCTATTGTTAAATGTTTTATTCATAATTGGGACGCTATTGTTGTCGCAACCGATTTATTATCGAAAACAGAGAGAAACAATAGTTTTCGTTTATTTTCCAAACAACTTAAGATGAAAAACTATCGACGTTTTGAAGCCCTTTAATTGTTTATAAGAGTAATTTACATTATTACCTCATTGATTGACACATTTATCCAAGTGAATTTAAGTGGGCTCGATGCAGTGAAATCAATAAAAACAAAATGTCTAAAAATAATCAATAGAGTTCTTCTTCTTGATGACTTATTTTTTTACATTTTTGTCGAAAATGTGTTGTTTGTCCTTGAATTCCACCAGTTGATCCAAAATGTTTCATAAAATGGCTAACACTCTATTACACTCTCTATATTCGTATTGATACCTAGCTGAAAACAGGTATACTTTTCAAAGTGCTTATAAAACATAAGGCTGATAAGTTGGCTCTGTCACAGTTAAAGGGTGATACGGTCAAAATTTGGTCACACAATTTGTTTTATAACTTGAGACTGCGTACACCAAAACAGCTGATTTTTTAACCAGTAATGGTACATTATATGTAGATAATACCATAAATTTTTCGTCAAAATCGGTTTAGTATTTGCGGAGATATTGTGAATCCTGAAAACTGCAATTTTAAAATTTTGTACAAAGAGGATTAGAAAATAAGAACACATTTTTACTCTTTTATTTATAGAGCCAGAAACACTAAACCAATTTCAATGAAAATTTTTCTGTTTGTAAAGTATACATATCAAAATGTTGTGTAAACATTTCATTCAATTTGATCCAGCCGTTACAAAGTTATATTTTTTTAGGTGGTCAAGTCAAATTTTGGTCACACATTTTTTTCATAATTTTAGATTACGTACACCAAAACAGCTGATTTTTGGATCAGTAATGGTACATTATATGTAGCTTGTACCATAAAATTTTCATCAAAATCGGTCTAGTATTTGCGGAGATATTGTTGAACCCTGAGATCTGCAATTTTAAAATTTTGTGCAAAGAAGATTCATACATTTTTACTGTTTTATTTATAGAGCCAGAGATACTTAACCGATTTGAATGAAAATTTTTCTGTATGTGAAGTATGCATATCAAAATGATGTGTAAAAATTTCATTCAATTTGATCCAGCCCTTACAAAGTTATATTTGCTTAAGTGGCACCCGGTCAGTTTTTTTCATATTCAAACTGCTACAACTTTGAAAGTATCCATACAAAATGGCTCAAAATTTTACTAAGAACGTATTTTCATAATAGTACTATACTGTAAAATTTTGATAAAAATCGGAGCAGTATTGGTAGTTCTATAATCAAAATTGTGCTTTATTGACCTTAAATTTCCAAAAATTTACTATGAAGCGACTTTGTACAAAATTTTAAAAAGGTAGGTCGTTGGTTTTATCTATATATCAACCAATACTCAATCGATTTTGATGAAAATTTTATGGTATAAGCTACATATAGTGTAGCATTACTGGTCCAAAAATCAGCTGTTTTGGTATACGCAGTCTAAAGTTATGAAAAAAATTGTGCGACCAAATTTTGACCGTATCACCCTTTAAAACGTAATGTCAGAAAGAAGAGGAACTGATGACAAAATAATAATTTCTCTTACAGTTCCTCACGGAATGATGTGAACAACGAAAATCTCGAATGGTGTAGTTTTGATTGCAAAGCTAGTTACAGGGGATACTCAAAATAACTGGGACAGGTAAAATTTTCACTTTAAAAAAAAAAGTTCAACTTGCTGTAACTTTTCGAAAAGGGCATCAAATATTCTCAAATTTTTACTGTAACTTCGTTAACTAGTTGTGTATCAGTGGTCAAAATTTGGAAAAGATCGGGCCATTCTAAATACACGAAGTTATAAAGATTCTAGGAAAAGATAGAATTATCCGATAACCAACTTTGTTATATCTCCGGATTCAATAAACCGAATGCAATGAAATTTTGATCATTTATGACCAATATAATGAGCTTTGAAAAACAGTTGACTTCATTTAAAATTATCAATAAGAAAAAAAGTTATAGCGATTTCATTTGTTCTATGTTTTTTAGTAAATTTGTCCATTTTTCATATGCATCCCATTACTTTTCCATTTAATTGGCTATTTGGTTGCTTTCCTTGGAAACATAAACATATTCAAGTCAATTAGAGGGAATTAAAATGAACTATAATTACTATCTCGAATTTTAAAACGATGATGAAGTTTCGGATAAATTGGTGTTATATTAGAAAAATAATCTAATCGTTATAATTTTCTTTCGTGTAAAGAATTTTAAGTTTAGTCAAAAGTTTTGAGTAGCTCATCATATAAGTCATAAATGATCAAAATTTCATTGGATTCGGTTCATTGAATCCGAAGATATAACAGCTGAAAGTTGGCTATCGGATAATTAAAACTTTTTCTAAAACCTTTTTAACTTCGTGTAAAATGACCTGATCTTTTCCAAATTTTGACCACTGATACACAACTAGTTGATGAACTTACAGTAAAAATTTGAGAATATTTCATGCTCTTTTCGAAAAGTTACAGCGAGCTGAACATTTTTTGAAAAGTGAAAATTTTACCTGTCCCAGTTATTTTGAGTATCCCCTGTATGTTGTAATATGTTGATGCTAGTTATGTTGATCAAATATTTGTACAGTCTCAATGACACAATAATAACTGAACTTGTGCTACAACAAAACATGTTATTGAAATGTAATTTAAAGAAAATATACCAAGAGCACGATCATAACAAAATAAGATTGCCCAACAGAACATGTTATGGAACGGTGATGACTTAATAAGTTAATAATAACAAACCGAGATATAAAAACAGGTTTTGTGATTCCGTTGTTATTATTTTGATATTTTCCTCTGCTCGGGCTGCGTTTTTATGCATTTGGTCGCATGCTTATATGGATGCATGTTCGACAACCCGCATGAATGGCCACAAGACTCCTCATGGGACCCGTAGGTGGTCCATCTTTCTTCTACCACTGTACTCTGGGACAAAGCTTCATTAAAAGATTTTCGATTCTCATTCAAAGTATCCTTTTCCCTCTTGCGAATTTTTGCATTCAATTATGAAGTAGAAAAAAATATCATGCCAAAAAGTAAGCTGTCACTCGAGAAGCCATTGTCGAGATGTCACTCTATTCAAATGTCGTAACATTGTTTCACTCACATCGCATCGGACGATGCATGTTTTCTTAACAATCTAGAAAAATGTCAAAAACTCAAGAGGTGTGAACGGCAACATCTTTCCCTCGCCGACAAAGGACAATACCGTTTGGCACTCTCGAATTAACATACATACCTCCGACAGCGCAAAGCGGAACATTCTTTGATGCCCCGCTCAGATGAGTGATGAATTTTTCATCCGAAATATGTTAATCATTCCCAATCAAATTCAACAGTCACCTCGTCATCGTTGTTGTCACCACGATCCGTCCGAACTACGGGGTACTTGCATTGGGAGACGTCGCCGGGAGGAGAGGAGGTCAACGAATTTAATTGCAAAATTCTTTCCCATCATCGCCGCATCGCCGACCCATTCTACACGGCGAATTCGTGTCCAGAAAATTGTCTCGCTAATGAGACATCAAGTCGTTGAGATCGAATAACATATTAATGAGAGAGGGGAACAGAGATTCGTGGAATCATAGCGATGTAAATTGGAAATTCAATTCGCATTATTGACGTTTTTCAATGAGTCAAACGGTGTTGAATGACCTCCGACTCCCCTCTTTTAGCGCTGTTGAGATCGTGAGAATATTTTCGGTTACATTTCGATGGAAGTGTGTTTTTAATTGATAGTTTTTAATATTTTTATTGTGAACGAAATCACCAGAAAAAAATTATTATTATCCTTATTATTGAGATTTTCAGACAAAATTTGTAACTACGGAGACTTATTGGGTTGTTCCGCAGCTACAGTGGTTCCCAAATACTCCCGCAAACAATCTCAGTAGCATAATATCCCTCGAGCTTGTGGAGCTTGGAATTAGGCCGGAACAAATCTCATGTTCTTCTTTTGTCACTTTGCTCGTTGACTCGGCAAGGGGGGGCAGGATAAATAATAAACGTATTTGATGAAAAATTTCCCAAACAATTAGGCAAACTCATGAAACTCATCGGATTTGTTAAGAAATTTATTCGGCGACTCTCATTTCAGTTTAAATTTTTTGAATTTCTTGACGTCAAAATGTCGAATTCCGCCCAAATGTTCCGAGGAGGGGGGGGGGGGGGGGGGGGGGTGACATTAGAGAAAATCGAAATTTGTGTCAACCTTATTGTGGACAAGCGGGTGCCCCCAGGAAGTAACTTGTGTTTATCTTTTGATGTTCGCGAAGTGATGACGCGACGACCGTTTGCGCGCCTACTAGATTGCTTGATGTGCATTTGGCAGACCATGTGCTACCAGCGTTCATTGAAAGGCTAGTCGAACAACAATGCTGATTCAATAAATAATATTCATATTCAATACCACACAGAGGTGGATATCAGGGCTGGCATGCTACTCTATAATCAGAGGGGCTTCGCGGACAAAGAATGAAAACCCAGAATATTCATGCTCTTAAACAATTTATTGGTGGAGCGGACCTGGTGTGATGGTTAGAACGCTTGCTGAGGACCTGGGATCGAATCCCACTCCCGACAAACTCACAAAATAGTGAGTTCTTCCTTCGGAAGGGAAGTAAAGCGTGGGTCCCGAGATGAACTAGCCTAGGCTAAAAATCTCGTGAATACAGATAAAAAAATATTGGTTTCTAGTGTGAAGTGTGCGTCTTGTTCTGGGTTTACAATGTGTAAAGTTGTTACGTGTGGCCTAATCTAGTTTGTATCGGTACATACTGCTGCCGACCGGGTTGTTGTGGGTGCGATGGCCGACGACACAGTGACTCGGATCCTTCTGTGTGGCCAGAATTGTCGGAATTGCGGAATCGTGCGGACGGAAATGGCGAACGATAGCGGTTTTGGGCGACCGAGAGGGGAACTCCTCATTGGCACTTAAGGCGAAACTGGAAGCATTTCCTCACTTTTTGGTTTTTGATTTTATATTAAATAACAAAGAAATATTTTCAAAATCGGTTTTCGTACACATGTAGAATAGGGACCAAGGTATTTTCTGTTTTTTTTAGTGGTGGAAAATGCTTTTCGTTTTTGCAGAAACCATTTTTGAACAAATCTTCACAGGCCCATAGCCTGAGGAGATCATCCGTGCTCAGACGATGGCGGATCCTTAGCGATTAGTCATTGTGTCTCTCGAGCCGCCGTGTGTTAACCGTGTGTTCACAGATAAAAATAATGACATTTACACGTCATGTAAACTTAATTTTAGTAGTGTAAACTTAGTGTTATGATGGTTTACATGATATATCATGTAAATTTACGTTATATGTCAGTCATGTTGAATTTCATGACATATAATGGAAGTTTACATGATGTTTCATGAATTTTACATGATATGTCATGTAAACTTCTGTGATATCCCACGCTCCAATTATGTGCATCATATTTCGCAGAACTGTACACTCTTTTTTCGATCTGTGTTGTAATCACCGGATACGAGGTCATATAGAAAAAGAAATTTAGGGTGTTCCGGCAGGGTGATCGAAAGACAGATTTAGCCCGCATTACCTGTACGAAGGAAGTTCCCCTTCATCCCTCTACCAAGGGGGGGGGGGCAATTCAATAATCTGCCAGTTTTCACTGCACTGCACTTTCACTGGTCTACATATGTACACGGACGCATGTAACAGTTCTGACCAATCTTCTCATCTCGAAGATGGACGTGCTCATCAGATCTTTAATTTTCTACCTTTCGCCATCTTAATCCTTTAATTGTGTGAGATGTCACATAACCCTTCGGCAACGTCTCTTGTCAACAGCGGCTGAGATCCTTGCCTACTGTTATTAATTATTTTAAAAACGTGAATTTAGGACGATCATCCTCCTCACTGGTATGAACTACCAACCAAGCCGATCTGTTTAAAAGAACAGGTCGTACGGCAGAAGTTTCACGCATTCGATGTATTCGTTCAATACATAGCCTTAACTTGCCTAATTTCACCTTCTATAAAAATTTTCATACTTGTTCGCAACCTAGCGAATACTATCATATTTATCATTTCATTATCCATTTTGATCTCTACTCCCCTATACTCTGAGTAGAAAAAGACCGGTATGTATAGCCATAAAATGATTAAGTTATGAGTGTAGTAGAGACCGAGTGCACTCTGCGTCCCCACAGCCCAGACAACCAGTGATCGTATAAGATGTTGCATAAGATGTTGAATTGGAGGCAATATGCGTATATTTTATATGCGCCTAAGTGGAGTCATTCACGCATATGGCCTCCACTTTATCATCTTATGCAACATCTTACTTATACGATCACTGGTTGTCTGGGAGGAGATCTGGATGTGAGATCTGGGAGATATCTTTGGTCGGTGATATGATCCATGAATAGGGTTGATTGATTGATTTGTCTATATTAAAGAGACTTTCAGCCATGAATAGGAGATGTATTTAGGTGAAAAATTGTGTGAAGATTTCTGTGAAGTAGCACAGTTCGATAGGTTGCATAACTTGTAGGCGTTATATGATAGATTTACACTGTGCTGTAAAAGTTGGAAGAAATGGAAACAGCTTTTTATAAGTAGAAAGAAAATCGGGTTAAGTACTTTTTCTTTCCATTTTATTGCTGTGTGCATTCGATATGCAAATATCAAATGCGGGAGCACCAAATGCGGTAAGATATTCTAACAAGTAACCCGATGTCAGTGGGAGCTTTTGAATCCTAGGTTGGCGGTGGTTTTGACTATGGTTGCTAAGTTGCCTTTGGTAACACTGTGTTACCGCGTTTGGAGCGCATTTGGGTACCGTTTGCATCTTGAACGCACACAGCAATACTAAGAGTTTGCGTATTTCGACCTCAGATGGTCAAAGGATGAGAATTCTTAGTTTTTGCCTTTCTCGTACACCAAGGTGTACCGAAAGGCTATATGTTCACTCCAAAAATAAATTTTTGATAGAGCCCCCGGAGGGGCATGTTTCATATACCAATCGACTCAGCTCGATGAGTTGAGATGATGTCTGTGTGTGTGTATGTGTGTGTGTGTGTATGTATGTGTGTGTGTATGTGTACAAAAAAAGGTCACCTCACTTTTAAATAGTAAATATCAACCGATTTTAACGATCGATGGCTCAATCGACGCGGAATCTGGTCCCATTGTTTCCTATTGAAAATGGTTCGGATCGGTCCAGCCGTTTCGGAGTTATGGCCATTTAAGTGTTCCGGATCGGTACCCCTGGAAGGGGCCAGACATGAAAATGCACCAAACCCATGCATGCGACCCATCAAATCACGGCATTTACGATTATCTGATGAACGGTAAGCAGGAAAATAATCTCAGACCATATTTGAACCGATAGTGTTCCGGAACCGGTTCTGGGTGTCCCGCCGGAAGTGGCCAAATATCAAATTGAACATAACTCATGCATGCGACACATCAAACAGCGGCTTTTTCAATAACCTGATGAACGGTTAGCAGGAAAACAGTATCAGACCACATTTGAACCGGTAGTGTTCCAGAACCGGTTCCGGATGTCCCACCGGAAGTGGTCAAATATTAAAGAGTATCAAACCCATGCATGCGACACATCAAATCACGGCATTTTCGATAACCTGATGAACGGTTAGCAGCAAAACAGTATCAGACCATATCTGAACCAGTATTGTTCCGGAACCGGTTCCGGGGGTCCCAACGGATGTGGCCAAATATAAAAGAGTACCAAACCCATTCATGCGATACAACAAATAACGGCTTTTCTGATAACCTGATGAACGGTTAGCAGGAAAACAGTATCAGACTATATCTGAACCGGTAGTTGTCCGGAACCGGTTCCGGGGGTCCCGACGGATGTGGCCAAATATAAAAGAGTACCGAACCCATGCATGCGATACAACAAATGACGGCTTTTCTGATAACCTGATGATTGGTTATCAAAGAAATATGTTAGGACCACATTAGGGGCAGCCGGTAGTGCCGTAACCAGTTCCGGTGTCCCTCCGAAAGCGGCTAAATATAAAATTGAACTGAACCTATGTATACGACACAGCAAAGCTAGGATTTTTTGATAACCTTATAAACGTTAGCAAGCAAACAGGTTCATACCGGTGAAAAAAATGTTTTACGCATATGGTCAAATCTCAACCGTTACGTAGTAATTGAACTTTACATGTTTTTGGCTTTGCATGTCTCAAACTGGCTATAACTTGAAAATGGTCAAACTTATCGCATTTGAAAGATGATTAAATTTGCTACCAAAAAAGTTTAGTTAGATAACTAAAGCAAAAAAGCTCGAAAGTAGTGTTTTGCCTTTCTCGTACACATATAACTCAAAAAACGATTTTTCGAAAAAAAGCTCGAAGGTTCAAGTCGCAAATACCAATAACTCAGTTCAACGAATTGGGATTATGTCTGTATGTGTGTATGTATGTATGTGCGCAAAATAAAATCAATCACTTTTAAGGCACTTCCCATTGGCCGATTTTTCGGATTATAGCTTGAATCGAACCGGAATGGTTTGCTATCGAAAATGGTCCAGATCAGCCAAGGCGTTCCGGAGTTATGGCCATTTCAGTGATCCGGACAGGGCACCGGTAGAACTGGCCTTATATAAAACTGAACTAGCCCCATCAAACTGCGGCGATTTTTGTAACCTTTAGCATGGTTGACGAGTTTTGTGCGGAAGTCAACACTGGAGACCAGAAGATCCACGATGTTGGCCCAAAATTCAAGATGGCAGCCAAATGTTCAAGAAGGCGGCTCAAAATTCAAGATGGCGGCTGTTTAATAGAGATTTAGGCTCTTAAAGCATGCTATATGGGAATATTTGATATGGGGAAGATGTCTGGACTGAAGATGGGGAAGATGGCGGTCTGAAATCCAAGATGGTGGCTTCAAATTCAAGATGACGTCTGTTTAAAGAAGCGTAAGGCTCTAAAACCATGCAATATTGGTATATTAGGTATGGGGAAGACTTCCAGAGTCCAAAATGGCGATCAGGATGTCCAAGATGGCGATCTAAAATTTAAGATGGCGGCTCCGAATTCAAAATCGCGGCTGTTTAATGGAGTTTTAGGGCCTGAAACACTGCATTACTGGTATATTTGGTATGGGGATGATGTCTGGATTCCAAAAATGGCGACTAGAATATCCAAGATAGCAATATTAAATCCTAAATGGCTTCTTCAAATTCAAGATAGCGTCTTTTTCTTAAGAGTTTGAGGCTCAAACATTAAAAGCCAGATAAACGATATGATTTCTGGTATCATGAAATGGATTTCTGTTAATTGTATGAAAGTGCGATATACATTTCGAAGGCACGAGAAAGGCGCCATCACCGCTAGGTGGATTAATTAGGTTTTTTTATATTTACTTCCACTAATACGTCCAGGTTTATCATCATCCTTGTCATCATCAGTTTTTTTCAATCCGATTCTGTTCTTGCGATGGATATAAACTTATGAATATACATGAGTTGTACATATAGCGGAGACTAAGGAGACTTGATCCCTGGGGAGACTTGTACCCCCCATATATTCTCGGAATCAAAAACAGTTTTCTTCTAGCATATTTTTTCCAAAACGACACCTTGACATACGACAATGTTTTGGCTACAATTGATTTTAATTGTGTATTGCATTATTTTTTAACGGCTGATGGTTTGTTTTCAGTCTTTCAGAAATCTTTTAGGCGATTCCGAAAAACCTTAACTTTGTGAAAATTGAACCAAATCGTGTCAAAATTTCACAGCACATAGTATAAATAAAGAACTATCAAACGTATTTATCCAAATAAGGCTGTTATATAAATATTTCAAATAATGTAGCTTAGTGTATACAACAGTGACATGGGGAGACTTGGTCCCTCGAGGATTACACACACATTATACATGTGAAAAATAAGATTCTATTTGGAAGCCTCTATTTACTCGGAATTCTACTATATTCATTGATAAAACGTGTCAGATAATTAGTATTTTAGTACAAATCATGAAAAGGGGGATCAAGTCTCCCCATTTTCAAAATTCGGCATATCCTTAACAATTTAAGTAAATCTTATAACTTCAAATACACCGTATGCATAAAAAATGCAAGAAACCTTGAGAAGAAAATAAATAGGAAGCTTCTGGAGTTATTTTCCCCTTGAATTAACCATGTGCTCAAAAGGGGATCAATTTTGACCCATTTTTGAAAAATACATCATAAGACATGCCTCCATAAAAGCACAGTTTTGAAAACTTTAACAATAATTTAAAGTCCTTCTGTTGTGTATAAACTTGCAATAGATGTTTACCTGCCATTCTGTACGAAAAATGGATCTAGTTTTGTGTTTTTTCTTAAAGTTACAGGCAAATTAAGATAAAGGGATCAAGTCTCCCCAGTCTCCCCTATGTCGAGAAGAAAAATAGAGAAAGCAGATAGAAAGATTCAAAGTAGGAGGAAAGGGGCTAGCAAGGGATTGAACCCAGGACCTTCTGCACACGAATCAGAAGCGGTAGCCATTAGACCACCAAGCCCATGCAAACGAACATCATTGCTGTACAAATGCTGGATAGAACACTCTTCAACTTATTTTTTTAAATTTTTGGCTGAGTGAATAAGCTGTTCTTCAGCGAATATTGTTAGGGGACATCCATTTAGTACGTCACGCAAAATTTAGGAATTTTAAACCCCCCCCCCCCCTTCGTACGGGGTTTTTGTATACCTAATGCATTACTTGTCACACTTTCCTGAACCCCCCCCCCTCCCCCCTATGAGCGTGACGTACTTAATGGATGCCCCCTTACTTGGGGTCTATAGACATGAATGAATATATAATTATTCCTAACAACAAAGTTCGCCTTTATATTTTTTTTTAAATTTGTTTTTTTTTTATTCGATTTGAATTATTCTCACTGGCTTTTTCAGTCTAGGGACATTCAAAACGATTTGCTTTGTGTTACCCGACGTTTCGGCCTTATTAGGAAGTTTGATTTTAAAACAGCCGCTTCTGGGAGAATTAAGCTGCTACGTCCAAAAATCTAAACTGTTATATCGAGTAGGTATTATTGTGGTGGTATTTTGGTGAAAGTGGCAACTGTATTGTCTAATAGGAATTTATTAGTTAGAAAATTTAGTGTTAAGTTGTGCGCTGAGTTGTGCAGTTCGTCCCTCTGGGAGCTTGGATTAGAAAACTATCAAGTAAGTTAATTTTAGGAAAAATACAATGTAAATTATTTATATGATTTATTTATAATGTAGCATTGAAGCTGCCGTAAAATACGTTGCTGTCAGTATGTGTTTTATTAATCCAGAACCAGATAAAACTCACGCTAACAGGTATATTTATCCTTAGAAACAGTGACACTACTTGCATTAGCTACAATCATGCATCGAGGACTAATGATTGTCTCACCGCAGTCAATCTGGAATCTCCAGAACAAGCGAAAACAAGTCAGAAAAAGGATCACGCCAACACCTGCCGCAATCTGCCGCTAAAGAACAGCAACCCGGCCAAACAACAGCGGTGGCGGCTGTGGCAAAGTCGGTGCAGAACAAATTGCGATCCATTTTTTTCTGCTCCGATGATCCTTTGAACTCCGCACCAACGCAACGAAAGCAACCACTTCTTTGCGGCTTTCTTTCCAAGAATTTGACCTGGATCGGCTGAAAGTTTCAACCTGTTGTTACCCTTGTGATTCCTCATCCGTTGTCGGTCGTCGTGTGTTGCAATAAAATTGCTGTGTTTTTATAAATTTATGGCAACCCGGCGAAAGGGCCCAACAAGACCCGGAGAAAAAGATGGGATGCAACTTTTTTATGGGTGAAAGGAGGACATTGCGGCGTTTTTTTTTTTCAGAGCTAACGAGCGGCACGCGGCCCATTTCGACGGATCTGTTTTAGCAGTATTTTGTAAACATTTAAATTGCTCTATAAATATTCTGCTTCAGGGGATAAAATAAAGCTGTCATAATTGCAGGTGGAAAAAAGCTAGAAGGATTCTTTGGTTTGGCCACCAACAGGAAAGTTCTAATTAATTTCGAACAGCAGGTTGCACCAGTGTTTGGTGAGAGAATTTATACGTTTGTATTGAAACGACAATTAAAACGATTCTCAATGATTGTTCAATGATACAACTTATTAAGCATAGCCCAACAATTTTTCTAAGAAATTTCTCCGAAAAAAACTCTTGTACAACCTAATGTCTTATGCCAATCAATCATGTTGTTCTAAATACAATCTAACGGCTTCTGAAAATACCACTAACGGTACACATTTCTCCACAGAAATAACCAAAACGGCAGTCACCTGGAACGGGTTACTGGTTAGGTTTAATCTAAACTACCTGAAGCAGCAGGGAAACTGGAAACAGAAAAAACCTAACACGTGGCACTAATTTTGAGCAAGCATTCTTCCTATTAATCAACTGCGCACGCACCGTTCCGTATCAACCGCGGCGCGTCGTGCGTCTCAAGCAAAGCAAACCCTTCAACCCGACTGCGCCGCGCCACTCCACGTGGTGAGCCCTTTCCATTTCCAAAATCCGTAAATTGCTTCAACCACTTCCAACTTTTTTTTTTTCTAAATTTCCACAACTTTTTTCCGTTCCTTCAAACAGCCGACACCCCGAGACTGAGCCCTTTTTTTCACTATTATGAAAGGAAAGCGAGTGTGTATCAAATTAAGAGCCATCAAAAACCGCAGGAGAAAGGGATCGGACTCGGTTAATGGGTTTCCCCCTTTCTCGTGGCGGTGCGGCGCGGCAACTCACCTAACCTCAACTTAATGTTTTTTTTTTTCGATGGTTACCTTATGTTCTGGTGTGTCTCGTGTTTCCACCACCATCAGCAGGGAGAGAAAGGACTTGCCGTGTGGTTCAAATAAAACTGAAACAAGACACAAGTGAGATCGTGATGAAGAGGTTTTCGCCTTCTCGGTTTTTCAGATGGAAAGGGTGCAGCAAAGGCATCCCACTGTGAAGAAGGGTTTTTCGTTATTTTTTATAGAAATAATGTCAAAAATATGATCTTCGAGTAAACAACTCCGCCGTCCGTAAGAAGAATGAGGGCTGCCCGAACGAGTTAAAAGGGTAACACGCGATTAGGTCAGTTTAGGTGATGGTTTGTTGGATTTGGAAACCGTATGTGGTGTTGGATCTTGGGGCGAGGTTATTACACGGTGAATGCGATCGATAGATGTTCCTTTGTATGCGGAGGCGCCACGTGAGGAAAAACTTTTATGCTTATGATCAAATATACTATATTAACAATATAGGTCACTTCACGTTTTTACATACAACGACATGGAGACACCGTTAGCGAATGATTTCAGCACCACCTGTTGTCAGAAAAAGTCAATAGTTGTATTTTGATCAATTTTTGTTTACCATTTCTTGAAAAAAAAAAACGTTAGGGGTGTCGAAGTTTTTTGTTCCCAAATAATCGATTTACAATATACGCAAACAAAATAATATTTCATTAGATGACATCTGGGAATACATCTATAGAAGAATTTGAATGCTCTCTGATTGTAACGACACCGAAATCATTCAATATCAAAATTTTAATTTTCCATCCTCAAAATTAACTTGTATTTTGCCCTGGTGGTTGCTATTTTCTTTTGGCAATGGCTTTTAATATCATCATTCTTGATGCCCATGCTGACATTCATCGGATTGAAGCTCCTCAATTTAATCGTATAATTTGTTTTAGACGCATCTGGAAGAGAATTTACTTTTCTGTACAGAAATGGCCTGTTTGTATTTTTATGGAGCAAAACTCGTTAACCTTCACATACCCGCACCTTGACATCTCATTTTCAAAATGCTAGCATTTCGTCAATTTTCAGCCGATTTTTTTGAAGTCGCCCTCAATCGATCATAATTTGGTGCTAGTTTATTATGCTCAAGTGGCCATGCAACATCCGGAACCATTCCGGAGATATTCCGGATTGTACTGGGGTCAGGGGGGGGGGGGGTGACAAAATGGCAAAAAGTGATTTTTTCGAGGGTTATTGTATTTGAATCATCAATTTTCAGCGTAATTTTTGTTGCGAGCAATAAAACACAACTGCAATAACCAGATATGTATAAGTTGACCGATCCGGACCACCGTGACAGGTTCCGCGGGGGCCTCATTGGGGACACTTTTGGTTTTCAACCAAAACATGTCATGCGACGTATCAAACTTCATGATTTCGAGAGAATGAGACAGAAAAGATACACTGAAGTATGTATCAACTGATATGGCCACTCCGGAACACCTGGAACAAGTTCCGTGGGAGCCTCATTGGGGACACTACTGTTTTTCAACCAAAACAAGTCGTGCGACGTATCAAACTTCCTGATTTCGAGAGAATGAGACAGAAAAGGTAGACTGAAGTATGTATCAACTGATATGGCCGATCCGGAACACCTGGAACAGGTTCCGCGAGGGCCTCATTGGGGACACTTCTGTTTTTCAACCAAAACAAGTCGTGCGACGTATCAAACTTCCAGATTTCGAGAGAATGAGACAGAAAAAGTACACTGAAGTATATATCAACTCATATGGCCGCTCCGGAACACCTGGAACAGGTTCCGCGGGGGCCTCATTGGGGACACTTATGTTTTTTCAACTAAAACAAGTCGTGCGACGTATCAAACTTCATGATTTCGGGAGAATGAGACAGAAAAAGTAGACTGAAGTATGTATCAACTCATATAGCCGCTCCGGAACACCTGGAACAGGTTCCGTGGGGGCCTCTTTGGGGACACTACTGTTTTTCAGCCAAAACAAGTCGTGCGACGTATTAAACTTCCAGATTTCGGGAGAATGAGACAGAAAAGGTAGACTGAAGTATGTATCAACTCATATGGCCGCTCCGGAACACCTGGAACAGGTTCCGCGGGGCCTCATTGGGGACACTTCTGCTTTTTCAACCAAAACAAGTCGTGCGACGTATCAAACTTCATGATTTCGGGAGAATGAGACAGAAAAAGTAGACTGACGTATGTATCAACTCATATGGCCGCTCCGGAACGCCTGGAACAGGTTCCGTGGGGGCCTCTTTGGGGACACTACTGTTTTTCAGCCAAAACAAGTCGTAGGACGTATCAAACTTCCTGATTTCGAGAGAATGAAAGAGAAAAGGTAGACTGAAGTATGTATCAACTGATATGGCCGATCTGGAACACCTGGAACAGGTTCCGCGGGGAGCTCAATGGGGATACCTCTGGTTTTCAACCAAAACATACCATGCGTCGTATCAAATTTCATGATTTCGAATGAATAAAACACTTTGACGGAGTGGAAGGTACAAAATGATGAGAAGACCTCTGTTCTTCCTGGGTTATGCTTCAGGAAATCCTGTACGCATGTGGAATGTCCACGTTACGCGTAATACGAACGATGATCGTCAGCAAGAAATGAACCACGCTTTCCCCTATAGCGCAACAAATATGCATAAAGTTGTAAGAAACGTACAGTCATACCACGATTATGGTCACCCTCAATAATGGGTCATTTCCATTTCAATAGCGTAGTGAACTAACTAATAATTGTGATAGAGGGGACAATAATTGTGCAATGACTTAACGGTAGAAAGAAAATATTTTAGGAATATTGAAGAATAATCTCGTGCAGATTGTGTTGGCAACGAATTGGGATTGAACATCAAGTATATTGTAGTATTTCATTTGTCATTTATCTGCTTTATATTGTTTGTTTGTTTATTACCAGGGATTTTAACCTTTTATGGGTCATTCATCCCGTTTAGAATTCTGCTGTATATTATTTCTTATTTTAATTTTAAACTTGCATGCTGCTACCAAGGTAGGAACAAATAACAGGAGGATATAAAATTTTGCAATTGAAATTGAATACAGTCATGGAGCTATTTGTAATCCTATACACCCAAATTTATTCTATTTCGGAACAAAGCGATTACGGCACCATTTGATATCATTGTTTTTGTTTTTATACGTGCTCACTTCTAACAAAAATACAAAAACAAGAAACAATACAAGGAACGCTCCAATTCTCCTTCGTGTTCTGTAGTAAAACCATGAAATCTTTAACACTCTACTAATCCGATGAAACAGTCTCCCTATGTCTTGGGTTAATGAGAACAAAGCATGAAAAACATTATTTCTGAAAAAAAAAATCATATAAAAAATGTTTGTTCAGTGATCGATGTTACAGTTACGAACTGTTTTATTATTTTATAAATTTCCGGAACAAAGTTAGTTGTTATTGCGTTTTGTTCATGTTCTGCAAACCAGGGATGTTTTCGATCACCTACCCATCGTTCGACTCATTTATCCATAACTCAGTTCAGAAACCTAATATTTAAATGTTGTGTTTGGCAAAGTTGTAGATTAGAATTTTTCTTAAAATTATCAACAAGGACGTCATATTCTACCTCTTATATATACAGCGCTAGGGCGTTAGTACCACCTACTCATACTAAACGATCGAAAAATCCGATCGTTTAGTATGAGTAGGTGGTACTAACACTTTTACGACGTAAATATTAGAGTTAGAATATGGCGTACTTGGTGATAATTGTAGGAAAAACACTAATCTACAACTTTGCCAAACACAACATTTCAATATTAGGTTTCTGAACTGAGTTATGGACAAATGAGTCAAACGATTGCCAGGTGATCGAAAACATCCTTGCTGCAAACCAATAACAAATTTTGCTCTTCATTTATATATTTTCATGTTTGAAGGAATATTTTGATCATCTTTTATCATTCATTATTGCTATAATATTTTTTTTTGTTATTATGTTATTCCAAGTAACATATTTTTTTTAACATAATAAAACTTATCTGAATTAAATGTGTTTCACATACAGGGGATGGCCAAAATGTTTGGGATAGGCAACTTTTTTTTCTCTCACAAAAAAGTTCAACATGCTATAACTTTTCATAGAGTGCATCAAAAAATCTCAAATTTTGACTGTTTGTCATCCTATTATATGTGCATCATTGGTACAAATTTGGGCTCGATTGATTAATATTTCGCAAAGTTAGAATCGTTCGGGTAAAACACCTGTTTTTAGACAACTCATTTTTGAGCTGTCATATCTCGGAAACCAGTGAACCGAATTGAATGAAATTTTGAACGTACACTAACAATATGTAAATGCTTCACAAACTATTAAAACATTGGTACATTTAAAACGTTGAAAAAAGTTATCATAGATTGATACTTTTTGGATTTTTTTTCGAAAAAATGTATATTTTTTACATCAATGTCAATAAATTTTAGTTTTGATATCCAGAGATTTTCCACTTCTGTTCTCAAATGATCTCTAATCAGATATATTAGAGCCTATTTAGATTGAAGGAAGAACACATTTAATAATTTTTGTGTGGTATTGTAAATTTTACTTATTTTCCTCTATATGGGTAAAAATTTCAACCCGGTATAACTTAATTCGCCGTGAGAAAATATTACATTTTATAACGTCGTATTAAGTATCAATATAGTGTTGATAAACGTTAAAAAAATCATTCAATTCGGTTCACTGGTTTCCGAGATATGACAGTTCAAAAAATAGTTGTCTAAAAAATAGTGTTTTACCTGAACGATTCTAACTTTGCGAAATATTAATCAATCGAGCCCAAATTTGTACCAATGATGCACATATAATAGGTTGAGAAACAGTCAAAATTTGAGATTTTTTGATGCACTTAATGAAAAGTTACAGCATGTTGATTTTTTTTGTGGGAGAAAAAAAGTTGCCTATCCCAAACATTTTGGCCATCCCCTGTATATACTAAACAAATTAGTGATGCTTATAGACAAAATGTTCATACTGATTAGTAGAAGACCTGTCTTATGTGTACAGATTCTCTGCTTTGGTTTGCTCCAGTCAAACAAAAACCATGGCAATGTTTGTTGATTCTTCTGAATTCGCAACTCATCTTCTTCTTTATAGTCAAACGGCACCATTTGGCACACGCCAATGCCAGGAATTGCCAACATCTCTCAAAGGCAGGATGTGGTAATCAAATGGTGGGCCCAAAATATCCCGTCTACTGTCAACAAATGCTATTGATATAGGCTTGCTTATATTGACGGTTTCCCCCCTTATCAAACGCGACGATTTGAATCCGTCGCAGATGAAACCGTTGCCAGAGTCGTCGCAGCCAATCAGCAGGCGGGAGTTTGACGTTTCTCCGATCTCACTAACACAAACAGCAGCATAGGCAGGGTTGCCACACATACAGATTAATCTGTATTTTACAGATTTTACGGATATTTTATCAAAGGATGTATTCATTTTGTCATGAGAGACTGCTAAATTGGAAACTTGTAGTCACTGTAAAAAATAAGCTTGTTCACGACATTACCAACAAACAAATGTTATTTTATGCCCACGGTGCGCACTGACTGAAGTTGTTCTCAGGCCGCCTGATTTTAAATATGATTTCCAAAAGACAACGTTGTCAATTTTGTCCACGTGCAAAGGATGTGAAAACAACGGAACATTGCTACAATTGTTGTAAATCGATATGCAATAGCCACAAAGGTAGAAAAGTCTTCGAAACTGTTGTTTGCACAAATTGCAAATCAAAAGCCTAAAGATGGCTACTTCGATTGTTATCTGTTGTGTATTGTTATTTAGATATAGAAGAAGTAAAAACATATTATAAGTATAAAAAGTATTTTTGGAAATAAACATCTAACCTTTTATTTTTTCAAACATATGCCGATTTTTCAGAAAATATACAGCATGTGTACGTTTTGTGTATTGTTTAATCTTAATTTAAAAGGAACCTATGGGAAGTTTTCTAGAGCACCCTTTCAAGTCGATACCGAGTCGAGTCTACTTAGTTTTATCTTTTCTGGCTTATTCATTCGAAAGCATGAAGTTTGATATGTTGCACGGCAGGTTTTGATTGTAAACCAGAAGTGTCATCAATGACGCCACCGCGGAACCTGTGCTAGATATGCCGAGGTGGCCATATTAGTTGACACAGACTTAAGTCTATCATTTTTGGCTCATTCATTCTACACTGTTGAAAATGCTTTGACATCCATGTGCACAACAGAACATGTGCTCGATGAACAAATTGAGATTTGAAATTATGAAAAGAAATCCACGTACTCCGGTGAGACTCGAACTCACGACTCCCAATTCGCTAGACGGGCGCTTCTATTCCTTCAAGCTACGGAGTCACTCGACTATCTCCGTCGCCAGCAGGCCTAGAACTGAACTCGATTCCACAATCGCACATGGTTATCTTCTTTTCACAATCCAAACCCCCTTCGGATGGGATTAGATGAACATCTAACACATTGTCTGTTGTGCACATGTATGTCAAAGCGGGAGAGGAAGTTATTTTTAATTGTCGAGAGCTTCGGGCACTGCCTTCCAATCACTTATTGGTATGGCAATTAGTGTGCAGTCGGACTCTCGACGGGTCGGTCCTCGGCCGACCGAATACGGTAAGGGTGACCGTAGCACCTTACAAATGTCAATTTCTTGATTTTGCTTTGGCTGACCAAGCCAAATCAAGAAATTGACATTTGTAAGGTGCTACGGTCACCCTTACCGTATTCGGTCGGCCGAGGACCGACCCGTCGAGAGTCCGACTGCACACTAATTGCCATACCAATAAGTGATTGGAAGGCAGTGCCCGAAGCTCTCGACAATTAAAAATAACTTCCTCTCCCGCTTTGACATACATGTGCACAACAGACAATGTGTTAGATGTTCATCTAATCCCATCCGAAGGGGGTTTGGATTGTGAAAAGAAGATAACCATGTGCGATTGTGGAATCGAGTTCAGTTCTAGGCCTGCTGGCGACGGAGATAGTCGAGTGACTCCGTAGCTTGAAGGAATAGAAGCGCCCGTCTAGCGAATTAGGAGTCGTGAGTTCGAGTCTCACCGGAGTACGTGGATTTCTTTTCATAATTTCAAATCTCAATTTGTTCATCGAGCACATGTTCTGTTGTGCACATGGATGTCAAAGCATTTTCAACAGTGTAATTTCCCACATGGCTTGGTCAGCCAAAGCAAAATCAAGAAATTGTCATTCATTCTAAATCATGACGTTTGGTACGTCGCACGACATGTTTTGATTGAAAACAAGAAGTGTCCCCAATGAGGCCCCCGCGCAACCTGTTCCAGGTGTTCCGGAGTAGCCATATCAGTTGATACATACTTCAGTCTGCCTTTTCTGACTCATTCTCTCGAAACCAGGAAGTTTGATACGTCGCACGACTTGTTTTGGTTGAAAAACAGAAGTGTCCCCAATGAGGCCCCCGCGGAACCTGTTCAAGGTGTTCCGGAGCGGCCATATCAAATGATACATACTTCAGTGTACCTTTTCTGTCTCATTCTCTCGAAATCATGAAGTTTGATACGTCGCATGACATGTTTTGGTTGAAAACCAAAAGTGTCCCCAATGAGGCCCCCGTGGAACCTGTCACGGTGGTCCGGATCGGTCAACTTATACAAATCTGGTTATTGCAGTTGTGTTTTATTGCTCGCAACAAAAAATACGCTGAAAATTGATGATTCAAATACAATAACCCTCGAAAAAATCACTTTTTGCCATTTTGGCACCCCCCCCTGACCCCAGTACAATCCGGAATATCTCCGGAATGGTTCCGGATGTTGCATGGCCACTTGAGTATAATAAACTAGCACCAAATTATGATCGATTGAGGGCGACTTCAAAAAAATCGGCTGAAAATTGACGAAATGCTAGCATTTTGAAAATGAGATGTCAAGGTGCGGGTATGTGAAGGTTAATAAGTGAAAAAGTTAACTTTACCTATGGTGCGCCTTCCCGAGCAGGAGAAAACAGCTGAAGAATAACAAACTCAGGTATGGAAAACCGAATACCTACAACCTGAATGAGGTATTAAGAAGCCCTGCATAAGAGGTAAAATACCTAAAATAATAACTGATGTGTTTCCTGTGCATAACACGCGAATAATGACTTCAGGTATGGTAATACCTAAATAATAATCGGTGATTTTTCCATACAAATAGCGATTTTTCCATAATTGAATAATACCTCAATCAGTCCTCAAAACCAAAATAATAACTCGTTGAAGTATTCTATCAATACCTACAAAATACCAAAATAAGATATTGTCAATACCTGGACAACTGACCAATACCTGGTTTTGGTATGATACCTGACTTTGGTATGCTCCAGTTATGTGTCAGTTATTGATTCCTGCTCGGGTTGATGGAGTCGCACTTTTGTCAGGGTTTAAATACCCTATTGTTCTGGTTTAAAATGTTGTACTTTTCCTAGTCATACTACACCAGGTCTTTACCAGGAGATCATTCATACAATAATCGTATTTCTTGGAAGTTCGGAAAATCGATCGTTGCAGCCAGACGCTATGGGCTATGGAAGGCACTAAACGTGAGAAATGGTACCGTCAATAATGTACCAGTAGCCACTCGTGTTCCAATAGCCGCTCACCGTCGTAAATCGGATGCTTATTGACATAAACATGTGCCATCTTCTCCGTGCAACTGTAATTCGGCACGCATATTTTGAATAACCGTGATAAAAACAATGTATTTTTGCAAGTAAACTTTATTATTAAGCTCGTGAGCGGCTACTGGAACACGAGCGGCTATTGGTACGCTGAGGCTCGCGCTTGTCGCAATTTGGATCGGATACTGTCTACTCCCGTTGGTTTGAACGACACCTCATGCAAACCATCGGGGTTCATTTTTAGTTTGAACTTCTAGCAACCCTGTGGGCGACGAAAATAACAGTGCTTTTCAGCCTTATTTTATGTTTTGTTGTGATTATGCATTGCGTTTCACCCCGTTTCAATAGCAGATTGACATTTGAACCATTTTTAATTTGAACGATGTACAGATTAAAAAAAAGACACTACACCGTCTTCAACCAGAGGTTGTACAGACTGAACAAGCACTAACATATGACAACGGACAACACACATAACACCCAGTGGCCCAGTGGAGAATTTTCCGTTTGACGAAAAGTTTTCCCCGACTGGAGCGGGAATCGAACCCACACTCCGAGGCTTACGAAACGTCTAGATGACTGACGCCTCTAGCCGCACGGCCACGAAGCCCACGATTAGAGGGGGACAAATTAAAAAGTGTTCAGATAAGATGCGGTCAAATCAACGAGGAGAGACGGTATGTGGTTTTCAGACTTCAGACTTCAGACTATAGAACTCGATAACGCGTTAAATGGTTTACATATCTTTCACGACAATGCCTGCACTCAAAGTGTTTAAGTTTGATAAAAATAAGATTAAAAAATCGGCCAGCAAAGTATACGAGAAAACCCTGACAACTTTGAACTTTTTTCAGATTTTTTTTTTCATATAAAAACGTGGGTACAATGTTGGCCAGGACAACTACTTTTAATTCAATAATCCATTTTAGGTCGGAGTTAAAAAAGTGAACATGTTTTCGTTGACAAAGCGTTTCCTCATCGTTTCTGGACGTATCTTTGTAAAGAATCGTATATAATTTGGAAGTCACCTTGAAGAATTTTGGGTTGTATTATCAAAACTTTTTGTGAGATCGAACACAGAAATTTTATGTTGAGGTCAAGACTTTATACATGATTATAAAAACGGCAAAAGTCAAGAAAGTGAATTTGTGATTAGTTCATTCGCGTTTTCTTTTAATTTTACAATGTGCTTCGGTTCATGCCAAATCGTACATCAAGTATTTGGCTTTGGTAAGTTAAATTTCGGGTGTGGGACCAATTAGGTGGGGAGGGGGTCTATGTTGGTCACTTTAAACTATAAAGGCAGCACCCATTTATTACGTTTATTCAGTGGCGATTCCCTAACCTCAAATCTACCTGTTCAACAAGCGTAAATTCTTGAATTTTCTCATCAAATTAGCTTGTGATTGGTAGATAATGACGAGAATTGTCATTTCCGTCCATTTTCAATTTGATTCTGATCCTGATTTCTCCGCAAATTCAAGATCAAAAAACACATTATGCAAGACAAAGTTTGCCGGGGACAGCAAGTATATTATAAATTCGATAGAAAGAGCTCTAAAAATACCTGTGGAAATGTGAACAGAATAGTAAGAGGAGGTTCAGATTCTGATAAAGCTGGTTTAGCTTACCAGAAAATATTAAAGAAGAGCTATTTTTTTCTAATTTAAGTAGTTGAAAAAAAAAAATCGATTATAGTTTAATCGATTATTTAAGAATAAATGGGCATCCCCACCATGCAATGACAGCTTGACAGAATAAACGTCATTTTGATGGCGCATGCATTTAGTTTGTAGTAGTACCTCTTCTGCCGCTTGGTGGCGACACATTCACAAAAAAGGAGTCGCCATAAAATCGTAAGAGTGACCTATATTGTATAACACTTTAAGTGTGGTAGTTTGAGCAGACTGGGTCTCCAGTTAGCCTAGCGGTTCAAGTTATGGATCGCCAATTCGGAGACGGCGGATTCGATTCCTGTTCCGGTCGGGAAAATTTTCTTGACTTCCTGCCAGGCATTAAATTTTTCACTCACGTGATTATATTCCACGGTTTTATTCACCTCCGCGATCATGATTTTGGTTCTGTCACATTCGCCCGAAAACCATTCGCCCGAATTCCAAATGTCCGAATGACAAACGCCCGAATGTAACAAACGCCCGAAAGTCATTTGCCCGAAAGACCGTTTGCTCGAAAACCATAATAATCTTGAAAACACTTTTCTGAAATCAATTTAGGAGTCGTCCACGCGTTATCAACTAAAAGTAACTGCAATCATTATCATCAGAGGGTTTTGCTTTCTTTGAACACAGTCTGATGTAAGAGTTACATACATTTTCGGCAATATAGCTGTGGAAACATTGATTGGAATTGTCCCTTCTTTTGTTAATAGGCTTTTCTTTCTAGTTTCACCTCCAAGGGAGTTAAATTCAATTTGGTGTCATTTTTTACCAGAAATTTGCCCTTCTTTCAATCATGATCTGTTCTTTTAAGTTGTTCTGTTATAGGGAACCGTAACGTTATACATGTACAGGGGATACTCAAAATAACTGGGACAAGTAAAATTTTCGCTTTTCAAAAAATGTAACTTTTCGAAAAGGGCATCAAATATTCTCAAATTTTGACTGCAAGTCCATCAACTAGTTCTCTATCAGTGGTTCAAATGTGGAAAAGATCGGGCCATTCTACACGAAGTTATGAAGATTCTAGAAAAAGGTATAATTATCCGATAGCCAACTTTGAGCTGTTATATCTCCGGATTCAATGAACCGAATGCAATGAAATTTTGATCATCTATGACTGATATAATGAACTTTGAAAAACAGTTGACTTAATTTGAAATTATTAATAAGAAAAAAAGTTATAGCGATTTCATTTATTCTATGTTTTTTTAGTAATTTTATCTATTTTTCATATGTATCCCATTACTTTTTCAATTGAATGCCGGCTATTTGGTTGCTTTACTTTGAAACATAAATATATTCAAGCCAATTAGAGGGAATTTAAATAAACTATCATTACTTTCTCGAATTTTGAAACGATGATAAAGTTTTGGATAAATTGGTGTTATATTAGAAAAATAATCTAATCGTTCTAATTTTCTTTCGTTTAAAGAATTTTAAGTTAAGTCAAAAGTTTTTAATAGCTCATTACATAAGTCATAACTGATCAAAATTTCATTGCATTCGGCTCATTGAATCCAGAGATATAACAGCTCAAAGTTGGTTATCGAATAATTATACCTTGTTCTAGAACCTTTATAACTTCGTGTAGAATAAACCGATCATTTTCAAATTTTGACTACACAACTAGTTAATGAACTTACAGTAAAAATTTGAGAATATTTGATGCCCTATTCGAAAAGTTACAGCTAGTTGAACATTTTTCAAAAAGTGAAAATTTTACCTGTCCCAGTTATTTTGAGTATCCCCTGTAACTATTGAAATTCTGGATTCCAATCATGGTTTCAAAAGAACAGCTTGTTTAGATAAGAATGGGAACGTAGTTATTTCGAGTAGATCAGTCGTGAACACTATTAACTTAAAAGTGTTGACTACTCTGTGCTGAAGTTTTATCTTTATCCTTTCGATCAACAGTGCTATAACAATAAATGTCCTATTATGTAATATTTTCACAAGCAATTTAGCCTTCTTCAAAACATAGGCCGTTCTTTCAAACTAAGCTAATATGAATATTATTGGCGCTAGTCCAGCTGTTCTTGCTGTTCTTGAGCGCCTTGAGATAATCAATCTGAAAAACATTTACACTCCTTCCTAGCAGTTTTGGTTCGCGAGAAATTTTTCTGGCTCGTGACCCCAGTTCGGGAACCATTTTTCTTTACCTTATAGGTGGATTTTTTATTAAATTTTTTTAATGATAATTTTTTGAATATAATTATCTAGTCTACACATACACAGCCATTCATTGAAAGAATCCTGGAAAATGATAGAATCGACTATTTCTATCATTTTTCTTGTCATTATCAATGCTTGCAGCACATCTGAGATGCAGTACAATAATTGAAGCGGCCAGGCCAACTGTGCAGCGTTTTGTTGTGGATATTGAAGCCACTTTAATGCTAAAGAACGGGGACATCTCGTACCAATCGCTCAGCATAGTATGTAAGTATAATGTGAAGTAAATACGTTGGGAGTGACATCGCTAAGAAAGTTTATGTCACTCCGTCGTTGCTCTTCTTCTTCCTGGGATGGTACAAAGAAATTTAACCCTCATGTCCAGGCTTGAAAGCCTAGGCTTAAGCGCCATTACTCGCTCTCTGAAACGAGAAAAAAGTAGAATGATCCCTTCCCCGAGTACATTTAATGTATGTAAATAATATAGTAAATTTGGGGCCGTTCATAAACCACGTAGACTTTGGGGGGGTACTGACCAAAGTCCACGCTCCATACAAATTTCAAAATTTTTGTATGAACAAAAGTCTACGAGGGGGGAGGGGGTTTATGAAAGGAATGCAAATAATATTCGAGTTTGTGACATGCACAACTACACAATTCAAATTAGAACGAACTCACCAAATTCATCACTTTAAGTCAGCCATTCGCCAATAACAGAAACGGACTCAATTTCCGTCTGATCAGCCAAATCCTTCAGATGTAACTAAGCAATTGTCGGAATTCTTCGAGTAACAATTTACTAAAAAAAACTTCCTGTTGCATTCAGCAACAGCTGAATACAAAACACATTCCTTTGAGGTTTTTGTTAAATAGTAACTTCCGAATAGCTTTTATTTCTTTCTTTTGCTCAAGACTACCTCTAATCACTGCTCTGACTCCCGGATGCACGGTACATTTTGGACGGATTTCATTTTCGGGATGGAATTTTTCCGCGCAGAAACCAGAACTACGGAGATTGACCTCTCGATCGCGGAACAAACGAACATTTTCTTCATTAGTGTTCTGATAAGTTTTTGAATATATAATCAGTTTAAACTTGCAGTTTGTTTTATGATGACTTATAATGCCTTTTGAAACGCAAAGTACTTTATATCAATAACACTTAGAAAATCTCTTGAAATATTGTTGAAATAAAAAAATCCCGCGGAAATCTTTTAAAAAAAATCCAAAATATTTTTTTTTAATGAATTCCTGGAGGAAGACATTGAGAAATTTCTAGAGGTACGTTAGGAAGAAATTCTGGAAAAAAAATTCGAGAAAATAGGGGAATAACTGGCAAGAATGTCTTCCAGCCTTTCCGGAACCTTATAAGAATCTCTGAAAGAATCTGTAGAAAAAATTCTAAAAGAATACTTGGAGGATTTTCTAAGACTTTCTTGAGAAATCCTAGCAGTAATTTCTGCAAGAGAAATGCCTTGAAGGAATATCTTAAATAATGTGAAGAAATTTTCTTAAAAATCTTTTGTTAAATTTCTAAAGTAATCTTTGGAGAAATTTTTTAAGAAAGCTTCTGAGAAAGTTTTGAATGAGTTCTGAGTTTTTGATTCTTAATGTATCACCCTTGAATCATTTAAAAAAAAATAAAGACTCTTTGAGGAGTTCTAATAGAAATTTCTGAAGGGCATTCTAAAGTCTATAAAAATACCCAAAAGATTTTGTAAATTAATTTTTGACTGAATTTCTCTAGGATGATTATTTGGAGTAAATCTACGTGGAGTTTCCAAGTGAGTCCCTGCATTTTTTTAAGAATACCTTTGAGATTTTATTCAGGAATTCTTGAAAGTTTTTTTTAATAAATTCTCAGATAGATTTCAGCAAGGGTCCATGAAAGAATTATTAAAAAATCCGTGGAAGTTAAAAAAAGGGATTAAGTAATGTAGCGAAATTCGTAAAGAAATCTCTTAAGGAATATCAAAAGATATTTCTGAAGGAATTATTAGTCGAATTACAGTGACCCCACAATTTATGAATCGGCAAAAATGACCACAGTTTATGGATCAGTCATTTGATCAACATGGTGATTCATAAATAGTGTACAAAATTAAGGTGATTCATCGGTGTAGGGTCACTGTAATAATAATAAAAGTCAAGGGAGAATTTCTAAAAGAATCCCTCAAAAAATTTATGAAGGAATGCCTAAGGCAGTTTCTATAGGAAACCCTGCAGAAAGTTCGCGAATGGATCTCACTATTTATCTAAAAAAAAAAAGAGTGCCTTGAGGAATTTCTAAAGAAATCCAAGGAAAATTTTCCGACAGGAATTTAGATTTAAAAAGAATCTCTAGAGCAATTTCTGAAACAAACCCCGAAGAAAGTTTCGGAATAAACCCTTGGAAGACCGATTCAGAGAGTGCTTAAAACAATTTCGACAAAAAAAAATTCGGTGCCACTGCATCCAATAAGCTGAACTTTTGTAGTATGAGCCACAACTTTCTTACACAACTCTTTATGAAACTTCTGGAGGAATCCCTGGTGGAACTTCTGAATAAATTGAAAGTTGCTGTTGAAGTTTCTGGTGATATCCTTGGAAGAATATCCAAAGTAACCCCAGTACAAAAGCTGAAGAAACTTTTGAAAGAAAATTCTGAAAAACACTATAATAAAAATTTCTGAATAAATGTCTAAAGAAAATTCTGAAGGAATCTCTAAACGATTTTTACAAAATATCCCTGGAGGAATTTATGCTCAAATTCATGGAAATTTTTTGAAAAAATGGAGGAATTTTAGAAGTAATCATGCAAGATGCTTTGAAAGAATTTGTTGTGGAATTTTTAGAAGAGGTGGAGTTTCTAAACAAATCCCCGAGGAAAATTTCCGAATGAATCCAAGGAAGATTTTTTTTTTAAGAATTCGTGAGGGAATTTTTGGCCGTTGCTCGGACAAATTTCCGATAAATTTTTTTGGAAAGATTTTTTTAAAGAATTTCTGAAGAAAATTTTTGGTAGGTTTTCTAATAGAATCTCCAATAGATTCTCCAAACGATTGCCTAGAAAATCCAGTAATTGCTTCAAGGATTGCTCCAGAAGTTCTTTCTGGAATTTCTCTGGGGTTATTTCCTTCAGAGACTCCCTCTTCCAGAATTTTCTTCAGAAATTTCTGTAGAGATTACATCTGGGATTCCACCTGGAATTAAATGTGGGATTCATCCAGGAATTCAGGTCTCTTCAGGTCTTCTAGGAATCAAAAAAACCTTATTTCTGGGATTCTTCTTGGAACTTCTAACGAGATCTCTTCAAGGGGAACCTTGAACGATTTCTTTAAAAATGTCTTCCGTGATTCCTCCAGGAATCATTTCCGAGGTTTCCTCAGGAATTCCTCTCGAGATTCCTCAAGCAGTTACATCTGAGATTCCTAGAAATACCAAGATCAAAACTGCAGTGCCGAATTAGTAGCTCTATAGATCGCAACAGTCGAACCCTTTTAATCCGTATTCTAGAAATACCAAGGAGTTCCTTCCACGACTTCTCCGTTTGAAGGCTATACCTTCTCAGATTCCTCCAGAAGCTCTTTCTGGGATGTTTCTTTTAGGACTTCTCCCGGAGGTATCTCCAGGGTTCATAATTTCCTAGGTTGACCAGAAGTTCCTTTTGGGATTCCTTGATGAGTTCTTTCTGTCATTTCTCTAGAAGTTCTTTCTGGGACTCAACAGAGAGTTTCTGCTGGAAATCTTCCTTTCTAGCTCTCTCTGGGATTCCTCCACAACTTCCTTCTACAACTCCTCTAAGAGTTCATGAACGGGCATTCCTACAGGTGTCCCGGGGCTCTTGAAAGAAGCTCGTTACGAATTGCTAGAGAAATCTTGAGATGAATTCTTGGAGAAATCTCAGAAGGAATTCCTGTAGGGACTTCGAACCGAAATTCTGGAGGAATCTCAAAACGAATTATTGAAGAAGAAAGAATTCCTAAAGGAATCCTGGAAGAAATCCCTGGAGAAAACCTGGAAGGAATTCTTGAAGAGTGAAACCCTGGTGAAATCCTTAGAAATATTCCTGGTTAAATCCCTGGAGAAAGCGCCAGTGCATAAATTCTTGGATAAATGTTGAGAAAAACTTTTTGAGGAATTCCTGTAAAATCCCGAGAAAAAAATCTCCGGAAAAATCCCTGGAGGAATCGCTTTAGGGATCTTCTGAGGAATTTACAAGAATTTTTAAGAAATTTTTGAGGAAGTTTCCGGATGAATTATTTGATAAATCCTTTTCGAAGTTCCTTGACAAGTTCATGGAGGGTTCCACGAATCAGTGGGAAAATCCCAAAATAATATGTATTTTACAAAATCCTAGAAGGAATTCCTCGAGGTATCTTCACAGGAGATTCCAGAAGCGTCATCAGAATTCATGAAAGACGGGAATCCCTGGTTAATCTCTAGAGATAATCCAACCGAATTCGCTGGAATTCTTGGAAAATCCTTGGAGAAAGCTTAGAGGAATACTCGAAGAAATCCATGAAGGAATCTTTGAAGAAATCTCAGGAAAAAATTCTTAAGAAATTCATGGATGAATCGCTGAAGAAATTCGTAGAGGAATTCTTGGAACCCCTAAATGGAACCCTGTACGAATATTCGTAGGAATTCCTTGTAGAATTCTCGATGGATTCTCTGGAAAAATTTCAGAAGGAATCCTTTATGGAAGTTTGATTTTTTCATCACGAAAGAAGACATAAAAAACGAGTTTTGCAACGATTTGCATACAATTTTTTATGCAATTCAGTGTCATAATTTCTATTTTATACTATTCTTTTCAGTGTCATAATGGCCAACTTTTCCGTACCGGTTCATAATGCAACTGAAATGAGTTGCATAATGAAAAATAGTTGCATAATGTTCATAATGCAACTCATTTGAGTTGCATTATGAACATTATGCAACTCAAATGAGTTGCATTATGAAAAAATCCTTGCATAAAATTTTGTATGGAACTCGTTGCAAAACTCGACTTTTTCAGCACTCTTCGTATTTATCCAGCTCGGCAAGCCTCGTTGGATAAATGTACGACTCGTGCTGAAAAAAACAACTTTTTGCAACTCGTCACACAAATAACTATTATACAATGTTGTTTCATTACACAACTCATTTGAGTTGCATAATGTCCATAATTCAATTCAAATGAGTTGCATTATGAACAATATACAACTATTTTACATTATGCAATTCATTTCAGTTGCATAATGAACCAGTTCGGAAAAAAATGCTTTTATTATACCAAAATGAGTTATACAAAATCAAAATTTTAGTACTGAATTGAATTATTTCATTAATAGATGTGTTTGCGCAATTGCCTCTCCCTATCAATAAGGTTATATAATTCACATTTAGATATTGCTAAAAGTAAAGCGCTATCGACTGAAAATTCTTTATTACGCCATCAAACGACTAAATATCGTTCTTCATCCGACGTTTCGGTGTTTATTACACCTTCTTCAGGGATATTGCTAAATGTATATTTATGTAATCTTCATCTGAGTGTCATTAATGATCAGTTACTATTCTGAGCGCTGCTTTGCCCGCGTTTGATTTAATTATTACAGCCTGGATAAACAAGATGTGTAGCATTTTTTTCAATAATCTCCGTACGTGAGTCCCACTCTGCAAAATGCATTGCCGCGCCGCCGACTTGGATGAACCCGCGTACAAGGTGGATGACAAACGTGTTCAAACCAATGCCGGCTCAATTAATTGCAATTATAATGAGCTAATCGCACGACGGCGACGACGACGACAGCTACCTATGTACTTCCACTTGGCTACTGAATAGTTAATGACCGCGCCTTCGATGTTCCGAACGGTGCATTTAAAAAGTCAGCTGCATCGCTTGACGGTGGCCAGTTATAGGTGGATTGTTGTAGACGGACGATTGGCACGTACAGCTAGGTGAATATGGTAATGCGAAGATCTACTACGGGCGGCGATCCCACCGCAACGCTCAACCGGAAGATCGTCACCCTTCGGCAGGGGATGGTCAACGGAGTGCGGGATCGGCTTCCGAACGGTTCGGATTATTACTACTTCAAAGGGATTCCGTACGCGCGGCCTCCCGTCGGAGATCTGCGTTTTGAACCGCCTGTTCCGCTGGATAAGTTTCCGGCGACGGTGCTGGATTGCTCACAGGAGCGAAGCAACTATGTAGGGATGAATCTGCTGACGAGGAAGATCAGCGGAAGGGAGGACGGACTGTACTTGAACGTGTATACTCCGGCGTTGCCGGTGCGTGGACAGGTGGAACCGAAGCTTCCGGTGATGGTGTTTATCCACGGAGGTGGCTTGATCGGCGGAAGCGGAGATAGCTTGCTGTACAATCCGAACTACATGGTGCAAGAAGGTGTGGTGTTCGTTACCATGAATTATCGGGTGGGAGTGCTGGGGTTGTTGTGTCTACCGGAGGCTGGCATTCATGGGAATGGCGACTTGAAGGATCAGGTAGGTGTTGGTGATTTAATCAGTTCCAAAACGGTAACACTGTGTTCCCTTACAGCTCATGGCCCTTCGGTGGGTCAACGAGAACATCAGCAAGTTCGGTGGCGATCCCTCCAACGTAACTTTGTTCGGTTCCAGTTCAGGGGGAAGCTGCGTTGGGCTGCACTGTATGTCGGACACCTCCAAAAAGTACTTCCACAAGGCCATTATGCAGTGTGGTCACCACATGTGTGATTTCACTTATGGAACTGAGATGGTACAGAAGGCTAGAGACCTGGCAAAGCTCTTCGGGTACACGGGAAGTTGCGACAAGGAGGCGTTACAAGTGTTGAAGAATGTGTCGGCCGAGCAGTTGGTTCAGAGACAGTTCGAAGTGTTCACGCCAAGGGAACGTAAACTGGAAGAAGCCTATGGCATCCCATTTGCGCATGTCATTGAACGACGTGGTACTAAGGATGCTGTTCTCACGAAGAACCCAATGGAGCTTATTAGGACTCCTGGAAGCTTCAATATGCCGATTATAATCGGAACAAACGACGCGGAAGGTTCCTTCGAGTTGAAGAACGCAATCCAACACCTGGAAGACTATGATAAAGAAGTTGAACGTCTTGTGCCAAGGAGTTTCAATGTGGATTTCTTCAGTCCAGCGGCCAAGCAGGTCGGCGAAGAAATCAAACAGCTCTTTTTCGACGGTAAGCCGATAGCGGAAACTAACATCCAAGATCTCTCTCGATATATTTCCGAGAAAAACTCAATAACATCCTACGTCTTGGCGTACTTTGGCAGCTTCGTCCAGAAGAATCCAAATATCTATCAGTTCTTCTTTACGTTTGACGGTGCTCTGAACAACGGGAAGACCATCGCGAAACTTCCCCCTCTCAAAGGGGCCGGCCACATGGACGAGCTGTTCTACGTGTTCACATCCGCAACTCTTGCGGAAGTCCCGGAATCGGACAAAGCCTACCAGGTTCGCCAAACGATGGTTCGCTTGTGGACTAATTTTGCCAAGTACTCGGATCCTACTCCGGCATCGAAGTCCACGTTTCCTTTCCGCTGGGAACCGGTAGCACTGTTGAACCCCGGCGAAGAGAAATCGTTCGATATGAGATATCTCAAGATAGATCACACCCCTCAAATGTCAACCTATGACTCGGAACGCCTGTCTCTGTGGCTGCGACTGCACGAGAAATATAATGGTCACATAACGAATCTGCCGTACCCAATCGACGACATGAATTTGCCGGAGGCCACTCTGAAGTAAACGAAATACAAATTGCAAACCCACTTCAAAACCTTGCTGGGGACTGCGCGGCGGGAAAGCTCAAAAAGCAATTATCAAACTGATGATTAATTCACACCTTCTCGATTGACCTATGTTTATTGAATTCATCATTTCGTCGCGTTCGGAGTGGATGCTTTACGATTTGTTGACAGTGTTTTCTCTATGGATAGCATTCAATCCATTATGCATGAGACTTTTCGCTTTCGTTGAAGAACCACTTGTTCTGTCCTTGGATTTCGAAATAAAACAAGCCGGACTGGAAAGAAAATCATCTTCTCCTTCAGTATGCGACTCTTAGTTTGTATCACATCCAACATGATTTCTACCTTTAGTAGCTGTCATCATTTTGACTCAATTTTTGGGAGACCATAGCTCAAAGTAATCAAAACTTCCACTTCCCATGAGAAAATACGCTTTCGAGTTCCGCAAAGTACGGATAAAGTTCCAATCGGAACTTTCTGTCTGCTTAAGAGGCCAATAAGGAGCTTTACTGGAACTTCCGTCAAATCTCATTGTTAGCCTCTTAAGCAGCCTGAAAGCACCTCA